>NC_056739.1:963810772-964127760 GCF_019279795.1 Protopterus annectens
ACCAACCTTTGGCAACCACACCATTATGATTTGAGTATACCTGCTTTAATCCAGCTCCATCCAAGCTTGACAAGTATTCTACATTGCTGGATTGCACATTTTCTGGTTATTTAAAGTGCTGCTGTCATATTTATGCATTATTTACAGAGTTTCTTTATACCTTAAAGTGTTGTTGAATGTTACTGCATTAACTACTGGGTTTCTGCATTTCTGCATTTAAAATTGAAATATTTGCTGAGATTTTACCATGATGATTGCTGGGTTCCTGCACTTTTGTCTCCCTCGTTCAGAGATTTTACATTAGGAAAATTAGGTCAGCACTCTAATGGCAGTAGGAAATAGCCTGGTCTCTTCTGAGCTTGGGAATCACAGGGGAGCCTCAGATTGTGTTATTGTGATTGGCCAGGGGGCTATTTTGCTTGTTTGTTGATTTTCTGTGCCTGTATAAGGTCTGCTCATTGTACAGTGGTGGTTAACAGTGCCATTATTGATGCAGGCACATAGAAAGCAACTTTTCTCTAAAGTAAACAAACTCTGCTATTTCCTAAGTATGAAGTTGTGCGATGAGTACCTGGTTTGCACATAGAGGAGCGCTGCTCTGTGAGATTACACTAGGACTGTAGCTCTTAGTCAAACAGCACTCAAGCAAACCTGTTATAAACCCATGCATTATCCTGTTATTGTAGTTTGCTCTCACAGAATCATTGCTCCAACAGTCTTGTATTGAACATTATGGTTTCACTTAAACAGGACCAAAGTAAACATATTCTAGAACCCCCTGGTATAATCCCCCCTTGAGATCAATGGAGTAAACATCTGAATTCATGGATAAGCAAAGTACCACACCATATCACTTTCTTCCTGTTTGTGCTGCCAGTTTCATGGAAATTTCTCATCCTGAGACAATCTTGTAATTGTCTCATGTTTACTGACAACCATCTAATTCTTAAACAATCAGATATGCTGAGTGACAGATGTAATTATAACATTGTCATTGGCGAAAAGTCTCTCACACAGAGTCAACAAAATTACCCAATATGTTGTCAGAAACACATCACCAATATGTTGTCAGAAACGCACGTCACCACATTCTACCTACAATTCCCACTAAGGACCAAGTACACTGGCTCACATAGGCTGAGGATCTAAGAAGTAATCTATCCAAACCTTGGAGGCCTCCTAGATGCAGTAATAACAATGGGGTTCCTCTGCAGTCTTACAGACATTCTACCAGTCCAACATCCACCATGACACATTTCAACTCACAGTGTCACAACTTGTAAGCATATGAGACAAACTTCCACACAAGTAATGTTTTGGTCATAGGTGATGCCATTGTGAAACACACAGATGTTTTACTCAACAAGTTGAACAAGGGAAGGTCATGGTCAGATGCTATCAGGGGTCAGGATCTGCCAGATCAGGCACACACTCTGGTCACTGAACTACAAGTACCAATACAACTTGGTCATTGTACACATGAGTGTAAATGACCTGAGATATACCACTCTGGATTACAGACAGACATGACGGAGCTCACAGACTGTGTGTCCCAAGCTGATATGAATTTAGTACTGAGTAGCGATCTCTCTTCTCCGAGGCCGATGCCACAATATCAGCAGAAGACAACTGACTTAACAATTGGCTTAGTTTTTTTATGTCATTCAAAGGAGGTACAATATTTGTCAGCTTGGAAGGATATGGTTGACAGACCACACTGCTTCACCAAGGATGGTCTATATCTGTCCTGCTTAGGCTTTTGAATGTTGGCTAAAACTTTGTCCACCCCATATTTCCTTTATAGGCAATACCAACTTGATAGATCTTTCAACATAGTAAAGCCAACCCAGGATAACCATCAATTTCCAGCTTCATAAACATCACTCTATCCGACACTCTTTTCAACTCCAAAACACTCTTAGCATACTGTTCCTTTAGGATAACTCCTACACCATTTCTCCTCCCATCCACACCATGATAAAACAATTTGAACCCACCTCCGATACACCTAGCCTTACTCCCCTTCCACCTGGTCTCTTGCACACACAATTTGCCAACCTTCCTTCTGTCCATCATATAAAATGCATACTAACATAAATCCCATTATTCTAGCAATGTTCTAAGTTCATGAGAGCAATATTTATAATCTGTCCCTACTTATGTTGGGCTTTGTCCAGATTTCTTGCAGAGGTTGAGGTGTGTGAGAGAAAGTGAAATGCCCTATTTAGAGTTAGCAGGTGGAATTTATTTTCAAGTGTATTTTCAAGGAATTGTGAGCTTCAAGGGAAGAGAAGTTTACTACTACTCATGCTAAGTCTGCTTAAAATGTGCAACTGTTTTGTTTAGCATATGGTATCATTATTGTGGTATAGAATTTTAAAGCAGTGTTAGTAGTACATCAGGTAGCATACTTGCATCTTGATGCAGAGGGCTATAGGTTATACTCCCACAGCATGTAGATTTGTATTTTAAGGGGGTGGAGTGCTGCAGTCCTGGCTATGTCCTCCTTTGGATGAGATGCCTAATAACTATGAACTTGTTTTTCAGCTTACCACCCATTCTGTATTGCAAATATACCAGTTTATCATTTTTAATATAACATAGGCAATGTATTCTTCAAGGGCAGCAGGCACTGAATTTGTTGATGAAATGCTGAAATATAAAGTTGTTTTCTAGCAACAACCTCTTCAAGTTTCAGATCTCTATAATGTGGAATTATTCAGATGACTTTTACTTCTGCAGAGATTGTGCATATTGACTGACATTGATGGATTGTAATGACAAAAGTTTAAGTGGCCTTTTATGGTTGAAATGTTTTGAATTGGGTAGTTTGTCATTATTGGTTCATATGTTTTGTTTCATTGCTTGCTGGAAAAACATTCAAAACTATAAATTTAAAGCAGTCTAACAAGTGGTGCTGTATTATAGAAGGGATATAATTAAATTATTTTATAGTATAATTAATACAATCTGTATATATTATAATCATATGTATAAATATGTGCACTTCATATGCATGGCTACTCTTGTTTATCACAGTAACAGGAAGGATACTGTAATGGCTGTGTCAAGAAAAAAGTTCTAAAGCTTTTAGTTAAGCATATAATGAAGTTGTTCACATCAGTGATAATGCAGACCCAGTTTCATATAACTAAGGGTCAACCACAAAAAAATCAGAAAACACCCAGAATTTCCCTTGTCCACTCAGTAAAACTAATCTTGAAAAAATAATTAATAATGTGCATATATTAGGGCTATTGGAATTATCTATAAAAAGATGAAGTGATGATTTGCAACTATGTCAATATTGGGATTATGAAGAAATGCTTGATTAAGCATTAATTAAAAGATATACATAATTTAGTGAATGCACACAGTTTAAGTTAAATACAGCTATAACGTGTCATGCATTCAGAGCACAGAATGCCAGCTTTTATTTAAACAGCAACTTGTGTTACTGAGATCTAATCTTGGAAGCCAAAGAACACTAGTTGTTGTGTCTTTCGGCTTTTCCTGGTTAGGGGTCGCCACAGCGGAACTCCAGTCCGCTAATAATTGGTAGCTGATTTTTACTTGCCAAGTTACCAGCCCTGATGCGCAACCTTCAACGAAGGTACGCCCATTTACGCATGTCTCCACGCAGAAAATGCTCTAGCTGAGAATCGAACCAGACAGCGTCTTACTGTGAGGCAGCACCACCACCGCAGAAGCCAAAGAACACTAGTAATACTGAGCTAATGAACACTATTCCCCAGTAGTTGTTTCTAAGTCACTTACAAATAAATAAATAAAACAAGGGGAAGTATTTTGAGGTAAAACAAATATCTTGTCTTTATGGTAGGAAAAAGTAAAACTCTGTTAGTACCCAAATAAATAAAATGATTATTAGCAATGAATGAGAAATTATTCCAGTATAGAGAACTGAACAGCCAATCCTTCTTGATCGGAATTCAAAAGGGCTGCCAGCTGAAAGTTCCCTTGAGTTAGTTGCAATGTACATGGGGTATGTAAAACAAGTTATCACGGATTCCTAATTAAATCCAGATATCTGTAATCATTGTAGAAGCAAAGCATAAACAGTATGCACACTAAGAATTCTGACAGTGTTTATGGCAACTGGGGAGAAATAGCCAAGTAATGGGACCCTGTAATGGCTGCATGGGGGAGGGGCTGCATGAGTGGAGGGGGTGGGGCTATGTGGGTGGAGGGGGTGGGGCTATGTGGGTGGAGGGGGTGGGGCTTTGTGGGTGGGGCTCTGGGTTTGCACCCCCCTGCAAAAAATCCTGCGGGCTCCCTTGGTGGCATTCAAAACAAAGCAAAACATTTACTAAGCAATCAGTCACAAAGTCACTTATTTTTATGTCTACTGGGAGATCACCAGTAAATTTACCTTCTCCTTGAAGACAAGCAAACACTAAGCATTCTAATATAGGCACAAACCCAAGGCACAGGAAGCAGTAAAACTGAATGCAGTTCCTTTTGATGGAAGACAGGAAATACATATTCACTTTCTTGGTGATTAAGAATCTGGTTGGAGGTCAAATCCAGTTGAGTAGGTCACAATTCAGCTGCAGCAGGTATACAGCCCTGCTATGCAGCTCAGTGCTGCCCAGCAACACGAACGTAGGCTGCATTGTGCATTGCATATAACATATCTGCTGTTTTACACAGGATACAAAAAGTTTTGGAGAAGGTACTGGCCTTAGTAGTAAACACAAAAAAAAAAGTATTTAAAAAGATTCGCGAGCTTTAAAGACATTCTTCAAATAAGATGATATGGGTCTATATCATAATCTCGAAGTCTGACAATATCGAATATGATATGGTCGACACGAGATTACTGAAAGTGCACAACATCGAACGTTTAAACGGAAATCTCCATAAGGAGAGATTTCCATTTACTTCAATGTTGTGCAATCTCGGAGTTGGTATATTTAAGTAATGGGGGATGTGAGGGTGCAGGGGGGGCTTGCCCCCCTGCGTAAACACTTTAGTTTTTCTTTTTATTTTAATAATTTTTTGTTGAGATTCGATGGTTTAATACTTCAATGCATAAAGTTCGATCTTTATGCATTCGAAGTATTAAACTTTCGAGCTTATAATATAGATCAGATGATATGATTTAGAGAATCAGCAAGTGCACATTTTCACCCTCATTGCAGAACAAACATTCACCAGCAGGTGTTAATGTACAGGTAATGCCAGGTAAAAAACAAGTCTGCCGCTTCACAGTGGTATATTAAGTTCCTGTACAGCTCGAAAAGAAAAAAGCAAATGACCACCATATTTTTGCAATTGCTACAAATGGCTTTGCATAAAATTAAAAAAGAAAAGAAAGTAAATAAGAAAAAAGAAATATGTGCGACTGAGAGATAAAGAAACAGACAACACATACTAACATCTTTCAGCTGCAACAGGCAGTCCAATAGCATGCATTTCCTAAGGAATAAGAGGTATGAAACTCTGTCTGGCAATATTGACTTACTATAATCCTCATTGATTTACAAGCAAATCATTTATTATGGTCTATATTATGTTGTCAAAAGGCGTTTTCATCGAACGTTTTTTCATCAACACTTAAACATCGAACTGCCAAAACTCCAAACAGCCACTTCAGCAAATTTTTTTCCAGGAGAAAAAAATCACTTGGCCAACCAACAACAAAACAAACTGTCAGACCCTACAAAGAGGGGGCCTTCACCCCCCCCCCACCCCCCGTAACTAAATATACCGACTCCAAGATTGCACTACAGTGGAGGAAAGGGTAAATTCCCAATGACGGCCAAGCGATTTTTTGAAAAGCGTCTCTTCACTGTAATTGCCCCCATATATATATATATATATTTAGAGAGAGAGAGAGAAAAACATACACACATTTAGAACTTTGAGCACTCTGAATATTCATTCCAAAATTATTGACCCAAAAAGATTTGAATGCAAAACTTTGAAAGTAAAAAAGAAAGAAAATACACACTATACATAGGGACAAGCCCCTCTGCACCTCCAAATCCCCTAATAATTACATATACCAACTCCTAGATTACACCACAGTGAGGAATGGGCAAACAAACAGTCCTTGCTTTACTGCAATCTTGGACAACTGCTAAAAAAAAACAGTCGATGTTTTGCATTTCAGCCTTTTCGGGTCAATTTTGTGATCAATATACATGGCATTCTTTCTTAATGTATCCATTTAATATTTATTTGGTCATTGTCTTTGATCATTTTAGTGCCTTCTGTTTTTGTTGAAGAATTATACTAATCTTCAGATATAAGGAAATACCATATTCCATATATGCTGCTGCATTTTTCTGAAATTACAGCCTATTAGCCTAAAATTTAAGATGTTTCTGACCATCATATCATTGTGTGAAGTTCATATAAACCAAATTATGTGCAACAGTTTGCATATGATTCTATAACTGTATGAGGCATGCAGCCTAACACTAAGCCATGTAATATCTCACTGAACCAAACACTGGTGTACATTACTGCATCAGTGTTTACAAATATTTTCCCCCATACATATATTGAAGGCACAACATTCTTTGGGAGTCAGTATAATATCATATTAGTCAGAGTGTTATTTTTCCACACTAAAATGGACACATTATGCCTCACACTATATAAAGATTAGCTCTGTTACCATGTATATCATTACTTTTTTAAAATAACTTTCATAAAGAGCTGTAGGCAGATATACCTAAAGACTAGCAATTAAAATGACATTTGAGGGTCTAAGAATGCAGAAGATCAGGAAGAAAAAAAAAACTGCCTCAAAACACTTGTGCATGATAAGCTGAATAATTCTTGAGTTTCTGATTCTTCATTGCCTGTGGAAAACAGCACTGATACTGCAAATAATGCCCTGCATTTATTCATGACGCACAAAAAATACAAAAACAGTATCATGTTTATGTATGTACAGTGATTTGGATTATTAAGGATCTGCAATTAAAGTAGCACCTCAGAATATGAATGTCTAAAAAGGCAGGACAGTAGAATAAGCAAAACAACATGAAAATATAATGCATCAAAAAAAAATCTGGAGTCTATGAAACACAGTGGGAAAAAACAGCAGTGACATTGAAGAGAATCCTCCTTTAGTCATCGTAATTGAAAAAATGTAATACAGTAAATGGTAAAATCAACTTGTTCACATTTGTGCACTAATATTCTTCAACTGTGATCTAGATAAGTTATCATTCTAAACAACAGAATATTCGATACTCAGTGTTTTTCAATCATATTAATTGACAAGGTGTCATATCTGTTGCATAACTCCACCTGCTAAAAGTTTCTTCAATGGCTGTATAAGGAATTTATTTATGAGCAGGATTAAACAAGGTTTGATTAGTCATCCTGCATGTATAACATATCCTTTCTAAGCTCTGCATGAAAAAGAGTTAACAGCAAGCATATCTTCAGTATATAAGACAGGTACCAAATTTCACAGCTGCATATATGTTGGGTGCAGTCACCATTTCTGCTTTCCAGACTGTGGATATGAATAAGTATAGTGCCAAAGTGTTGTGCAACACCATGCACCAACAATGAGATATCCAGCATGGTCAAGAACAGCATCAATGGAAGAGAAAATCAGAATGCAAACTGGTTATTTTCCCTTTTTCTTTACTTAGTACAGAGGACTTCTGTTACTCTATTTCAGAAGCAGCAAGAAGGTACTCAGAGTACAGAAGCAAAAATGATGATGTGAAGTTGTTCTATCTCGCCGTTCATTCTTACAGATGGGTTCGGAGCCAATCCTTGGCTCCGAGTCAGCCTACTACAAAGCTCAAGGTCTTCAGATAGCTCGAGGCCAAATCCAGAGATTTACCTCAGATCTAGTTTGTTGCTACAATAGATCAGAGGTTCTCGCTAGCTCGGGCCAGTAAAAACCTTTCTTTATTGAAAATTTCTGTCATTATTGATATATAATTTCTATTTAGATATTTAGATAAGCTCTTATAGCTTTTGTGTAGTTCCCTTCCCTTGGTGTGCACTTTTTTCTTGATCGAGTATTTAGCTCTCTTGGCCTCGTTTATTTAGGCCTTGGCTTAGTCTTTATTACTGCTTAGATTATTTGTGTGCTGATAGCTTTAGATTTAGTCTGAGAGTTAAAAAAGTGACTTTTCTCAACTTAGAAATACTTTATCTTACAGTTTAGATAAAAGTGTGTGCAGTAGTAGTTATATTATAGTTGTGTGTATTATATAGTGACTTTCTGTCACAACTTGCTTATATTTACTCTTTACAATTTAGACAAATAGTTTTGTGTGTGATTAATATTCAGCCTGTAGTTTTAGAAAGGCTTGTTGTTGTTTAATTGTTGTTGGGTATGTCTATTTTTTACAGCACCCTATTGGCATTGTGTATTTCAAAATGGCTGATGATAAAGACAAACACTCTAACTCAGGGTTTAAAAACTGTCTTAAACGTGGGCAGAAAATGTCTGTCACTGACAGTCATGTAAATTGTGTTTATTGTTCGGGAGCATTGCATCTCCAGGAAAGCTGCTCCATCTGTCATTCTTTCTCTTCTAAGGTTCTCCAAGAGAGAAAGAGAAAATTGATCGACAGAGGTTTACTTAAACCTTCATTCCAAGAAACTTTGAGCGACCAATATGGATCCAGTGAGCCCTCAAAGTCTTCCAAGACTTTTACATCTGAGGTTAAGAAATCTAAAAAGTCCTCGACATTGGTTCCACAGACCTCAGAGCCGACTGCCTTTTCCTTTTGGAGCCAGTACCCGGTTTTGGAACTGGTACCCGAAGTGCCAAAATCTCCACTCTTACAGTCTGTACCACCTTCTATCCACTCATCTCAGTCTTCGATTAGCCTTTCTGATTTGGATGTGGATCATGTGGTGCAGAAGCTTTTACAGGCACCGGCCTTTGCTAAATTCTTATCGGCTCCGACCCAAGTGGCTTTGGAACCGAAGACCCTTTTACCAGCTACTACTCTTCCTCCTCCGAGCCATACCAGTCCTTCGGAACCGGAGGAGTCAGATGTTGATCGTGGAGCCTTCGGAGCCGACGCCTGCTCCAGTGTCTTTGTCTCCATTTACACTGACGTCCTCGGTGCTTATCGAGGAATCTAGGAGCTGACACTCTCTGGTCAGGTCTGGGGAGGATAGTCGGACTGACTTGTCAGTTCTGACTCTACCTCATGGGGCTTCAGCTCAGATGAGCTCAGCTCCTACCTCTGGCTCAGAGTCGACTGTCCCAGTGCCGGGGGTATTGATGGTTTCCTTTGATCCGTCGGTCCCTTCACATCGGAGCAGAGGTGCCTTCAAAGCCATGAGGAAAGTTATGTCTCCTAAGACATCTTCAACTTCAGGTCCAGCTACCTCCTCCCCTAAAGTGCCTGTGTCTGCTTCTGCTTCACAGATACTTGCCAAGTGCAGAGACCCAGAGCCTCAGGAAGCCCAAGTGGTAAAGAAAAGCAGAAGTTCAGGAAGTTATCAGAAAGAAAGGAGGAGTTCAGGAAGAAGCAGGGAGTAAAAAGGATGGACCAAATTAAGTAGAAATATTGGTTGGCTAATAAAAGAGGCTAAGAACACAGTCACAATGGTAAAGAACAAGGCAACAGAAAAAAAAAACTCTCCCAGCTTTTGGAAAGTGACTGAGCAGATGGCACAAAGAAGCTCTCTCAAGTTGCAAAGTAAAGACAAAAAGATAAAGAAGATAGTCAAGCAGATGCCATTCATGTGGAATGCCAGCAACAATCTGCTCACTAGTCCACAGGACATCAAAGGCACATGTAAATAGTATTTATAAATGCTTCTGCATGAAGAAAACCTCACAGAATCTGTTATGTCACATGGACAGCCTACATTAAAAGATAAGGAAGAGCCTACCCTGGACAAAATGCAAAGTGCTCTTAGGAAAATAAACTCAGGGAAGAGGCAGGCTCATATGAAGCCACAGCAGATATGCTCAAGATTCTAGGTGCATTAGGGCCCAAATTGCTCCAATGAATACCTACTGTAATATACAGAGAGAAGTGTACCGAGATGCCTGGAGAATTCACAGTCTGTTGCCAGGGTAGATGGGGTAGATGAACAAAGGGGACATTCACAACTGTCGGCAGTACAGTGGTGTCAAACTCCTGTCACACTGCATGAAAGCACTGAATACAGAGAGACTGATAAATGAAGATGTAGAATTGTAGAAAGTAAAACAGGAAATGAGCAGTTTGGGATTAGATTAGGATTTCTGAAACGATATCAAACCAGATAATATGTATCTTTTAAAATATCAACATTTTTTTTTTTTAAATTATATTCCCAAAATTCATTCATACCTTTATTTAGAATGTCATAAAACTGAGGATGTTCATTACAGAAAACTGAAAGTATCCATGGTCTCTTGAGAGTACCAGTATTCCAAGAACAGACTCTAACAAAAGTTGGCAATGATCTAAAATGCATAGAAGAATAGACTTAAATATGAACAAAATGTGATAAATTTTTTAAAGGAAAATTATTGAGCAATATTCCTCTTCTATGCTAGAAGAACACCATTACCTGATACTACTGTGAATGTCCCTCAGTCTATCAAAAACTCAAATGAGACAAAAAATGTTCTGCATAACAGGGTGCGTGTGAGTATCCAAACTTCAATTTATGTGGCAGAGCCTAGTTAATTTGATAACCCTGACTCCTGTATTTTAGCAGAGGATGCACACAAACCCCCAACCAAAGAAAAGCATAAAGCATAATGTAGTCCCCTTCATAATCAGACTCTGTCTGACCCTCCATTGCTTCTGCAATCTGCTTAGTGTCTTTATCGTTATGTTCTGCCCCCTTTTCTCTCTTTCCTTCCACCTTCTGAATACACTGCTCTCTCTTTCTTTTCTCTAAATTACAACTGCTAAAGTGTACAGCTCTGATTCTTAAGTTAAACTAGACTTGTATAATAATTACATAATAATGCAGTTGTAGCACAAGCTTTCCATTTTAATCCAAACTTCAATGCATTTTTTTCTCTGAAATCCAAATAGAACACTGCTTACACAAAACAAGAGGGTAACAGTGAGCTAGGAAATCACTCCAAGAGTAAAATTAAATTATTTTAATAAAAAAGTTAAATGCTGATGAAGTCCATTTATTTAGCATATGAAAATGAAAGCAAAACTTTTTAATAAAAAATAATTTGTTTTTCCACACTTGGAGTGATTTCCTGGCTCACTTTTATCCTCTCTTTGTATGTAAGCAGTGTTTTGTTTTGATTCCTGGTTTGGTTTTACACTGCTTATCTACGTTTTTCATTTCATTTCCCTTTTTACCACAGTTTTTGCTAACTAAATAAATTAAAATCTTACCTGACCTTTTTTTCTGTACAACCAAGTCCATACTCCCTCCTCTGGAACGTCAGCTCTGCTACATTTACCCTCACGGAACTCAAGCTCACTCCACTCACCTACCTTATCCCCAATTCCCACCCACCCCCACCACATCCAAACTTATACTCCCCTTTACTCTAACTCATTATAGCTTCTCCAGTCTTCACTGAAGTACCACTATCCTATCAAACACACTTTCTTCTAAACATCACTGTTACTTTACCTCCTTACCTTATTAAGAAGTCCTCCATTCCTTACCTCTTTCCTCTCCTCAACTCCTCCTCAAGTCTTCTTAATACCACAAATACACTCAGTTCCTCCCTTTCCATTTATACTATCAATGGCCCTTTTGTTTAAACCATGCTGCTTCCCTTTTGCCTTACCTGACCCAGCTTATTTATTATAGGTTCCTTCTACTATTCCAAACCTAAATTATTCAATACATACCATGCTAACTTAAAAATAAAATTTATACCCATATCTATAAAAATATGCATCATTAAATATACCTTATTTCTCCTCCATCTATCAGTGTGATTACAGACACCCAAACCCTGGTCCCATCCAGACCCCATACCAAACACTACCTGCCAAAGCTTTAAACCTAAAAACAGTAAACGTTTGATGTATATAAAATAAAATTACCAACTTTCATGCCTGGATTGCTCATAATACCCCAATAACTTAGTTGCAGTTGAGACTTGGCTTAAACCTAATGTGATACTGAAATTCTTCCCTCTGGCTACAATATAATCAGACTAGATAGAACACACAAGAAAGCAGCTAAAATAGCCCTGCTTTCCCTTAATGCCTTTACAGTAACTCCCTCCTCAGGTGCAATCTCAAAATTCACCAATGCTGAAATGCTTATTTCATACCTAAAACTAAAGGATTCAAAAGGTTTATGCATATTTGTACTTTACATTCCTCCAGAACAGAAAATTCCTGCACTTGAAGAAATACTGAATTGGATATCAGAAACAGTTATCAATGAAAAAATCATCCTCTGTGATGTTAATATCGGCTGGCATACACTATTTTCAGACTTTTCATCTTGCAACATGAACCTATTTAGGTTCACACAACTTATCAAAACACCAATCAGATTTAATAAAAATAACCAGCAATGAATCCTTGATTGGATTCAGGTCACCAATGTCATTAATTTTACTTCAGGATGTACAGTTTCATGTACTGTTAAGTGATCACCTACTAGATAATACCCATAGAACTAATTACCAACTAGCCATGGAACATTACTTCAAAACTACCCATAATCTCTCAAAATTTAATCAACAATCTCTTTTTGATGGCCTCAAAGCAATGAACTGGTCTATCCTGAAATCTTTACCCCTGAATAAAGCAGTAGATCATTTCAATGCAGCATTTCTAAACATCCTTAGTACCTTAGCCCTACAGCATAGAAAAAAAATTAAAACCAACCATGCCTCTTGGCTCACTAAGTCATGAAAACTCCTCATGAAGTAAAGAGTAAAAGTTTAGTATAACTGCCATAAGAACAAAAATGACAAAACTTAAATCTTCAGACAACTGCATAACCAGCTCAAAAAACACAAAACACAAGTTACCTGGGACAAAAACTCTATTACACTCATTTAGAAAACAGCCACAAAAAGAACCCTAAAAATTCTGGTCCACTATATCCTCTCTACTCAATCCCGGGACTATTAAAGAACCCAGTCTATGCATAGGTGAATCCAGTACTAGGCACCCAAGGCAGTCACCTAGGGCCCATTGGCTGAGAGGGAGCCCCCCGCTGGCCAGGGACTGACACATTAATTTTTTTAATTAAAAAGAAAAGAAAAGAAGACCTGTTGCATCTGTACGTGTGCCATTATCATTGCACATATCTGTTGTTTGCTTATGTCTTCCTTTCCACGCACGTGGAATTTGAATACAATAAGACATTCCTGCTTCAACAGTCAACAGAGAAGTAAGAGAGGGGTGTGTGTGTGTGTGTGTGTGTGTGTGTGTGTGTGTGTGTGTGTGTGTGTGTGTGTGTATAAAGCACCCTAGTTAGGGATAGTAGCTGGTTAGGTGTTTGCTCAAACCCAAACCCTGTACCTTAGTTACAAGAAATAAGAGCCTGAATCCTCTATCCCAACTACCAAACTGCTAAAGAAATCAAGCTTTCAGGTGCATTTTCAAGGAAATGAGTTTCAGTTGTACTTTTAAGGAAATGTGAGCTTCAAGAGAAGAGAAGTTTACTGCTGCTCATGCTAAGTCTATTCACAATGTACAACTGTTTTGTTTAGCAAATGGTATTACTATTGTGCTATAGAAGTAAAAAGCATTGTTAGTAGCACAACAGGTAGTATACTTGCTTTTGATGCAGAATGCTGTGGGTACTACTCTCACAGTATGTAGATGGATTGCTGATACTGTGTTGTACTTTAAGGGGGTAGGGTGCTGCAGTCCTGAGTATGGATGAGATGCCTAGTAACTATGAACCTGTTATCAGTTTGCCATCCATTCTCTATTGCAATATTAAAAGCTTACCTTTGTTTATATGTAACATAAGCAATTTATTCTTCAGTGGTAGCAGGTACTGAATCTGTAGATGAACACTGAAATATAAAGTTGTTTGCTAGCAGCAACCTCTTCATTAGTTACATCTCTCTCTAATGTGGAATTATTCAGATGACTTTTACTTCTGCAGAGATTGTGCATATTGACTGATATTGGTGGATTGTAATGACAAAAGTTTGAGTGGCCTTTTATGTCTGAAATGTTCTGAACTGGGTACTTTTGACATTATTGGTTCATATGTTTTGTTTCATTGCTTACTGGAAAAATGTTCAAAACTACAAATTTAAAATACTCTCTAACAAGTGGTGCTGTATTATACAAAGAATATAATTTAATACAATCAGGAAGGTGAATAAAAGAACTCATGCATATTTGAATGGTCCTAAATATGTGTACAAGGGGATTATGATTTGAAAACAGCCCAAAGGTAAACTTTATCCGCCACTGGCCAGATACATTTTCTTTGAATGTGGGTTTCAATGCTGTTTCAATGAGTGTTAGTTTCAAGGGCAGAGTAGTTTCAATGCTAAATCTGTTTTCATTTTTAGATTGCATTGCTTTGTTTAGCAAATGTTTGTCAGTGTCTGTGCTATAAAATTTGAAATAAAAGTTTTAAATTAAATCCAACTGTCTGTAATCATTGTAGTAGTAATGAAGAAAACAGTATGCATAGTGACAGGTTTGAGCAGTGTTTATGGTAACTGGGGAGAAACAGCCAAGTAATGGGACACTTGAATGACTGCTGGAGGGGGCTGTGTATGGAGGTAAGGCCCCAGTCCATTACCTTCCCCTAGGGCCCTATTTGGACATGATCAGGCTCTGAGTCCACACCCAAACAATTCCCCTGTTCAAGCAGCTACTAACGTCAACACATACCTCATAGAATGTATAGCCAACTTAACCTCAAACTCCTCTAATACACCCACCTTCTCCAAACACCCCAAACACTGCCACTAATACATGCCCTTCTCAACATTCATCTGACTGCTCCTTCTCTATTTCTCTCACATCTGACCCTCCCATAATAACCCCAATAATTCTCTCACCTACTACTTCTCTACTTCATGGGGCCTCAGTCCTAACAAACTTCTCTAAAAACAAAACTAGAAATCTGTTATAACAATATTTCCAAGTTTGCTACTAGTGCAACTTCCTTCCCCCACCACTGTACAGCACTCCATTCCCTTAAGTGGCTTGAACATCCCCACTAACTTTCCTACCCTCAATTTATAACATCATCACCATAACATCACTGACAAACCAACAACCTGTTCAGCCCTTAGCTCCTTACTTAATATGTACTTACCCCAAAACTTTCTCAGAGCAGAAGATAAAAAACTCCTCAAAGTATATAAACCCAACAAATCCTCCAGTCAAACTCCTTACTCCTACTTAGTTGCAAAAGGTTGGATATCCTTACCACTAATGATTAGGACTATCTTCAACCTGACCTCCTTTAAATGCTCTTTGAAATAATTCTTATCCAAATCTTGGATCTGTACCTGCTGAATGTTTGAGAACATTTAATTCCTCCCTTCTTCCTGTTGTTACTCTCTCCTACTTTCCTCCCATTCTTGACACCCTACATCACCCTATGCATATTTCTCATGTCACCCTCTCTAACTTCCTAATTTCTCACTAGGCATAAATATTTTTTTCATTTGACACTTAAATTTAGCCTTAAATAAAATATATTAAAAGTATGAAGACTCCTTTGCTTTTGATCTACATGCAATGTCATGATGACGATTTGCTAATGGTGTCTGTTCCATGAGATGTTTCACTTGTCTCTATTCCTACATTCTTCCAATTATGCAATCTGTTATATCATTATGCAATTATAATTATTTTTTATCTGTGTAACACTGAAAAAATTTAATGCAGTGCATTTTGTTGTTGTTTAAAACACTGTAATTATGGAACTTTTCTCAGCAGTTATACACTGATAATGGACACAGCAAGCCCAGATGGACTTTCCCCAGTAAAAAAAAATGTCAATGAATAAATATCAATTTTCCTTCAAGTGTTAAATCTGTAGAAATAATGAGTATATTGAATAATAACCACTGGATGAGAAAGACTAGTATCTTTTAAACTTACTGTATTCGTAAAATTAATTAAAGAATCAAAAAGACATATATTAAGCTGCTATTGGTTTAGCTAGAAATGTCAGATTAAGTGTAGCTTTAGAATGATGATCTGAACATTTGTAAGGTAATTCAAATCTGTAGCAAATACTATATGGCCAACACTATTGCTGGCAATTAAATTAATCTTTAAATTAATCTTTAAATTTAGGGTAAAATATAGAAAAATTAAAGTGAAAATATTATTGCTATCATATAATAAGTTAGTTCCCATTGAAATCACCTCTTTATCATTATCAGTAAAATAATTATTATATCTGATTTTATCTACAGTGCCAACGGATAAAATAATCACCCCTCTCTTCCTGACAGTTTTACTACTGGAAGGACTTTAAAGCCTATGACCACTCCTTCCTAACTAAGAATGTCCAAAACTGGATAAATGAGGTTCTAGTCGGAAAATTAATTCAGAACCTAATACTTTGAGATATTTACATAATTTGGTTCTTTTTGGAGGATTACAAAATCACATATGCTCATGAAAAAAAATTAAAATTCGTAAAAATTATTCAATAACTTTAAGCTGCGCTGGGATTTTATTATGTCAACTCTAAAGAGTCACACCCTGACTGTGACCCAGACAACCTTGGATCAGCTAGTGATCTAGGATTAGAGGAGCCAATGACAGAGGATGCCAATGATGGGCAGATGCTGTTTCATCCATGATGGGGTAGGGAGGCAGCTAGGCCTGCAGTTGTGCTAGCACCCAATGATGGCAGTATATACTATGAAAGCACCTTCAGCAACTGGGCCATGACTGGGTGTGTACAAAGAACAGTGAACATGACAAGCCAAGAGTTGGGCATGCACAGGTGTGTGGTGTATTGTCCAGTGGCTAGTAATGGAGGCCTATTCCAGCTTTGGCTGAAGGGATCTGGTATGGGCATGCCTTGATAACAGTTTCCCATTACTGGCTGTCATCATAAGGGGAATTAAGGGGGTTGATAAAGTGATGGAAAGATTATAGCTGGCAGAAAGTGTAAAGAAAAAAAAAGAATATAAAACATAGTGGGATTTTCCTAAAATAATATGTTTTAAAATAGTATTGGAAAACAATGTGTTCATATTTGATAATGACATCTATAGACAATGTGATGGGGCGTGGCTATGGGCACCTGTGCCAATAACAGCCTAACAAACCCTTTGGCCCAATGGGAAGAAGCAGTCCTCTTTCAGGGACATACTATTTAAATCTAATGTATGCTTTTATAGGCTTTTTTGTAGATTTTATTTTATACAGTATTCTAACTGTGTTTGATAAGGATAAAAAAAGGAAGTCAGAAGTGACATTTCTTAAATTACATACAATACTTACAAAAAGAAAATGGATTTCCTATGGCAAAGTGGCCAAATGGTCATATAACAAAAAGTTTGGCAGGAAGGAAAGGATGGAAATAGAAATGGGGAAAGCATGAACTTTAAGAGAAAATCTAGCACACACCGCCCCAAAATATACATTATCATAAAATAACTTAAGAACTCAGTCACTGCCTACCTACATTATATTCATTTAACAAGAAGATATATGATTATTAAGATGACACAAGTAAACTGTCATATGTTTAAACCTATAGTACCACTTGCAAGAAGACAAAAGACACAATTTTAAATAAACCAATAAGTATATCACATCATTTAATATTTTTAAAGACTCATCCTAAATACTTGTGTATCTGTGTACACTTTTACCAATACATTTAACACATTAATTTTTATGAGATATATTCTAATAATGCAAAAAATGTCAATGCAACAAGTTATTTATGAAAGGAACACATCTCTTTCTTACCTTCATGCTATGTATTTTCATACCTTTACAGAGTTCTAGTAAAATATGTGTTATTAAATAATCAGATCTGCCTCCTTGACACAGAGGAGGTAACTCCTGACTATGACCTTATGACCTGGGTTCAGCTAGTGATTTGAGCTCTGGGGTGCCAGGCAGGGAGGATGAAGGTGAGCAGATACCTTCAGTTTACCCATTCATAGGGGGTGGGAGGCAGCTAGTCCTGCTGCCCATCCTAGGGGGTGGAAGGCAGCTAGTCCTGCTGCCCATCCTAGGGTGTGAGAGGCAGCTAGTCCCACTTCCCATCCTAGGGAGTGAGAAGCACCTAGTCCCACTCCCCATTCTAGGGGGTGGGAGGTGCTAGTCCCACTGCCCATCCTAGGGGGTGGGAGGTTGGTAGTCCCACTGCTTACTGACACTTAGTGAAGACTAGCTATACTAGCAGTACTTATGTGTTCACCAGCAGCAATCAGGATGTGGAAGGGGTGTGCACACCAAATACCATACTTTGTGGCTGAAACTGGGATATGCAGTAGTGCATTTCTGTGGAGGCCAGTAATGCATGCCAAACTCATTGGTTACTTTGGGCTTTGGGAGTTAGAGGACAGAAAAAATCCACGGCCACTACTCAGCATATAGGGACAGAAAGTTGCCAATGCAGCCATAGTTGAGCTGGTTGGAGTAGTACACTGTCTGCATGAAGGTCTCTGGGACTACATAAATCATATGTACAGCATTATGGACATGTGTTATAGGGAGTTTGTAGGAAGCAGGTCTCCCTGTATGGGTGCACGTCATGGCCACTACACTTGCCATAAGTGGTCCAATTCCACCTTCAGAGGATTGGCCCAGCATGGGAGAGGGAGAGCACATTCTAGAACCTGTAGTTCCACCACCACCATGTGTCAAGGGGTACTGCATGGTGATGTAGACATACAAGCAGAGGGACTGTTTGTGAGGAGAAAATGCACGGCATGATCCAGCATTCATGTTTGCAGAGCACTCCATTCTTTGTGCAAGCTGTGGATCATGCCTTCCTAGGAAAAAGCACCTCCATGGATGGGGACACTCATGGTCTGAGCATGCATCTCCTGCAGGTACTCTGGACCTGTCCATCAGACCCTAGCACACTGCTGCATCATCTGCTGGATATGCACACACACCCAAACCTGCATCAGCCACCACCATACAGTCACAATACAATGGAGACATTATCCCTCACTGCTCAGTCTCTCCAGCTCCCCACAATCTTCTGCCATGCTGCACATGTATGCATGCATACACACACACACACACACACACACACACACACACACACACACACACACACACACACACACACACATATACAGCCCACTGTTGACACTTGTTACTCTAGCCTTCCCCACCTGTCATTCTGACAGTGTGTGGCCAGCCTTTGCATAATATAGTACAGCCTGGATGTAGTTTTGTATACATATTTTTTACCGTTCTATGTAGTATTTATTCTGTTCTATAGTTATGAATTACCCCCTAATGTTGGCTCCTCTGCTGCTTACTGTGGGGCTTCTTCCTCCTGAATGTCTCTCCCTACTGTAACTGTTAGCATGATCACATGTTATGTGACATTACACACACCACAAAGATTTTACTGCATGTTCCAAGGTCATGCTGTATTGCACTGCTAGAGACACCCAGATAGCAGAAGTAAGACTTTACCAGGCCAAACACATATTTAACAATGACTTGGGTCTGTGATGGGGCATTATTGCATGCATTTTCTGGCATGGCCTGTGGGTTTCTTACTGGTGTCATTAGCCATAGCTCCAGGGTATAGCTGGCAGCATCACTAAGATGGCCCTGTGGAAAACCAGACTGGACAAATGACTGGTATAAGTCACACATGGAATTTATGGCCACTAACTTGGTAGGCCGCTGATGCATTGAATATTATATCCAGTACATTGCAGATCACATGGCAGCTGATGGATACAAAACCCTTATCGTTCATATTTTGTTGTCTCTCCTCCCATGCTGTGGCTTTTATTGCAATGCAGGTGCAGTCAATGGCTTCCAATAAATAAGGGAACTATAATTCATCATAAAATGCCCACATGGTGCTGCCTCTCTCCTCTATGGTTTTTAGAAACCACATATGCTCCCCCATATGCTGTAGCTTGGCATTGAGGAACTGGTAGACTATCCTTGAGGCAAATATCTGGACACATCTTCCACGAGCCCACTGGATGTTAAAAGGTCCTTAAGCTAATATTTACAAAGTCATATATATCTTGATGTCCACAAGGATAGATGCTCCATATATCCCACAAGTCTACATATGAAGGTGATACATCTGAACCAGCTCATGCATGGTTCTTCTATCTACAAGGTAGCAGCTTCTGTGTTGTGGATGGCATGGTATGCTAGGTGTGTCTGGATCACATGATATTGCCCAGAATGATGGCATATACCTCTGTGACTACTGGTAGTGACAACAGCCTCTTGCATGTCCATAATCCCTAATGTGGCAGCTATCCTATACATGTTTTCCCTGTATGTCTCTTGTAACTCCAGGGTTTTACTGCACTCCACAACCATGGCAGTATTATCTCTCTATGCAAAATATCTACAAGTCTCTGAAACATTCTGCTATATTGTTTACCCTTATTTGTTCTGTGATTCTGCTCATTTTAATAATGTTGCAGCCATTTGAAAACTATACAGGCTGTGGTATTTCTCACCTTTCTGCAGTCACACTCAGTGTGTGCCTCTGAATCACTCCCACCTAGCATATTGCCTCGCCTCGTGCAAAATCATCTACCATCACTCAAAACTGTTTCTGAATCCCAGGGCACAAGTTTTTCAGTTTAGTAGCATTCACTTCATAAAAGCATATTTTTAATGACATTTAAACATATAGATATGAAAAAGGTAATTGTATTCTCATTACTGTTATCCATTCTCCTGGAAGGGAATGATAGACGTATTTCTAAGGAGTTTGTTTCATGATAAATCTCACCACAGGTGACTCCAGTTGGTAACAGCTATCATGTTAAAACTATATTTGTCAAGAACTAGGATTAATCAAAGTCTTCCAATATTGCAGGGTGTTTCTGTGTTGGAATCAGCTTGTAGGAAACTGTTTTGATTATCAATTTGTGTTCAAGAGGAAACAGCAGTCACTGGGTGGCACTTTGAAAGTAAAGGAAAAGAGAAGTGATGCGCAACCACAGAAACAGAAACCTTTCATTTTTTTACACTTGGTTATAAAGTGATTTTCAAAGCATGGTGCAAGACCTATGAACCTACATATTTTATCAACTGTGGTTTGTATTAATTGTGTATCACTGAGTCTGAAGCAATAATAGAGCCCATGTTCAAGTTTTGTTATTAGGACCCATTGCAAGGGCTCTTGATTCCAGAGAAGAAGCAGGGCCTCAGCTAAGCTGTTACTTTTCTGCTGCAAGTTCCGTGTTCTCTTTGAAGGGAAAGCAGGTATCAAGCAACAGTCTTAAATATTTTTGTTTATGTTTTTAACCTCAGGGGGACACCATCAATATAACTCGTGCCATAGAAGTATCGATTCAGTTTGTTTACCTCAACACATTGGCACATAATATTGAAGTCTGCCTGCAGCTGATATGGGATGGAAGCTGCAGCAGAGACAGGAGGAAGGATAATAATCTTGAGGTGGAAGGGGAGCTAACCTTTGGGTGGTAAATAACAGCAAAATTGTTAAAATGAGGGGGATTATCCTTATGGTGAGAGAAATATTAAATATGTATTCATGAGGCTTTGCTATCATCAGAGCTGTTATACGGAGGAAGGAGGAGTAATGCAAACTGCAGGAGTTTTAGCTGGAGGTTTTATTTAATTTTCTATGTACTTACACACCACCATGAAAATAATGGAAGTAAAAAAATGAAATATTATGATGACGGGATGGCTGTAACAGTCTGGGTGTTAGCTAGTAAGGCGGTCAGAATATGATAGTCTTGCTAGGTGTGCTAATTTGAGAAATGAATTTTATGAATTTTGTTTCATTTTTAATTGTTGGGTACGGAAAGGTTGTCATGGAAGCCTTTGAATACTGGTCAGTTATAAATTAGCAGGTAACTTCTTTTATGGTCCTCCACAATACTTATCTATCTATCTATCTATCTATCTATCTATCTATCTGACATTTCTTTACTGGAAAGGTCCGACTGGGTCAGAAAGAACTCATTTTCAGAAGAAGTCCAGGGAGAAAAGCTCCAGTTACATACAGACATGTACAGTCTTTATACAGATAACATACAATTGCATGAGTTACAAATACTTACAGAGATGTGAAAAATAAAACTTTATACAGCTAGCATCAAATTACCTGAGTTACAGGTATGCAGGTATATTGATATGAGGCAGATGGTAACTATTCAAGTAACTGATGTAGATATGCAAGTAATTGATACACAGTAAATGGAGTACTGATGGAGAGAGAGTGAATGAACCAGAAGTTGATCATGTGTTGTTTCCATGCAGTTTTAAAGGCGGGTAGGTTAGTAGTAGTTCTCACAGCAAGTGGAACAGAGTTTCATGCTTTTGCAGCATAGTGGGAGTAGAGGCTTTGTCCAGTTGTCTTAGGGGGTGTATATACAGAGAAGCTCTTTATCTGCCAACCTAAGTGTTCTGCTTGGGTTATAAGGTTTAATGATGTTATTTAGTGCTGGGCAGGCTAGGGTTTTGTAGTCCATGTTGTGGAGTGTTAGAAGTTGGGTATATTGTAGGTAGTTGGGGAACTCTAGCCAGTTTAATTATTATTATTTTTTTTTTTTTGTGACAAACAGTGATGGGTTCTAGTTTTTGAGCTGGTGGCAAATTTAGCCACTTTATTATAGCACTGTTCCATTTTAGATCTGGAGGAGCTCTGTAAGTTGGTAAGTACTGGAGTGCTGTAAAGCAGGGAGGGTAGAAGATAAGATCTGGCAAGGGTGGTTTTGGAAGAAGAGGGTAGTGTGTTTGTTTCTGTAAAGTGCGCCAAGTTTCTGGTGTGTTTTATGCTTTGTTGAATGCGAAGATCAAACAGAAAGTGATCATCTATGACTACACCAGTAATTTGGTGTGATGGACAATTTAATGGTGGTGTTAATAGCAGAGAGAATTATGAAGCTGTTTAGATTAGTAGTACAGTTCTTTGGCTGAAAACGATGCAGTTTACTGTATTTGGGGGGTGGGGTTGAGGAATAGCTGTCAGCTGGTAAGCTAGGATTACAGCATAAAAAGTTTGTTGAGTATCAGAGAGAAGCTGGGATAGTGTGTGAGTGCTAAAGATTATTGTGAAATCATCAGCACATTGGCTGAGTGTTCCACTAGTAGATGCTGTACAGAGTTCATTAGTAAAATATTAGAAATTAGAGGTCCAAGGATGGATCCCTGTGGGACTCCAACAGCATTTGTTAGAAAGGGGGAGGTACCATTTGACCATTTTACAGATAAGTTTTGATTGTGTAAGTAACTGTGGAAACAATTTAGTGTAGGAGGGGTAATTCCTAAGGTTAGAGAGCTTGTTGAAGAGTAAAGAGTGAGATAGGGTATCATACGCCTTTGAGAGGTCAAGAAATAGTGCAGATACATAGCAACCTGAGTCTCTAGCTCTGTTTATGAAATCAGTGAAGGTTAAGAGGGCTGTAGTTGTGCTGTGGCCGTGAAGAAAACCATGTTGTGTGTTTGTAAGGAGGTTGTTATGCTGCAAGTAATTCATGAGTTGAAGATGAATACAGATGGGGAAAAGTATGGCTATATAGTTTGATAGTTTGTACATTCAGTGGAGTTACCGCCTTTGTAAATGGGGATAATATGGGACATTTTCTAGATACTAGGTACTTTGAACTCAGATATGGATCGATTGATCAGGATGGTGACTGGGTACATGGAGTCAGCTGATATTTTTAAGTATGCAGGTGGGAGGTTGTCAATGGAGGTAGAGCAGTGTTTGAGTTTGTGCAGTAATCTTTTTCTGAGGCTTGTAGGTAGTGGCTGAAGAGTGGAAGTGGAATGGTTCTCAGAAGGTGGTTCTGTGCAATGGGAGTAAGGAGGGTGAATGGGGAGTAAGGAGGGTGAATGGGGAGTATTAGGAGTAGATGGAGAGGAAGAGTGGCAGATATTGGATGTTTTAGTGATAAGATCAGTTATTGATTTTAAGAAGTGAATGCTAAAGCCTTCAGCAATTTGAGAGGGAGGGGCATTTAGTGCAATATTGGATTGCTTTTTTGTTTGGGTGGAGTAGAGCTGAGACAGTGGACCAGAATATTTTTGAATTAGTTTTGTGCTTCTGTTATAACTGACTATAGTATAGCTGTTTCGGCGGTAGCATTGTTACCTCACAGTAAGAGGTTCTCCCGTTCGATTCTCGGCGTGGCTTGGGAGTGCCTTCTGTGTGGAGTCTGCATGTCCTCCCCGCGGTTGGGTAGCATTCGAAAGACATGCATGCATAACTGGGCGTGCCTTCGTTGAAGGTTAGGCATTGAGCTGGCACCTCGGCATTTCGTAAAAAGCTACTGCCAATCATTAGCAGACCGGAGTTCCGCTGTGGCGACCCCTTACTGGGAAAAAGCCGAAAGACAAACAACAAGTATAGCTGTTTGTCTAGCATGACTAGTTTTTTTAGCTTGGTTATATAGCTGCTTAAAAGTAATTAGATCTTGTTTTTTATTACTTTGTTTCCATAGAGCCCAGGCTGCATCCCTTTTTTCATTAGGTTCTTTCATTCCTTAGTTAGCCAGGGCATGGGATTATTTTTGATTCTTTTGGCTCAAAGTGGATCTAGGGTATCTAGTAGTTTTAAGAAGCAGTTATTAAATTTGTGTACTGCCTCATTTAGTGGCAGTACCTTTAGTGGAGACCAGTTTATTTTGCGTAGTAGGTCATTAAACCTGTCATTAGAGAAGTTAGAGCAATTAGGAACCGATTTTAGCATGTGAGTTTTTGGAGGGGTGTGTTTACTCGAATGGCAAAAGCAGGTAGGTGGTCACTAAGGGTGTTTGGATATATACTAGCAGTGGTAAAGTAAGAAGGGTTTGATACCAGGATCCAGTCTAAGGTGGTATGTTAAGTGCATTGTTTGTTGTACCTAGTAGGACTGGAGATTATTGAGAAAAAATATATGTTAGTGGGTAGCTGGGATGTGATCATTTGCCAGTCTTATGTTGGTGTCTCCTAGAATGATATTTTCATGGTCCAGGAGAGTATGCCTTCTAGAATAGGGGTGTTATTACCTGGGGGGATTTAGAGAACAATTATACAGATTCTCTTTGTATTGTTGAGATTTAGGATGGATATCAGAAGTTCTGGTGAGGAAAAAGTAGGGGCATCATTTATGTATAGTGTGATATTAAGGCGGTCAGAACAGAGTTATGCTAAGCTTCCACCTTTCCTTTAGGTTCTATCAGACCTGAGCAAGCTGTTGGGAGGTAGGAAATCAGAGTCTGGTATGTTGGGCTTTAGCCAGGTTTCTATGAGGCCTAGTATGCCGGACTTGTATGGATTTAGGCAGTTTTTATATTTATTGTAAATGCCATCCATGGCTTTGGATATAGCTCATTTTTGTTAAAAGCAGATTTCTAGGTTATGCCAGACCTTATCCCAAAGCTTCTCTTGCTTCTGTAGATCGGGATTAAGCAAAGGTTAAACAATGGTAGGCTTTATCTTTAACTAGTATTAATCATGTTGAGAAAGTCTAGATCTAAATACGTGTAGAAAGATTAAGCATAAATATTGAATTATTCTCTTGGAGATTAGTGTCCAGCTGGTGTTATCCAGTTCTAACAGTCATTTGGATTTAGAAAGGGACTGATTATTGACAGCTTGGCTTTTGTTGTCCTCTAAGAGAAGGATGATACAACAGGAAATTATTACTGAAGGAAACAAGTAGTATATTCTGAAGCACTGGCATTGCATGTTTGTTATAATTAAGCAGGCAATGGACCTGGTTGACTTCTTCGAAACAGTCACCAAAGCCATAGATGAAGGGAAGGTAGTCCACACAGCCTATCTGGACCTTGCAAAGGCATCTGACACAATACCCCACTCGGGCATCATAGATAAGCCATCCAGCTTAAATATAAACCCCTATGTCACAAGATGGGTCGCAAACTGGCTCAAAGACAGAACCCACAGAGTGAGAGTTGCTGGAGCCATGTCATACTCGAAACCGGTCACAAGTGGCATCCCACAGGGTTCTGTCCTGGGACCACTCTTGTTCGGTATATACTTTCCCGAGGTACAGGCAAACGTGGAAGGACTATGGCTCACCAAGTTTGCAGACGACTGCAAACTGGGCGCCATAATCGACTCTTGAGCTGACACAAACATCCTTCAAAAAGGTCTCACAGAGACAGATAACTGGTGCCAGCACCATGGTTTAAAGCTAAATGCCAAAAAATGTATAATCATACCCTTTGGCAAAAACAATGTGCCCACAAATTACCACATAGGCGGAAACCCATTAAGTACAGAGAAAGTTATTAGGGACCTGGGGACCCAAGTTGATAGCAATCTCTCCTTTGAAAACCACATTGCCAAAGTGGTTAGAAAGACCTTCTATATAGCCCACCTCATCACAAAGGGTTTCACATCTAGATCAAGAGAGGTAATCGTGCCTTTATTCATCCCTCATCAGGCCCATCATAGAATACAATGCCCCTTTTGGGATGTACCTTACCTGACACCTGCAGCAATTAGAGAGACCCCAAAAGTATCTCACCAAGAGGATCAAGGGTCTCAAACAGATGCCATATGCTGCTCGGTTAAAAAAACTCCAGCTCTACTCAGTTGCATACTGCCTACTTCGAGGCGATCTATGCCTGACATACAAAGCTATGTCAAATCCAGAATTAATGGACATGCTCCACCTCAGTAAATCTAAATCCCTTAGAGCCACATGCTCGAGGGACTTGAACCTCAACACAGAAATAAATAGAACTTGCTGGAGGGACAGGTTCATGACCCAGAGGCTCCCTTCACTCTGGAATAGAATTCCAGTTCATGTGAGGCAGAGCACCTCACTGAATCTCTTCAAGAAGAATCTCGATAGGTGGATGGGGGATCGTAGGTTTGTCCCAGGGATTACTCCCGTGTCACTATTAGACAGAGGCACAGTAAACTAAACCTTAAAAAGGGCACAGTATACTCAAATCAAGGGGTGGCGTAAGCCATACAGAATCGGGCTAGGCTTATAATTGCCCCAGGTCAGATAGCCCAGTATGAACCTATGAACCTGAATGGAGTTATATCTGGTAATTTGGTTTGGTCACATGGGGGGTAGTGACTATCTGAGTTAGGTTACTTAAGGTAAAGAAGTAGTTAAGTGCTCCTTATGTTGTCCTTTGGAGGAGCCAATAAAATTAATATTTACATCTCCTGTGATTACTGTGCTCTTTTGGGAGCATCATATTTTTTGTACTAACTTAGAGGATCATAGAGGAGGTCATATACAGCAGCTTTGCATGGCTGACAATTAGAGGCTGTGCCCCCAGCTGGTTGGGCGAGTTAGAGGTATTGTTAGTGATTAGATCCACAGTGGTCACTCAACATTTTACAGTACAGTTTTAATCTATAGATATCACCTGCTGAATAAAGACAGCACCTAATATGGTAAACAATCACAGTGCAAAGACTGAAGTCATCTCTGGGGCCAGCGTTTCCTTTCCATTTGCTAAATGCGGATCTTCCACCATTAGCAACAGAAAAATAAGTACATAAATAAACTTAATAGAAGTGAAACATGCAGCAGTTACAAGGCCCTATTTATTTTTCTTCCCCTCCCTAAGATGGCAGTGAGAAAGCCGTTGTTAGAAAGCTGGGAAAAATACAAAAATAAGTGAAATAATCTAAAGAAAGTAGCTGTAGCACTTGCAATAATCTTCCCTTTCCTTTCTTCCCATTAACCAAGGCTTAGAGTAAGCCATGCTTTGTGAGCAAAATAAAAATAAAAAAAAGATCTCACTCAGGTAATTGGAGTACTAGGCACAAGCAGTGACAGTGTGTGTGTTTGTGTGTGTCATGGTGAAGGTGGAGTAGTTCTAATACTGTGTTGATAAAGGAACTGAAATAAATTATATTTATTTCAGTTCCTTTATCAGCACAGTATTAGAACTGCACAGTCAAAACAACAGGTACATTTTATGTGCATGTATTGTGTTGGTATGGGTGGGTGTCTCTGTCTGTCTGTGTATATGTAAGTATGTCTCACCATCAAACTGTATGTGTAGGTATGTGGGTTTGTTTGTGAAATCCAAGCAAAAGTGCTGAAACCAGAGTGGAACTCAGTCAAGGTATATCCAAAAGGTTTTTAATGAATCCACACAATCGTTTTAACGTTTGTGTTGTGTGGATTCATTAAAAACCTTTTGGATATACCTCAACTGAGTTATGCTCTGGTTTCAGCACTTTTGCTTGGATTTATTGGTGATTTTCAGTGCATTTCCACAACTTTTTGGTTTATTTGTTTGTGAAATGTAGTATATGTGAATTTCTGTATGTCTGACTATCTGTGTTTCTGGGTTCATGTCTACGGATCGACAACTTACTATATCGACATCCACTTCACCGACATTGGAAATAATCGACACCGCAAATCACGGACATTTAACAGGTATTATTCCTTACTTAGAGGTGTCATTTAAATTTCGCTAATCATGCCTACCAGACATGCATAACACTGCCATACTTACTAAAACATGGTAGGGTTGGGGGATGGGGCAGCCTTAGGGTTAGGGTTAGCACCCGTTACTAAGGTGGGGAGGGAGCAGGCAATAGTTATTAAGTTACTTGTTTTTTGAAGTAGTAAGTATATATGGCAACATTGCTTATTTTCAAAATTACTAATAAACAAGTAGCAATGTCTCCAGTACAATGTGATATAAATGGACACTGACAACATATTTTTCTTTCTCACTCTGTAGCATTCCACACCATTCCCTTCAATAGCATGTAGGTCTTTCAATTAAAAAAAAAAAAAAAAAAATATATATATATATATATATATATATATATATATATATATATATATATACACACACACACACACACACACACACACACACACACACACACACACATATATAAATATGAAAATATGAATAAGTGGCAAAACAGTGATTAATTTCTCATCTGCAGGACATACTAGATTAACAGTCTTAGTGTTGTTTTGTTAGTAAGACCTTGCCCTTTGCAATCCTGTCTACTATTAGCTGGTAAGTCATTTAGTTAAAACAGCCACACAAAATGGTTCAAAAACCATAAGGAGCTATGGGTGTTAAATGGAAATATACAAAAAAAAGGCATAACAGGATTGAATTAGTTAAGTAGTACTGTTATAGCATTTTTTTCTGCAGCTTTCAGTTGTGCAGGATAGACATTTTGAGTCTTGTTTTTTTTTTTTTTTTTTTGCATTTTCTTTGTTGCAGTTGCAGGGTTTTGGGAACTGTGGATAATTTTGTTTTTGTTTATTTACACTGAATCCAAAATAAAAAAAAATATCATTACTATCTAAAGGTATTTCAAGTACTGACTTCAATGTACAAATGATCATATTTAATTTAGCTTTAATACTTTTGGATAGACTTTGAAATATAAAAGTATGAAAACAGCAGATTGCAAAACATCCATCCAACAGGACCAAAATGAAAAATAACAGAAAAATACACATGGTCTGAGCGTTTGATAACTTCTGCCAGCAGTAGAAACATTCAATTATATGGAGTGCTTCTGTACTTTGTAAGTGTTGCACAAAGCAAGGATGAGTGATGAGGTGAAAACTGTGAGTCTTACAGTGTCACATGTTGACACTGTATGCTAACACTCAATACACTTAACATTGCAAACCATTCCAAGCATATGCAGTGCATATTTGGACTAAATTTCCATTGAATTTGCAGTCTATGAAATCTGATAATGGTTTCAGAACTACTTATGACAATATGGCATTGGAGTGTGGCATGTTTCAAGTTTTGCAGTGTTTGCAATACTTAGGAATATTTGTATTGCACAGGGCATTTGTCATAGATGCTGGTATGACTTTGACGTGATATAATGAACTACGATGCATGTTTCAGAATGTATAACATTGTTTGGTACAATGTACAATGGGATGAGGCAGACAAGTTGTAAAGAAATATGAAGCGTTTTTCAGCAAAAAAGACTTACAAAAGTTAAAGTTATGATATACTGTTTGAAGTGTCTTATTAATAAAAGCCAGACAGTAGCTGTAAGCTAATTATAACTTTGCCATATAATCACAGGACAATTGTGACAATAAAAAAAATTCTTATGGTCACTAATTAAAAAGTAATGACGCACAGAAAGTAAAGACCAACTGCGAGCAAATTATGTTATCCAGAATGTCAAAGAATGCCTGACAGGGTTTCAAGCTTTTTTCAAATTAATCTACAAAAAAGCAGCCTACAGTCCATGCGTGAATGGTAGCAAAATGAGTTTTAGTATCTATGCCCAAAGCTTTCTTTGTAGAATAATAACACTTTAGTCTTTAGACATGTTTTCATTTTAAAGAAAAGCTGTGCAATTATTTTGTCATTCATTTATTGCTGTACACTTTCCACATCTTTTAGCTAATTCTTTCATCTCATACTAACACTGTAGGCTGCTAACACGGTCTGCACATATCTCCCATTCTGATATTCATAGTTGTTTTTTGGCACAAGTACATTTTAAAAAATCACTACAGCGTCCAATAAGAAGTCTTATCTACTTCATGCCCTGGATTCTTCATTTTATCAAATTAAAAGAAGAGCTATACAATCAATTATTTAATGTAGATGCAGTCCAAGATATGTATAAGCAGTCAGAGGTGTGTTCAAAGAAGTATGCTATAAGAACGTTAGTGGTGGTATTGCATACTGCTAGTTCATGTTTTCTATTAAGTGTTTCCACTTTGAACTCTTTAGAGACATCTTTCTAGCAAATGCACCATTTTGTTCCAACTGAGTGTTGGTGACTTTCACAGTAGTTGTTTGTAGCTAGCCATTGTTGTCTTTTTACTTGAGACTAAAAGCTGTCATGCAGAATGGATGCTGTGTACTATCAATACATTCCAGTTATATCCCCTTTTCTGGATATCAGGTTCTTTTGAGCTCATTTTATTAACTGGGGCTTTATTTTTGAAGAATTAATGTGTTACTGAAGCCTTTGCAAATCTAGTTAGTTTTGTAGTTTGAATAATTACATCCATAATATGTCAAATACCCCATAGGAATCAATAATACCCCCAATAACAAACCATGAACTTCCATCTTAGTTACTTTAGTTAACTAATTCATGTTAATACTCCTTGTCTGATGTTATACCCACCTTAGTTACTTTAGTTATTTGTTCCATTTTAACTGCTCTTTCTGTGAGACACATTATTTTTATTATGTTTCCATGCAACCTAAAGAGACTTCTTAATTTTATTAATTCGATACTTAACCTGTGTTCTCTGCCAGTCATAAACAATTCCTTAGGTTAACATCTTACTGAATTTATACTCCATGATCCAAGCCCCTCCTAATTTTCCATAATAGCAACAGTACTGACCCAGTGATGATAAATATATGCATTACGCTTGTTTTTAGTCCATTCATTTTTTGCTGTTTGTTAAGCTTAATTCTTATGGCTTCCAATATATTCCACTAATATTTTCTATATGGATTCTGTGCTGTTACTCCATGCTTCCACTATGAGTTGTTGACCCATCCCCAATGATCAGAATCACGAAAATCTAATAGCCAAAGCACAAAATACTGAAAACTAAAATTTAAGTGTTTTTTTTTTTTCCAGGAAGCAAGCCCCCCACACTTTTAAATAGATTATTTATATATATATATATATATATATATATATATATATATATATATATACATTCATACATACCAACTCCATGGCTGCACCAACTAAAAGAAAGGAGAAATGTCCTCAAAAAGGGAATCACTGAAAGTCTATACTTAGAAACCTCAACATAGATTTCCTGTGGAAAACAGCATTCAGTCATCTGATCCTTGATGTCTTGAGCCCGGGACAACTGACGTTTGAGAAATCACACTTTGTGTACCTGTAGGGTAACCATTACTCCATATACCAGTGACATTCATACTAGAGTATTAGATACAGACATCAATGTTTTTCCTCTTGTAGTTATACTATATCCCAGTAATATTCCTAATGTTTTGTTTTTTTTGTGTCCAGATGTTTTCTACTTGTCATAGCTGGATTGTTACTGTAGTGTCCTGAAGTATACCAAAATCTTTGTAAGGTTGTTCTATCCTTGTTCTCACAGTCTGTATGTTATGTTTCCTATGCCTTTGTGGGGTGATGATGACTATACCAAATTTATCATAACTTGGAGAAGCTTATGGGGCTAATGCCTCTTATTTTCATGTCATCTGCATGACATCCTGCTTTGTATCATGCCTAATGTATGTATAAATAGTGACTAGGTCATAGCACTGGGACAATTCTAGTAGTCCTTCTGTCGCCAGTTATTCTCTCTATCACCACTATTTTCTTACATGGAACCATTTGTTGTTTCACTTTTATACTCCTATATTTAAAAATTTACAACAACAACAATAAATCCCCATTATAGTTTTTTTTTTTTTCTTGTAAACACAGTTACATATAAAGTGCTTATAATGAAATGTTCATGCTTTTTATTATGTGCAAAGCTAAAGCTGTGCAAAGTCTGGCTCTGCTGCATAGACAGAAGTCATGACTATGACACAGACGACCTGAGCTCATGAAGGGACAGTATGACTTATGTTGTCTCACCCATCATAGGGGAGGGAAGATGGTGGTTTCCTGGTGGCTGACTTGTCTTGTGTAAATGTAGGCTTACATGATACCAGTGGCGAAAGACCTGCTGACTAGGGCTTGGAGATCCTAACCTGGTGATGCTCTAGCCTTATGGTATGTTCGTAGGAGAAAACACATGGATATGGCATAAGACATGGGTACTCACATCAACTAGGAGAGGTTGAGATAAGGCCATAACAAATCCTCTTATTGCCAGCATGCTAGCAATGGCACAAATCACCTCTATGGCTGCCTGGATGATTGCCCCTTCATTTGGCTCTCACACTGACTGGGAGATACCTACAATGTGGGCATGAATAGTGTACACTTGTATGGGAAAGCTTGATAGACAACAAGCTTGGTGTGAAACAGCACAAAGGAAAAATCACACAAGAATTTTCAAATGAGATCATGTGTTATTGTTTAATAAATTACGTTGAATTGTTTGTAGAGATATAAATGTGCAGAAGTGAAGGTTAAATGAATATAAATTTTACAATAGATATAAAATGGGCAGATGTGGCTGGCATCAGTAGTGCATAAAATAAAGCCCTGACTACAGGCTGGTTGACCTGTGTTCATCTAGTGGCTCAACTGCTTGATGGTGCAGGTAAAGGGTGGGCATGTCCATCCTGGGAGGAGGGATGGAGTTCATGCCTGATTCTTGCTGTTGTTGTGATAACAGGGCCACAGCTGAAGTGGGGAGACCCATCATGATAACATAAGGGTTCACATCACTGACAGGTCCATAAAATGGAAAATGCCCTCATTACCTGGATGGTGGCAAGAGCATAACATATCTAATAATTATATAAAATATTAAATTACTGCCTGGATTATGCCCCCTCCAACATTGTATACCTGATCAATGGGAGGCTTTACACTCAGCAGGTGCAGGATTAAAAATTACTTAAAGGGGGCAGATGTTCAGGATGGGTAAGACACTCTTATGACTAAATTATATATCATATTAGAGTATTATAGAATAATTAATAATCATTGTTTCTTACAAAGATATGATTACATGAGTGTTTAAACTGCAATATTTAAGATTACTGTTATGAAAAAAAGTTAATTATGCATTGGGGGGTTATTACAGTGAGACTGACTAATCCCATAACACCCTTCACACATTAGATGTTAAAATTATTATTGAACATATGAGGACATTTTGTGCTATGATAGGTTTTTCTATTACTTTTCATATATGATAACTTTATCAGAGTACAGTATTCCTATATGAATTATTTGGGTAGTTAGATGAATTATGTTACACGGGAAGTGGGAAGAAAGTTAAAGGACTATTCATAGGAAGGTACTAGGCTATCTGCCCAAAGGCATTTATAAGCCTAGCCGGAATGATAAACAGCCTCTGCAAGGCTCAAACCCAGGACCCTGTACACTACAGTCACAGTAATTAACCACTAAGCCAACATAGCAACACATGAAGTCTTGGAAAGGACAGCAGGACATCTGACTAACATGATGGTCTGTGTGTTAATGACCTGATAGATACAATGATAATGACAGTAATAGGGAGTTTTTTTTAAGAAAAGTTTTATTAATTTAATATATTTAAGTAACAGGGAGTTTTGGTAAGACAATTTTTGCACAAGGCACCATAAAACAGACATTTCCTTATCTCAGAGTTAATGCCACGTGACCCTTCTGAAATGGTCTGTCCTCATCTGGGACATTACTGGAAAAAAGTGTGTGATCAACTAAACACCATAAATCCCAATTATTGTATTTCTCCTGGATGTCACTGTTTTGAATGAAGTTCATGTCATTGAGACAAATTCTTCATTTGCTTGTGGCTCTGACAGCCACATCATCAAATCATTGAAAAAAAATGCCCTCATCATCTAAGATCACATCATTCAACAGACGCTTCTGTGGATTAGATTTTTTTTTCTGATTTCTAATAATCATGATGTCTGGAATAAACACGTTGGGGGGACAAGTCTAACAGAGGTGGTTGTGGCTGTGCCCCTACATTTGCTTCCTATAAGTACCTATGGATCTACTTGGAAACATGTAACCTCATATAACTGAAATTCATTTCCATTAGATGAAAACAATGAAATCTGAAATACCCAATTGGTGAATTTTTCCCAGGGTAAGTAAATACTTGCCCAAACTTACATGAAACACACATCAGCATAAGGGCACGTTGGGCAAGTGTTTACATACCATGGGAAAAATTTGCCGTTTGGGTATTTCAGCTTTCGCTATTTTCATCTTGCAGAAATTAAGTTTGGTTATATGAACTTCGATGTTTAGAAGTAGAGCCATAACTATATCCTATTTGTGCTTTTTTCGTTGAATTTCTAAAAATTGGACTCAAGGTTACACGGGGTTCTGTAACTTTTTTCACACAGGATTTAACCCTGCTCCCACAATGCAGGGCATTTCTATACCCTTAACTTCTGTAACAAATTCTGAGGTCACACAGCATCTCAGTATGTTGCAGATCCGAGCCCATTGAATTGAATTTTAAGAAATTGAACTTGATTTGCAAGCTTTGTTGTCATTAAAAAAAAAAACAAGAAATATACATTATCACCACCAGTTTTGCAAGCTTTGTTGTCATTAAAAAAAAAAAAACAAGAAATATACAACATTATCACCACCAGTAACGGGAACAAAGCTAAATTAATTTTGAAATTAAGGGGACAAATAATGTAAATGTAAAGATAAATGCAGCGATCAAGAGGAAGGGACAAGATGATATGTGGCTGACATAGTAGGTACATTGTGGTAAAAAGTACAATACGGTATGATATGGTATCATAAACTGGCAAGTACTGCCAAACTGTAATTATACATGCACGACTGCAATAATGGAACTCCTAACAAGAAATGGTTTCATTCCTAGTTTGGTAAAAATATACATATAATTTTGACACATTGTAGTGTTCAGTACCCTTCATATTCTTACTGAAAAAATAATAACAACATAGTCTGTATTGTGAAATAATTGCAATATGCCTACTTATATGTTCATAGGTTAGTACTAGGCTCTCTGTCCTGTGGGTCCTTTTTTTTTTAATCCTAGCCAGATTTCCTGAACCAAACCCTATACCTTACGTTTATGAGGTAAACACTTTAACCATTCTGTCAGTCCAAATGGGATGTTCTTAGCAATACTGATATGTTATTGTCTTGGATATGTCATAAGATCTGTCATTGAACTATTTGTTTTTCTTTCTTGTGTTTTTGGCTTGGGTTAACACATGAAAGAAAAAAAATTTAATAGCTTATCTCACACAATCAATCAATCAATCAATCAATAAATAAATAAAAGTAATATTAACCAATGGATTAATGTCTATAGATCAGCACCGCATTCCTTGGCCACTAATACTTTGAAACAGTTTTACCAAAACCACTTTCGGTAAACCTCGGAGTGAACCTTTTTCACAAGGGGACAAACTCCCTGCACCCTTCATTTGGGGGAACACCTCTTCCCACTCCCCAAACTTATATCAACTCTGAAGTCATGCAGAAGTAGGGAAAGAGAAATTCTCGACTATCTCTGAAAATGTTTTTGGCAAAATGTTTTCAGAGAAACAGCATTCAGCTAACCTGCTGTCAATAGAATGACACATTCCTTAATAAACAGTCTTTCTTTCAATTTTGGAAAAAGTGTCATTATGGATTTATGGACATCCATTTAAGCCAATATATTAGTTCAGCTTTTCCAAAGTTACTGAGCCACTCACATATACTACACTGCACTGCACAAACTGTCTTATGGCTATCATTGATAAAACAGTTTTTATTTTCAGATGAGTGCAAATCTTGCAGAAAAAGTGGTGTTACTGTGGCCAAAATGAACTTATTACTTTTCTGAGAATGTTTGTAGCAAGCAGTTGCATTAATGTTCTATATTTTATAAGAGACATATAAAAATTAGCCCCCCCCCCCATTGTTACGCACTTTTGTAGTCATTATATACAGAGTTGTGCAGATCTAAGGTGCAGCCCTTCATGGTGGGTGCAGTGATGGGACGTTTCACTTATACAGATTTTCACTTTTTTCGATAGCTATGTGACCATAGAGTTAGCATACATGTCAATGGGATGCAGAGAATTCACCCCTGGGATCTCTACTGTGTCCCTGCTAGACAGAGGCACAGTAAACTAATCTTAAAAGGGTACCTTCTGTGACCTACTTTACAGAGGCACAGTAGGCTAATCTAATAGGGAGGTGGAAGCCAAATACACTCTGGCTAAGCTTATAAATGCCCTAGGGCAGATAGACTAGTATCTACCTATGAACCTATGAACCTATGAGAGTGTTTTCCTTTTGTGGATTTCAAAATGTTTGTGTCAGTTATAGTGGTTTCATATTGGTGATTTCAGTTAACTGACATCAATCTGCAGTTGTTAATGAGGACTATTCAGTTGGATGCCATCCTTTTTGTTTTTGATGTATCAGGGAAAAAAAGCAACCAAAGCATCTACAGACACAGAATCCACCCAATGGTACAGAGGCAGGGCATTCATTTATACCGACCACCAAAGTACAAGAACAGGCTCAAGTTGCCAGTAGGGCTAGTTGAGGAAGAGGATGAAGCAGATGATGGCTAGCTATCCTATTCTGGAGGGATGGTGAATTAAAAAACTGATGTCTATGGAACCTTTGATGGAGGCCAGGAGTATTACAGGACATCTCAGGTTTAACACAGAACTCAGAGCTGATGTTCAGTAGTCATTGCACTAGTCACCTCCACAGATGACTAACTGACCAGCTGCCACAAATAAGACTGTTCCCAGGCTCTGCAATCAGAGGTCCATATTGGATGCCTTGTTTCATGGTCCTAACAAGTCTCCTTTTTTGTCTGCTAGAGCTGAATATCTACTACTGTTTGTGACATTTTGAGCTTGTAGTGAAATTGTTTATCTAGAGAGGCCTAGCTGTTTTCTTTGTGCCAGAAAGAATCAGTCTAGTTTGATCTAGCTAAAACATTCCTGCAACACTATTTCATATTGGATAATTGGGCTGGTATCTGTTTCTCTGCCTTTAATAGCCAGTGTTTTACTTATTTGCTCAAGCTGCTCAAAGCTGCAGTGCTCTGCTGTGATATTGTAAAAAGATAAGTGCTTATTTTCAACTGTTTCTGCACTTCTATTTTACTGTATATCTATGTAATCTGTGCAACTTTTTTTGTCCCACCCATTCGCCCAGCTGTTGTGGTGGTCTTAAGTCTTGGTGGCTTTGAGTTGCCCGCCTCTTGTATAAAGTTGATACTGGGCACTCCTCCCAGTCACATTACATCAGCTCATTCTACTGTTTATAGTGAGAACTTAGTAAAGGCCCACCCCTTTGGCGTCTGAACCTTGAATTATCTCATTATCTTCTGTCTCTTCACTTTCTACTTAAAAAAAAGTACCTCTTACTACTTCGTTTTGCTGTTTGCCATATTTATTACTGCTTGTTGGTAGCCTCACTAAATTGATGACAGTACTGAATCGCTACTTTATTTGTGCTGTCTGTTACTGCTGTGATTTCTGAGCTAATGTTTTACTGTTTCAAAGCATTCTACTGATTAACTATATTTCATTACTATCTACTGCAATGCATTACTCTTTAACTGCATTTTACTGCATTTCGTTGCTGTTTAACTGTATTTTTTCACACTGCGAGTTCTGTTCTTTTGACTATAACTGATTAATCTGTGCTTCATTGTGAGTGTTTTCTTACTGAGTTCTTAACCTTAAAATTGAGTAGAATAGTCTAAATACAAGTCTGCAGGATCCAGAGCTTCAGCTGCATGTTTTTTAACCCTTTTTGAGGTATTCCAGCTACAAGTTTTCCCTTAGTAGCACTTGTGTTATCATCTAGTAGTACTACTCATAGACCTTCCTCCCTTTACCCTCTTAGCTATTTCAGTTTCTGACAAATATGGATGGACAATTACCTACATTTTCTCCTGCCAGTCTGGTCAATATAGGCGTCCTCAGACAGTGTAGCAACCACTTCATGTACACTGACAACCCTCTACTACTAGCACCTAGGAACACAATTTGTGAGAGATGCAAATACATCAAGCACCTCGTGTCACTGCTGTCTCCCCCACAAACCAGTATATCTGGCACTGAGAAAGTTGGCAACATGAACACCACACCTTAAACACCACCCACACCTACACAATACACTCCCACATATGCAGAGGCCCTCAACAAAAGCATACCCAAACAAAAGAGACCTCAGAGCCATAAATGCACACAACCGCCACTGCCTACCACACCACACATAGTCCACACACCTGTTTCTCACAGCCACTAAGGCCTAAACATAAACCCAACATATTAGTCATAGGTGACTCCATTGTGAGACATACAGATGTGCCCCTCACCAGGCTGGATAAGAAGAAAGTCACAGTTAGTTGTTTGTCGGGTGCCAGAAGCCGCCATATCACCAATGCACTTGAGTCTCTCAACAGTTACTTGACTCTGTCATAGTCCATGTTGGAGTGAATGACTTGAGATGCACTTCCCTGGACTATATGAAGAGAGACATGATTGAGCTCGCTGAGTATGTGTCCCAGGCAGGTATGTCTCTAGCCTTAAGCAGTATTCTTCCGTCACCCAGAATGATGCCTCATTACAAAGAGAAAATGATTTACTTTAACAACTGGCTTCTTTTCTGGTATCATTCAAAGGGGATCCAGTACCTGACAGCCTGGGATGGCATGACTGACAAGCCACAATGCTTTGCCAGAGATGGCCTGCATCTGTCTCCCTTGGGCTTCAGGCTCCTGGCAAAGACTCTTGTCTTCCCCATAGTGCCTTTTTTAGGTAATGCCATGAGGTCAAAACTACCAACATGAAAATTTCATCAAAAAGTAAATTAAAGGTCATGCGGCTAAACACTAGGAGCCTAAACATGAAACTGCATTCATTGCAAGCATTCTTAACTCTGGAAGAAGCTGACATTTATGCAGTCACAGAAACCTGATTCAAAGCTGCAGAGAGCACCCCAGCCATACCAGGTTACTCAACCTATCATTCATTCAGACCTCAAGTCGTGAACAGCAAAACAAAAAGAGGTGGAGTTGCAATATATATAAAAGACATACACACCTCTAAGCTGGTCAAACATTATGATGCAAAGGAAATACTCCAGGTGCAGTTAACAACTGACAAGACCCTTATTCAAATCATAGCTAGCTACAGGCCACCAACTGTGACTCAAGATGCCCACTCCACTTATCTGGACCTCTTCGAATATATCAAGATTCAACCCTTTACCCTGATCTTGGGCAACTTTAACTATCCAACCATAGATTGGAAGAAATACTTATGACAAAGCACGAATGCCCAGAGATTCCTTGATTTAGTCAATGCAAATGACTTGGACCAGTTGGTTGACACCCCCACAAGAGGCAAAAATATCTTGGACTTGGTATTAAGTACATGAGTAGCCACTGCAACATCCCTACAGTGTCATCCCTGGTAAGATCCGACTACAAAGCAATTACTTTCGAAGTCACCATCTTCCCCCAGTTAGAGTCAAACAAAAAAAACTCTCCAAAGCTGGTTCCAACCTCCTGAGGGAAGGTATAAACAACTTCACAACCCCCCCCCCCTCCACAGAAACTGGCACATATGTCCAAACCTACACCAAAGTACTATATGAGCATTTATATAGCTGCATGGAATCAGGGATACCAGACAGGATGAAATCCTCCTCCTCAAGAAAGAGTAAACCAGTCTGGTGGACATCTACAATAAATAAACTCTATAATAAAAGGAAAATAATTGCTGCCCAGGACCAAAAAGGAGCAGGTGTCTAATTGGAAGTAATCTCTCCTTAGCCTGAACAAGCAAATAAGAGCACTAGTGAAATCCTTCAAAGCAAACTTTGAATCCAAACTGGCCACATCTACTAAAGACAATCATAAGGCTTTCTTCACATATGTCCATAATCTCAAGGGAAGCAGCCAGATCTGTTCAGAACTGGTAGTCAAGGACACCACATACACAGACCTTGTAGATATAGCCAACCTGCTGGCAGACAGGTTCAGTGAACACTTCACTCCTCTGTCCCCCCCATCAGTAAAACAGGACATCCGCAGTACCTGCCCCCCTCCCTTTATCTCTAGGAAGCAAGTCATCACTGCTCTCTCAAAGGCAAAAAATACAGGCTACATGGGACCTGATAACATCCAGGTCTGCATCCATGCAGTATCATTATGCACCTTATTCAACCAAAGTCTGAGTACAAGCTTCATCCCAGCCGAGTGGAGGACAGCTACTGTCATCCCTTTGCACAAAGATGGAGCATCCACCAATCCAGGAAATGATAGACCCATCAGCCTAACTAGCCTGATCTGCACAGCCATGGAGCGGATTATCATGGACCTCATTAACAAGGACATTGGCAACCTCTAGACACTTGATCCAACACAGTTTGGTTTTGTCAAGGGGAGGTTATGCCTGTTAAATTTGGTTGACTTCTTTGAGACAGTCACCAAGGCCAGAGATGAGGGGAAGACAGTGCACACCACCTACATTGACCTGGCCAAGGCCTTCAATACTATTCCCAACTCAGGTATAATAGATAAAGTCTCTCAACCAGGCATCAATCCATATGTTACCAGATGGGTAGCAAACTGGCTTACTGATAGAACTTACTTAGCCAAAATAGGGGAAGCCACCTCAAGTAGTAGACCCGTAACAAGCAGTGTACCCCAGGGATCGGTCTTGGGGCCTCTGCTGTTTGGGATATACTTCTCAGAGGTACAGACCAAATCTAGTAGGCTATGGCTGATGGCTGACCAAGTTTGCAGATGACTGCAAGCTGGGTGCTGTCATCAATTCCCCTTGTGATGTGGACATCCTCTATGAGGGTCTCACCCAAACAAATGACTGGTACCAGAAACATGGCCTCAAACTGAATGCCAAAAAGTGCACCATCATCCCTTTTGGGGAGAATGACGTCCCCACAAATTATCACATTGATAATAAAGCACTAAGCATGCAATCAGTCGTGAAGGACTTGGGAACCCAGGTTGATAGCAAACTGACTTTTGACCACCATATTGCCTCCGTTGTACAAAAAGCTTTCTAGATGGCCCACCTTATTAGAAGGGTATCTCATCTAGGGACAAGGAGGTCATAACATCCCTGTATTCTTCCCTTATAAGACCAATTATTGAATACAATGCCCCTTTCGGCATGTACCTCACAAAGCATATGCAGCAGCTGGAGAGACCACAGAGATTCCTCACCCGGAGAATCCAAGGCCTCAAACATCTACCCTGCAAAACATCTACCCTGCACAGATAGGCTAAAAGCCCTGTCCCTCTACTCAGTCTCCTACAGACTCCTCAGAGATGACCTCTGTCTGGCATACAAAGCAATCTCAGACCCCGCCCTGATGGGACTGCTGCATATCCGCAAGTCAAGCTCCACTCGAGTAACCCGCATGCGAGACCTCAACCTGGTCTGTGACATCAATAGGACTTGTTGGTGGAACAGATTTATGTCCCAGAGACTCCCCCTTTTGTGGAATAGACTCCCTCTCCACATAATGCAGAGTACCTCATTAAACCTTTTTAAGTGCAACCTGAATAACTGGATGTGGAACAGAAAATACACCCCTAGGATTCCGCCTATGTCCCTCCTGGACAGTGGCATAGGGTGCTGACTTGTTGGAACATGGGCTGAGTTCTAGACTAGGCTTGTAAGGGCCTCAGGGCCAATACCCTAGTAACTTCCTATGATTCTATGATCAAATTACTGAGAATTTGAAGGGCCAGCCACCAACAGGTCACATCTGGAGTACTCAGAAAATAGCAACTGGGGGATTCAAGGGTGAATGACCACAGAAGTAAACAGAGCAGCACGGGGCTTTGTGGGATTGGGTGAGGTTGGGGAGGGAGAATTATATACAGAGTCAAACTATCATTAAAAACTGTATATTTACAACTATAAGCTTAATAGCATAGAAGTAAAACAACTGAATGAGAAAAATATATTTATACTTAAATGTACTATCATGAAACAACTATATGCCAACAAACAGAAAGAGAACTCAAATTCAAAAAAGGCAGACACCACATAAAAACAATATGACAAAGTATAGGAAGCAAAAACAAAGAACTAAAATTATATAAAACCAGCAGTTTCCATATGTTGAATGAAAACTGCAACACAAATGGAATCTTCATGATATGATTCTGCCATGACCTTTATGTAGTCATGTTATATTTTGCTGACCCTTATGCTTCAGACATTTGGTCCATAAGAAGTCCGTTTAGCAACTTATTCTTACAGTCCTGCCTTTTTTATTCCTAATAGAACCATAATAAAATGGATAATGAGATAAATACCACACAGTTATTACAAAGAAACATGTAGATATGCAATCCTGGATGACCTGAGAAGAACAGCGACTACTTAAACTTTGGAATGCTGCTTGAGCTAACCAGAAAAGATGCCCCAGGAATTCCAGCAGAAATTATTATTCCAAGTTCAGAAATTATTTTAGAAAATACCACCAGTACACAAAAAGTAATGTTCATCACTCAGATACAAGCTCAGCTTACTGGGACTGAATGTTTTAGGAGAAATCCTTTTTTTGGCAAGTAGAATTAAACACAGTTTGCCAAGCTCTGTGGTGCAGACAGATGGAGCCTTGACTTCAATCCAGGCAACCAGGGTTCACTTAACAACCCCTGTACCTGAGAAGCTAAGCAGAAAGGAGGAGGAGTGAAGAGGTGTAAATTGCTTACCTACCCTGTCGGAATAGGTGAGATGTGCACAATTGCAGATGCATTGAGTGCTGCATTTTCCTTGGTGGAAAGAGGAAAAACCAGCACTCATGCTTCCAGGGGTGGAGCAGGGCATCCTGGGATGAAATACACCTAGTGGAAGTGAGGAACATCCTTCATTGCAACCCACTGCATGCCCCTTTACCAGTGTTCACCAGGTGTGTGTGGGGGGGTATAGAGCAGGGTACAAAAATCCAAACCATTCTTGATCTTCTCCTGGCTTTTCCCGGTTAGGGGTCACCACAGCAGATCACCTGTCTGCTCATGATTGGCAGTGGAGTTTTAAAGTGTCAAGTTACCAACCCGGCACCCAACTTTCCACTGAAGGCACACACATGCACACACTCACACCTAGGGCCAATTTAGAGTATCCAATCCACCTACAGCACGTCTTTGGGATGTGGGAGGAAACCGGAACACCCAGAGGAAACCCACACGACCACAGGGAGGACATGCAGACTCCAGACAGAAGGCACCCCAGCCGAGGATCTAACCAGAGAACCTCTTGCTGTGAGGCAGCAACGCTCACCACTGCACTACCAAACCATTCTTGATGTCTACTTAAATTATGGCCCCTCTTGGTCAGCTCTCTACGCATTGATTGGCACAAATGGTCCAATTGATTGAGGGGGTCTGATGTAGTGAAGTGGACAAGGAAAAAAAATAAACACAGTAACATAGACATGCTTCCTGAAAGCTATTTCTGAATACCTACAATCTTACAGAAACTTTTAGAAATAGTCACTACATTTCTTTTGATAACAATACTAAATCATCCACGTCTTATCTAAACGCAGACAATAGGATGGTCCATGGCTCCCTTGTTTTCAGTTCTGGAATGTCATACTAACCATTGTGCTAAAACTCTAGATTTCCTGCCAATCATATGTATCTCAGGCTCAAATGGAATGTTTCAATGATTTATTAAAATATGTTCCAAATGTTTACAAGCTGTTGGCTTGTGTCTCCACTTTCTCCTTAGCTTCAGGCCATGTCTCCTAGAGATGGATATCTGAATGTGTGGTTCCTACCGAAGCTGCCTGCTTCAGGTAATATTTCATATAGGGTGCATACTTCAGCAGATTCCTACATTAGCAAAGGTACTTGAAAATATGGTACATTGGCAAACACATGAATAAATATAGATTGTTCTCCAGTGCTGAACATGGCTACAGAGGGAAAAAGAACAATGAACACATTCTGGTTACTAGGTGAATCTATTCTAACAGATACAGACAAAGGTATGATAACAGTAGCTGTATTTGTAGGCTTAATGATGATGCCTAATGTCAAGTTAGGAATAATGGTCTTTTCTAAAGAATCTTTTTCTATAGGGGTACCTCAAGAATTTGTTATGAGGTCACTCCTGTTTCATTCTTTTTTTTTTTTTTTTACCTATGGGCCTTCTTAACATACCCCCATTGTTATATACTGATGACCCTGTCGTTACCAGGACCTAGTCATTACATGCTAAATCAACAAGCCATCACTGGCCTATCTATCAGGTTGTCTCCCTGACAACCTCAGCTACCATCTATTTACCAAATCTACTTAGGCAACGTCTTTATCCCCAAAAAATGCCATATATAAACAAGTTCATAATAAAGAACACATTTTAACCAATACTTTCATATCACTCCTCCAGCACTCTAGCTGGCCCCCCCCAAAGCATCTCTAACTTCATTCTGATGTACAATACTTTAGTATGTTTAAGAAATTGTTATTAAACAGTTTAGCACCCCTCAGCAATATCCATGTAAAACCAATCTATACACCCTGGTTATCTAAAGATACCAAAAAACTACTAAAGCTGAGAGACAAAGTCTGGGCACAATATCATGTCAACAAAAGTCAAACCACCTTAGACTAGCCAACTAAGAAACAATTCCAAAAAAGAAATCCATAATGATAAAAAAGCAAACTATACTAAGATCCAACAAAAACACCAAAACATCCACAGAAATTCTGGGGTGCTCTAAAACAACTTCCACTATCTGGCCAATCATCAACTCCAACCCCCACCACCACAAATACTAGTGGCAGCATAGCTACACAGTTTAATACATATTTTACAAACACTATACGATCATTTATTATTATTTTTTTTTCCTTACATTTGTTTACCGGGATGGTCCGATTGGGACAGTGTCCTTTTTCAGTGGAGGCCTGGGGAGAAAAGCTCCATTCTAAGCTTACATACAAATTATCACAGTAAGTAATAGAAATTATAAACAAAAGTGACAAAAAAATGAGTGTTAACACATTTACAGGATAAAAATGTAAAAACAAAAATATATACATAGTATCAAATAGAACAATACTTTAGACACTTACATATCGACAAATATATGGTTGAATTTATATATGTGGAGGAACATAACATTAGTTAGGAAATTAAGCGGGGAGAATCACTTAGGCAAGGTAGTGCATTGTTAGTAATACTTACATGGTGAGAGTTGCAGCTTGGAATGTAACTACTTACAGAGACGTAGTGTTGTTAGAAGGGATATGTTAACAGAGTTAGTATGTGCAGCCAAATTGTATAAGTAATGCTAAGTTAATAATTAACTTGGAGTGTTACATGTGCAAAGCCAGGATTCAAATAAGTATCTTTTGAGAGATATTTTGAAATGATTAAGATTGCTTATGGCTCGTGAAAGGGTATTCCAATTTTTAGCAACCAAGTTAGAGTAAAGAGAGTTGCCTGCTGTGTTGGATACTTTGGATACTTGGAGTAAGTCTTTGTTAGATGATCGAAGAGTATGAATATTAGAGTAGGGTTGTAGAAGATTTTTTAGGGAAAGTATGTTGTCAGGATTGTGCATTATTTTGTGAGCCATTATTAATTGGTTATAGTTCATAATATGAGGTAGTTCCAACCAAGAAAGATTTTTTTAGGCATTCACAGTGATGGGTTGAATGCGTGGAATCTGTTGCAAATTTGGCAATCTTATTATAACATGATTCTAATTTACTTAGTTCTGTATTTTTGAGGTTGGTAAGTATGAGGGGGTGCATATAAGAGTGAGGAGAGAAGGTGTGTTCTAGCTGTGGCTATTCTTGCAGTGTCTGTTAAGAATGTTTTGTTTCTATATATTGTTCCCATTTTCTTGTGAACCTTTTTGATTGTGTTAGAAATGTGTTTGTCAAATTTTAGTCTGTTGTCGATTATGACACCTAATAGTTTTGTTTGGGAATCTGGGAAAATCCTAGTATTATTACTGACAGTGATATAAAAGTTGGCTGGGAGGACAGTAGGTTTAGATGGATGAAAGATCATAACTTTAGTTTTATTAGGGTTGAGAATGAGTTGTGAGTTTGCTAGCCACGTTTCAATATCAGAGAAGGCTTTTTGTGTGACTGTAAGAAGTTGGGTTATTGTGGATGCTGCACATAGGAGGGTTGAATCATCTGCATATTGTGTGATAGATGCTTGAGAGGAGGCAGTATTAAGATCATTTATGAATATGCTGAAGAGGAGGGGCCCTAGGATTGAACCCTGAGGGACTCCAAGTGTAACAGGAAGAAGTAGGGATAAATTGTGCTTCCATTTCACAACTTGCTGGTGGCTAGATAGATAACTTTGAAACCTGTTAACAGCATCAGGGTTGATATTAAGATTTTTCAGAGTGGACAGTAACTTAGGATGGGAAACTTTACTGAATACTTCAGGCATCCAAAAAGATTGAAGACACTATTTTGCCATCATTTCTGAATTTATTTATAGTACTAGTGAAACTTAGAAGAGCTGTAGTAGTGATATGATGTGGTCGGAATCCATGCTGTGATGATGAGAGGAGATTATTGTTTAGAAGGTGTTTAAGAAGTTGAAAGTGGATACATCTTTCCAGAATTTTAGAAAGTGGTGAAAGTATAGCAATGGGCCTGTAGCTTGTTAGTTCTGTTGAATTACCTTCTTTGTATAATGGTATAATATATGCAATTTTCCAAATAGCTGGGACATACAGTTCTGTTATAGAGCGGTTTATAAGTATTGACACAGAGGAGGCAATAACATATGCTGTTAATTTTAGATATTCTGCTGGCAAGTTATCTGCTGCCAGTGAAGTGGGTTTCAACTTCTTTAATAGCTTTGCAATAGTTTGTTTTGGGACATTCTGAAATGAGAATGCATCTACAATGTTGCTTGGATTGTTGGGTTTTGGCATTGTGGGAGGCTTGCTATTATTAGTCAGTGCTAAAACACTTTCAGTGAAGAATACGTTAAATTGTTCCGCAATATTGTTTGTGTTATCAGGTTATGTTTGGGGGGGTGTTGTGGTTTGGCCAGGTTGAAGTATGTTATTTATTGTGTTTCAGAATTTTTGTGGATTCATTCTGTATTTGCATTGTAAATTAGAATAGTAGTTTGTCTAGTTTAATTTGGTGTTTGGCATTGTTTCTAAGTTGCTGGTAAATTAAACTGTTTTGGAGGGATTTATTTTTAGCCATAGTTTGCCATGCTTTGTCCCTTTGTTTTAGGAGGGTATGAGTCTCATGGGTTAACCATCCTGTGTGGTTGGCTTTGACACAATCTGTTCTTGGAGGTGCAAGTCTGTTTAGAATAGTAGAGAAGGTGTCAGTAAAGTGTTGCACAGCAGCCTCTAAGGGCAGTTGCTTACGAGGACTCCAGTCTGTTTTTTCTAGAATATTAAGTAGAATCTGTAATTAAAGATTTTTCTTATTACAAACTTGGCGGAAGTTGATTAGGTTAGTAGGATTATTGTGATTTCTCAGTAAGTAGGTTCCAAAGTGGTCACTTAAGTGATCTGAGAGACACTCTGCTATTTGGTAATACTGGAGTTTATTAGTTAAGAACCAGTCCAGAATAGACTGATTATCTGTTTTCTTCATCACTAATCAAAAACGATAACAGTACTCCCCTGTCCATTCCTACAAAAGCTGAAGCAACTGCCAATCCATTCTTCCTAAAACTGGTCCACACTAGCTCCATAAAAAAATTACTCAACAAACCTAAACCCACATCTCTTGCAGCAGATCAACTTCCATCCAAATATCTCAAACTAGCAGTAAACGCTGTCTCTTACCCAGTCTCTCTTCTGATCAATTGATCAGTCACAGAACACTATACTCCCAAGCTCTGGAAAATATCTTATATCACCCCTCTGCATAAAGGCGGCACCTCAACAGGCCTCTCTAACTACCGATCAATAGCCATATTACCTCCAGTATCGAAAACACTAGAAAAATGTATTCACACTCAACTCATGAACTACCTTCTAAGCAATAACCTACTTGCCTGGTCACAATACCACAACCACCCTTATAAGCTTTCTCAGCACAATCGACCAATTCAAAAATAATGGATGACTGGTTTCCTCCATCTTCCTAGACATGTCCAAAGCATTTATTTATTTATTTTACATTTGTTTACTGGGAAATGTCTGACTGGGCAGAGCTGCCCGTTTTCAGCAGAGGCACAGGGAGAAAAGCTCCAGACAGTAATACAACAGAGAACATGTAAAACAGTAACATTTGCACCACACAATAATAATTGTACACAGTTATACAGGCAATACAAAATGTCAAGTGACAGTAACATTTGCACCACACAGTAGTAGCTGCACAAAGTTATACATACAGTAAGAGATAAAAAAAAGAGTCAAGACACTGCATACAGTAGTTGTAGATATATAATAATTTATTATTTATTTTTCTTTATTTTACATTTGTTGACAGGGATAGTCCGACTGGATACATGTCCATTTTCAGCGGAGGTCCGGGGAGAAAAGCTCCAAGATAATAATACACATTGAACATTTAGTAAATGCTAGTTTCAAGCAGATTACAGTCATAAGCAATACCAGCATTTAGCACATATAGTACTTATTATAAAACACTTTACACAACATAACATTATTTTCAAAGTTAAACATACATAACATTACATTCAGGTTTAAGACACACTGAGCAGCGGTTATACAATTGACCCTTCCTGAAATGGAGTGGTAGAAAAAAGTTAGAAGTAGTTGAAGGTAAGGCACCTAAGAAATAGAGAGGTCACTAGTCGGGGTTAGTGCAAGGACATAACCAATGAGTTTTGAAGTATTTCTTGAGTTTAGAATTGAGTTAGTGAGGGTTCTAGGGTCAAGTCAGCTGGGAGTCCGTTCCATATTTTTCCAACAGAGTTGGCAAATAGAGAGTCCCCAGCTGAGTAGTTGGATTTGTATGTTTGAACTAGGAGTCTAGTGGATGATCACAGTGGCCGGGTGCTTGTGTAGGGGCTGATAATATTTTTTAGTGCAGGTGTATCTTCTGGTTGGTAAAGGACTTTATGTGCCACTATTAGCTGGTTGAAATGCAGTAGGCTTGGCAGTTCAAGCCATCCTAGGTGATTTAGGCTGTGACAGAGGTGTGTCCGGTAGGCTGTGCCAGTAGCAAATCTGGCAATGTGGTTATAGCAGGATGATAGTTTATTAAGATCTGTTTTGTTTAAGTTGGAGAATAGAGGTGAGGCATAGAGAAGAGTTGATAGCAGATGGGAAATGGCAATTGCAGTTCTAGCAAATGGGGTAAGGAAAGGTTTGATTCTGTAAAGACAGCCAAGTTTTTTATTAATGGTTTTGATAGTTTGATTGATATGCGCATCAAACTTCAGGTTGTTATCAATTATGATAATGCCATTGTTAGCAGTTATGCTGAAGTCTGGCAGGGGGGTCCTGCATGTGGGGAAGAAGAGAAGCAACTTAGTTTTGTTGGGGTTTAGGATTTGATGTTGATTGGAGAGCCATTTTTCCACTGTATTGAAGGTAATTTGGGTTAATGTGAATAAAGTAGCTGGTGAGGTGTCAGAACAAATCAGGGTGGAGTCATCAACATATTGAATGCAGGTAGCATCTGAGATGACTGAATGAAGGTTGTTGATAAAGATGGAGGAAAAGAAGGGGTCCTAGTATCAAGCCCTGGGGGACTCCTAATGTGATGGGTAGGCGAGATGATAGCTTGTCCTGCCATAGGACTGCCTGTTGCCTGCCCTGCAGGTAGGACAGAAACCATTGGAATGCATGGTTGTTTAAGGAGAAGGCCTTCAAGGTATTTATAAGCATTTTGTGGTCACCCATGTCAAAAGCCTTGGATAGATCTAGAAAGAGTGCTGAGGATAGTTTGCTATTATTGCGGTTGTGGTTAACGACGTTAGAGAAAGAGAGGAGGGCAGAAGTAGTACTGTGGTGTGGCTTAAAGCCATGCTGAAAGTTGGACAACAGCTTGTGTGTGAGATAGTGCATGAGCTGTATGTGTACACACTTCTCCATAATTTTAGCTAGAGGTGACAAAATAGCTATGGGTCTAAAGTTTGACAGTTCAGCGGATCTACCTCCTTTATGGAGTGTTATGACATGGGAAATTTTCCATATAGTGGGTACAGTAGCTTCAGATAAAGCTTTGTTGATCAAGATAGAGATGGGGTAGGCTATGGTGTCAGCAGCCTTTTGCAGATAGTTTGCTGGGAGGAGGTCGGCAGCCAGGGTGGTGGGTCTTAGTTTCTTAAGTAGGGCATGAATAAGTCAAGTAGGAACAGGTTGGAAGGTAAAGTATGTTTGGGTACTGGGTGTGGCTACATTAGAATTAGAGCCATTGGGAGACAGTTGACTGGCTGGAGACTGGATAGTCTCTGTGAAGAAGCTGTTGAAGTTATTAGCAATGTCTACTGGGGATTTTTGTTGGGAAGCTGGGTGGGGGGGTGGAGTGGCGGTTTGGCCTGGGTGGAGTAGTTTGTTTATTCCTGCCCAGAACTTTTGAGGTTTGTTTTGGTGTTTTTGCAGTAGATGGTAGTAGTGGTTCTTTTTGTCTAAGGTTATGGATTTTTTGGTGTCATTCCTTAGCTGTCTGAATCTTAGTTGATCAAGTGGGGCTTTTGTTTTTCGGTAGGTGGCCCATGCTTTGTTTCTGAAAGAAATTTTGGTTTGGGTATCTTTAGAAAGCCATGGTGCAATATTAACTTTAGTTCTAATAGAGCGGCTGGGAGCATGAGAGTTAAGAATAGCAAGGCATTTGGTGTTAAAGTATGCTACTGCTTCATCTACGGGGAGACTTTTTAGTACTGACCAGTTGCATGCCTTAAGTTCATTTTGAAACTTGGTGAGAATAAAATTATTGTTATTTCTTAATGTTCTATAGGTGGGTTGGTAGGAGCAGTCTACTTTGAGCTTGATTATATAGGTGAGACAGTGGTCACTTAGGTCATCAGGCAAAGTGCCTGATTTATAAGATTGAAGATGGGTATTGACAAGTATCTAGTCTAGGGTACTTTCCTTGTTATTGGGTTTTCCTGTCCTGGTGGGGGAGATTATGATTTGAGTAAATCCATAGAGGTTTATGTGGGTTGTGGTGGTTTCACAAGAGCAAGTGCTCCAGTCAATGTTGAAATCCCCAAGAACAATTGTTTCTTGGGAGTGGTTATTGGATATCCAATATAAGAAGTCTTCTAAGGTTTCTGTGTTCCTCCCTGGGGGAATGTAGACACAGACAATGTTTACATTTTTGTTTTTGTTAATTTGTAGTTTTGAGATATGAATTTCAGCATTATTGAACTGGGGTGGTTGTTGAGTGTCTATGCTGACAGATAGGGTAGACTTGTAAAGTATGGCTACCCCACCACCCTTTCTGGTGGTACGGCCTAGTCGAAACATACTACACCCTGGTGGCAGAATCTCATGGTCCTTGGTGGCAGGCTTCAGCCACGTTTCTGTTAGGCATAATATATCTGGGGAATGAACAGCTAAGAGGGCATGCAGGTGCTGAGTTTTGTTATTTATGCTCCTAATGTTTAGATGGCAGGCCAGCAGTGAGCTAGGAGGTCTATTTGTTGGAGCTATGGTGGTAGGGGATATAGTAGTGGGATTAGGGCCAACAGGTGGGGATGGACCAGGGTTTGGCTGGATGTCACCATCCTTTGTGAGGTTGTAGTGTATCCTGAGTATGAGTTTTAAGATTTTGAATAAAGTTTTGTAATAGTGTCTAGTTTTATGACTAATGTAACTAGGTCTAGTAAGATGGTAGTATTTAGGGGTTAAGGAGGTAAGCATGAGGGAGTTGAGTAAGGGTGCATTATTATCTGTTGTAGATGGGATGGATGTTTGGAATTTAGGGTAGTGGAAACCTGGGTGATCCTGATATTTGTAGGCTGTTAGGAGATATGGGATGAGTAAAAAGGGTAGAAGTAGAGTTAATATGACTATTTTGGGTGCTAGCATAACTACTGAATGGTACTTGACACTTGGGAAAAAGGAATAGTAGAGTTGGAGGACTGGTGGTATCAGGTTGAGAGTGGTGCTGTTGAGTGACAAGTTGTTACTGATTGGTTTAAAAAAGTGGGGTGTGGTCTAGTACCAATAAATGTAGCAGCACCAGGAATGGGAGGAATTTGGGGGCAGGTTGGGGTGCGAAGCAAGCCCGAGCAAAGCGAGGGCAAGCGGAGCAGGGATGAACCAATGCCTTTATTAAGTTGTAGCAGTTTAAACTGTATGAGGAAAGGGGGGGGCAGAAGGCAGTAGGAGTGGTTAGAGGAATACCTTGATTGACTGACACCACTGAATGTAAGGGCCTACAATTTGCACTCAGAACTGTAATGTTACTCATGTTTAGCAGAAAAGACAGACCAACAGTATACAATGCTGAGGATTATTACAAAGGTTACTTGTTCAAATGTCAGACAAGTAAGTACAACTTTCAACAGGAATCTATGCCTTGAGTGTTAGAAAGCCAGAAAGGTATACATTATACCTATAAAAGTTAGGGTCAGAAAGACAAATTTAAGAGTCAGTGTACTTTATTTACAGGGGAAGGAGGCAAACACTCAAGCAGAAAACAGTCCTATGGCTGACCAAAATTGTGACTTGCTTAATTACACAGCACTGTAAGAGAAAGCTTAACAAATGGTTTTGTGTGTGTAACCTACTCTGATTAATTGCTGGGAGAAACAATTTTTGTTGTGTTTTCCAATTGCAATCCTGTATACATCATTATTCAGGAGATGCAGTTTGTTAATGTAGGTAAATGTGAAGTTCAACTAGGAAAAGAGAAAAGCAGAGATTCTAGAGTAAGCATTAAGGCAGCAACAGGCAGATATTTTATATTATACAACGACCTCCCATTAATATTCCAAAACGTGCACGCTGATTGGTCAGCGTGCACGTTGTAAATCAGACTTATGCTAATGGAAAAAGGTCCGGTCACCTGGACTTTTTTCCATTAGTATAAGTCTTTTTACTGTCTCACTATGTTAAAGGAGTTTAACATAGCGAGACAGCTTTAAAAAAGTAACGCAGATCTTCCTTTCTCCGTTGCTTTTTTAAAGCTGTCTCCCTATGTTAAATGGGTTTAACAAAGCAAGACAGCTTTAAAAAAAATCAACGGAGATTTTCCATTGCTTTTTTTAAAGCTGTCTCGCTATGTTAAACTCTTTTAACTTAGCGAGACACTTTGAAAAAAGCAACTGAGATCTTGCTTTCTCCGTTGCTTCCACCCACAGCTCTGATGTACTGCGTAAGCATATGCATGTGTATTACATCAGAACTGACACAGAATACCAGACAGCTGCGGACGGGCAGCACAGAGGCATTATACAATGCCATTATTTAAGAAAAGTAAGTATTTTTTTCTTAAATAATGTCATTAATAATACAATAACCTACTTCTGGGTGTGGGTAATGCTGGATTTACCCACGGTTGCCTTTGTTTGGCCACTCGGGCTTCGCCCTCATGACCAAACCACACCAACCGTGGGTAAATCCAGCATTACCCATACCCAGGTGTGAGTTATTGCTAAAATAGTACATTCAGAAAGTTTTTTTTTGGGGGGGGGTACAGTATCACACTTCAGAATGGATTAAATGCTGCACCTCAGAAAATCCAAATCCCATCGAGCTACGCGCTCGAGAGACTTGAACCTCAGCACTGAAATAAATAGAACATGCTGGAGGGACAGATTCATAACCCAGAGGCTCCCTTCACTCTGGAATAAAATCCCAGTCCAGGTTAGGCAGAGTCCCTCATTGACTCTCTTCAAGAGGAATCTTGATGAGTGGATGGGAGATTGTAGGTTTACCCCGGGTATCACTTCTGTGTCACTGTTAGACAGAGGCACAGTATACTAACCTCAAAAAAGGGCATAGCAAAATAAATTTAAAATGGGTGGCGAAAGCCAAACACATTCTGGCTAGGCTTATAAATGCCCTAGGACAGATAGCCTAGTATGAACCTATGAACCTATGAACCTAAGAAACCTTAGCAAGAGAGCAATGCAATAAACAAAACACTTGTCAGATTTTAAAGATATACCAGTAAAATTAAATCAATTGTTCACAATTGTACAACTGGAAATTTGTCAGTAAAAACAATTCAGGTAAAGCTAGCACAAGTTATTCAGGTCATAAAAGCACTTCTTCAATGTGTGTGTGCAATTTAAACATTAAAAACTTATGCAGCAAGTAGTAGCTCTCATTATACACTTTTTCTAGGTACAGGTTCAGTTTAAACACAGATATTACCACATAAATTCAGTAAAGTCACTAGCTACTTATAGAGTTTCTGAAACGAAAATAGAACAGTCTGTGCAGAATCAGAATTTAGCATCAGGTCATTCAGTTACACACAAAAAAACTGTAAAACTCCATACTGTGAAGAAACTTGCACTGAGTCACACCAGGTCAGCCAAGGGGGGAAGAGCGAGGGAAATCCTAAGCATCTACATTTGAAAATTATGCCTGTACTAAGTTGTAGCAGTTTAACTTGTATGAGGAAAGGGGGGGAGGGGAGGCAGTAGGTGTGGTTAGAGGAATAACTCGATTGACTGACACCACACCAGAGGTCAATTGAATGTAAGGGCCTACAATCTGCACTCAGCACTGTAATGTTACTTGCACTCAGCACTATAATTTTACTTATGTTTAGCAGGAAAGACAGACCAACAGTATACAATTCTGAGGATTAGTACAAGGGTTACTTGTTCAAATGTCAGACAAATAAGTAAAACTTTCAACAGGAATCTATGTCTTGAGTGTTAGAAAGCCAGAAAGGTATAAATTATACCTGTAAAAGTTAGGGTCAGAGATACAAACGTAAGAGTCAGTGTACTTTAGTTAACAGGGGAAGGAGGCAAACACTCAAGTAGAAAACAGCCCTATGGCTGACCAAAATGGTGACTTTCTTAATTACACAGCACTGTAAGAGAAAGCTTAACAAATGCTTTTTGTGTGTGTAACCTACTCTGATTAATTGCTGGGAGAAACAATTTTTGTTGTATTTTCCAATTGCAATCCTGTAAACACCGTTATATAGGAGCTGAAGTTTGTTAGTATAGGTAAATATAAAGTTCAATCTGATTAATTCCTGGGAGAAACAATTTTTGTTGTGTTTTCCAATTGCAATCCTGTAGCCACTGTTATTCAGGAGCTGCAGTTTGTTAGTGTAGGTAAATGTGAAGTTCAATCTGATTAATTGCTGGGAGAAACAATTTTTGTTGTGTTTTCCAATTGTGGTCCTGTAGACACCGTTATTCAGGAGCTGCAGTTTGTTAGTGTAGGTAAATGTGAAGTTCAAACTGAGTCACACCAGGTCTGCCATGGGGGGAAGAGAGAGGGAAATCCTAAGCACCTAGATTTGAAAATGATAAATAGATCAGTAATCACACACACTATAATATGAGTATGCAGAAGAAATTATGTTAAAATGCATTCTGTCTGATATTAGGGATGCTAGTAGTTCTCTATGAGGTAGCTTTGAGATGGATGGGAGGAGACAGGAGTAAAAATATAGGTAGAATTTATGCAGAGCTAGAAGAGAAACATATCCATGAGTTGAGTAAGTAGGACTTAAGAAGGTTCTTAAAGTTATGTATGCTATCCAGTGTTTGGATATCTAGAGGAAGCATATTCCATGTTTTTGCAACAGCACTAGTGCAGAGGATGTCCCCTGAATTATATTTACTTTTAGAAATTTCAACCAGTGCTTTGTTGGTGCTTCTTAGTGGACAGTATAGAGGTTAAACAGCCCTTGTAGCTCTGGGATTTTTTGAGGTGATAGAGGATTGGGTGGGCTATTGTAAGTTGGTTAAAGGTTAATAGGTTTGGTAATTCTAGCCAGGATAGTTATTTGAGGGATTGGCAATGGTGGGATCTGTAGGATGAGTCAGTGGTGAATTTCGTCATTTTGTTGTAACAGACAGTTAATTTGTTTAGGTCATCTTTATTTAGATTGATCAGAACTGGGGGGGGCATAGAGTAACGTGAAGAGTAGGTGGCAGGGACAGCCTTTGGTCAACTGATGCCCTAGGCAAAAGAGCAACACAGTGCCCCCTACACCACCTGGTGCCCCCATCCTGGTTTACCTACACCATCCAGATTACTGGAAAAGCGACCCTGCTAGAGCAGCACCCTAGGCAGCTGGCTATTTCACCTGTGCCTAAGGCTGGCTGTGGAAGGTGGGTTCTTGTAATGGTTACTTTACTATTGGAGGTTAGGTAATTTTTGCATCTATAGAGGGTACCTAGTTTTTATGAATTTTTGTGATGGTTTGAGATACATGTTTGTCAAATTTCATATTGTGATCTATCAGACAGCAAACGCAAAACCACTGCACCAGATAAAGTCCAATCCTAACTCCACAAAAGTAATGCAATGAATTCCAACAGGCAAAGGACCAGCTTGTCCAAATAATCACATTTATTCAAACAAAGGACATATAAAGAGTATAAGCATTTTTGTGTAGTACCACCATGCTTCATCAGACATAAAATGCTCTCACAGATGCCCCTTTTTTTAAAAAACACCTTGTCCAATCACATCCTAACATCATTAATTGGTAATTACTCAAATTGGAAAGTCAAGTGTGTTAAAGGCATCAGTACAGTCTTACAGGTTCTATCATGCTACATAAAACTTTAAGCACCAAAATCTCATTCAATATATAACAGTACATTTTATGATACTCTGTCAGTTATTATAAAAAATCAGCGTGTTAAAAATTGTAAAAAACTTAAACAGTTAAAAGAGCAGCATATGTCAAAATGTAACATGCAAGTACTAAATGCAAACCTTAAGACTTTCTCAATGAAACATACTGCATTACATCTCATACCAATATGCATGTCCCAAAATTTATTATAACCATAAACAAAAAATCAATGTGTTAACTGTATACATTTCTCATTTGCTGTTATTAAAAACTTTCTAAATATTGGTGTTGAATCATAAATGCATTCGCAAATCTCCTGAGTCAGATTACTGTCTGCTATGTGAATCCCGATGAATATAACATCATCACATTTAAAAAGAAAGCCTGAATTCCTTGAGAAATATCTATAAAGAATCTAATCACACTCTATGCAAACATAATCAAGTTATACAACCTTAAGCCATACCTTTACAAACTCTCCATGCTTCCAAGGTCCATGGCTTCCTCCATATTGTCAAATCTTGTGAGAAAGCCTACACAGGAAAACGCTACTACCTGTGGCCATAGCAACAGAAAACTAGATAGTTCTATATACGACTAACTAAAGAAATCAAGATACAATGTTCGATCTGATATTGTTAATCCTTGTTCATTCCTTACATATGGGTATCTGTTCCGACCTCGGAACCAAGCCAGCCATCTTCTAAGCTCACGTCAGCTACAAACTCTCAAGCTAAACTCTTACCCAGAATTCCCCTCTCCCTGTTACCCCAGATTTTGTTTGCCACGTCGCCATTCGGTCGTGTCAAGCTACTTCTCTTGAGCTAAGTATAGATATTTGTTGTCAGACTAGTCTAATATAACTTTTTCTGTCAGAAAAGTTTCTAATTTGTTGTTCATAGGTTCATAGGTAGATACTAGGCTATCTGCCCTAGGGCATTTATAAGCCTAGCCAGAGTGTATTTGGCTTCCGCCTCCCTATTAGATTAGCCTACTGTGCCTCTGTAAAGTAGGTCACAGAAGGTATCCTTTTAAGATTAGTTTACTGTGCCTCTGTCTAGCAGGGACACAGAAGAGATCCCAGGGGTGAATTTGCGATTTCCCATCCACGCGTCCAGATTTTGCTTGAAGAGGGTCAGCAAGGGGCTATGTCTAACATGAACTGGGATTCTATTCCAGAGTGAGGGGAGCCTCTGGGAAATGAATCTGTCCCTCCAGCATATCCTATTTATTTTTGTGCTGAGGTTTAGGTCCTTGGAGCCTGTAGCTCTAAGGGACTTGGATTTTTTGAGGTGGAGCATGACCATTAATTCTGGGTTTGACATGGCTTTGTACGTCAGGCATAGATCGCCTCTGAGTAGGCGGTAAGCAACTGAGTAGAGCTGGAGTTTCTTTAGTCGTGCTGCATAGGACATCTGTTTGTAACCCATGATCCTCTTGGTGAGGTACTTTTGGGGGTCTCTCCAGTTGCTGCAGGTGTCGGGTAAGGTACATCCTAAAAGGGGCATTGTATTCAATTATGGGCCTGATGAGTGACGAGTAGAGGGGCACAATGACCTCTCCTGATCTAGATGCAAACCCTTTCATGATAAGGTGGGCTATATAGAAAGTCTTTCTAACCACTTTGGCAGCGTGATTATCAAAGGAGAGATTACTATCTACGTTGGTCCCCAAATCTCTAATTACTTCTTCTGTACTTAATGGATTACCACCTATGTGGTAATTTGTGGGCATCTTGTTTTTCCCAAAGGGGATGACTATGCCTATAAAGATGTCTCTTACCTTATCGCATTTAGCGACTATATTTCCTTGAGTTTCCTTCTCTTTACTCTGCACCTTTTACCGCGAGGTATTTTCTCCCTTACCATCATTGGTAAACCCTTTCTTTCTTCATTACCTTCGGGTATTCTTTTGTACCATTGCTGGTACCCTTTCTTCTTTCTCCATTTCTATCATGGCAGATAAAAAAGGTAGTCCAGGATTTAAAGGGTGGTCAGATTGTGGACACAAATTACCTACATCAGATGCACACTCTCTGTGTGTCTATTGCTTGGGTGTGTCTTACTTATCTGTTGACCTGCCCTGTGGTATTTGTAAGAACTTTTCCAACAGAACCTTGATTGAGAGGAAAAATAAATTGTTACTGAAGGGACTTCTTAAATCTCCATTTTCAAAGGCTATTTCTGGGTCGGAGGCTTCAACCCCTCCTAGAGCCCATAAGAAAAAATTGGATGATCCTACAAAGGCCATGTCTCTGCCTTCGTCCCCGGCTGGGGACTCCCTCCAACCAAGACCCAAGAAGGCTAAGCTTTCTGCTTCTGAGCTCACTCTGTCAGCCCCCAGTGCTTTCGGTGCCTAGACCTTCAGCACCAAGGCCTTTGGTGCCATCTGTGATTTCGACTCCATCTACTGTAGCCTTTACTGTATCGGTACCGAGGAACTCCGGTTCAGACTACTACTACTACATCGGCACCGACTGTTCAGTCGGCGCAGACCTTAACCACATCGGCTCCGACATCTTACCCGGAACTGACGCCTCAGTTATTGACACCAATTTTTTCTGTTCCAGCTTCGGTGCCGGCAAAGACTTTGGCACCAATCTTTTTGTCAGTGCAGACCGTGACCTCGGCACCAATGATTTTCTCAGTGCAGACACCCATAGTTCAGTCTCTCTTGGCACCACTGTTCTCAGTGTGGACTGGTGAGGTGGGCACCGAGCTTGTCTCTTCTTTGGCTAGACCTGTTTCTCCCTCAGCTGTGTCCATGAGGTCCACTAGAAGCCTTTCTGAACATAATGTGTTGCATCTTGTGGATCAAGTGCTTCTGGCTAGAGGTATCCCGCCCCCCCCAGGACCTATCCTTCCTTGGGAGGTGATCACCCATCGCCAAAGACCCCTTCTTATTCTCCTCCTTCAATGCCTTTGAAGTCCCTTGATATAGCACAGTCTTCCCCCTCTATGGTTCCCTTTATGGACCTCACTAAGGAACCGCAGTTACCTTCGTGGCAGGAGAGTTTTGCTACAACCCAGGATGATACTTGTGACACGCGTAATTTGATGTTTCACACCCATCCGGGGACTCCGGGTCGGCAGGCTGAGCCACTTAGGGGAGGGGTGACCCCTCTCCTGGACACTCACCCCTCTTCAGGTGGACCAGCCTTCCAACTGATGGAGAAGGCTCTGGCATCTGCTGGTGACACTGTGCTGTCTAACTCCTCGCCCTCCTCTGGACCGCTATGCTCACAAGTCGCACCTAGCGGACACCGGGCGCAAGAGCCTCAGGATGTATTCCCACAGGAAACCGCCTTTCTATTGTCTTCCCCAGCTTCCCCCTCTGAGGAAGTTCACTGGAAATGTTTGTGCAAGAGGAAGCACATGGACTCCACAGAGGAGTCCCTCACTGGAGACACAGACTTTGATGATGGGGAAGGGTCCCCTCGGTCACCCTCTGAGGTATCCTTTGGTGATATCCTCGGAATCCTTAAACAGAGAGGTGACTGGCAGCCCATTAATCCAACCTCTGAGGAGCTTGTGTTCCTGCAGGCTTTTTGCACCCGGCCCCCTCCCTCCTGGGTTACTCCACCTGCCGATGAACTGGTCCGGCTCATCATGCAGCGTGCGTGGAAGGCTCCTGACACCATCGATGCTACTCCCTGGAGTCCAGATAAGATTTTCTCCCCTCCTGCTATGGATCCCCATTAGTCCAAAGGTCTTCCTGTGGATGCTCTGGTGCTGGCGGCTGCAACCAAAAAGGATCTGGTGGAAGAAGCAAGCCAGACTGTCCATCCGCCCAACAAAAAGTCCGGGCCCTGGACAGGATAGGGAAGCGCACCTTTGCATCAGCGACCTTTTCTATCAGGTCCTTGAATTATATGGCACACTTTACCAGGTTTCAAAGGGATCTAATTTCCAAGCTCTCTGAAACCTTGGCTGGTGCCATGTCTGATGAGGTCTGTGACAAAGTGGCCTCTCAGCTGGCCACCATTGAGTCAATATCTAACTCCTCCATGCGACTGATATCTCATGCATCAGAAGGAGCAGCTAGAGTGGCGGGCTCAGGCGTGGTCTTGAGACAACAAGCCTAGATGCACCTGTGCAATTTCACGGAACCCTTTAAGGCTTCCTTTCGTAACGCTCCCACTGAAGCCTCTTCATTGTTTGAACCCAAAGTTAAAAGCACACTGGCCAGATGTGAACAGGATGGTAAGACCCTTTCTGCCATAGTTGTCCATTATTCTTCCCCTCAATGTGCTTTCTTCCGAAACCAAAGAGTGGGAAGATATGGTTCATGAAGTCTCAGGGTCCTTTCCATGACACACAGGCTGAGTTCTCCCCTAGAGGCAGAGGGGGAAACTCACAGGGAAGACACGCCTTTCAGGGCAGAGGAGGTCCACATAACCAGGGTTCCAAGGACTCTTTTCCTGGCCAATCCTACCAGCGCTCCTGAAGAGCAGCCCAATTCCTTTCCTCTGGAGGTGGTTGGCGGTCGTTTCTCCTTGTACCCTTCTGCCTAGCTAACCATCACCACCGATTCTTGGGTACAAAGGATTATAACCAGAGGTTATCATATCCCCTTCGATCTTTGTCCTGTCCCTTCACATAAACCTACCCGACATTCCACCCAGTCAAAGGGAAGAAACAGCACTAGAGATAGCAAAGCTGCTAAAAAAAAAGAGTCATCCAAATAGTCCCTCCAGACCAGATAGGATCCGGATTCTACTCAAGACTATTTTTGGTGCCAAAGAAAACCAGGCCTGGAGACCAATTTTGGATCTCAGTGTATTGAACAAGTTTGTAAGAGTACAAAAATTCTGGATGGTCACAATACAGTCTATCCTCCCACTTTTGGAAAAAGGCGATTGGATGTGCTCGATAGATATTCAAGATGCATACTACCACATAAAAGTGAACAGGCCATCAAGAAGATTTCTGCACTTCCGTGTGGGAGCCAGTCACTACCAGTTCAGAGTACTGCCCTTCGGACTCTCTACAGCCCCCAGAGTGTTCACAAAGTGCATGGCAGTTGTCACAACTCACTTGTGACTACAAGGACTCCAGGTGTTTCCATACCTAGACGACTGGCTCATCTCCACCCTCACCAGACATCTATTGGAAGAAGCCTCGGCATGCTCTCTCCTTGCTGCACAAAGGTTAGGCATAACCATAAACTGGCAAAAATCCAATCTCACCCCATCTCAGTCCACAGAATTCATAGTGGTCATCTTGGATACAAAGAATTGCAGAGCATCCATTCCAGAGCACAGAATTCTAAGGATAAAGCAACAACTGATCCCAATCCTTTCAAGGGAGAAATCCACAGCTCACTCTGTCCTACAGCTGTTGGGTTCCATGGCAGCCTCCATCACCATTGTCCTCCTGGCCAGATTTCACATGAGGCTTCTACAATGGCTACTGCTCACCAAGTTGTATCCTTTCCAATATCCTCTTTCAGCCAAGATTCGAGTAACTCACAGGTGCAAACAGGATTTAAATTGGTGGATGACCCACAACTCGTCACAATGGTCTCGTCCCTTCTCCCCCCAGCAGCCCAAGGCTACAGTGACCACGAACGCCTCCCTGATGGGGTGGGGGGGCTATGTCAGGGACAGACAGTCCAAAGCACTTGGTCCGAATTGGAGGCCCAACTGCATATAAATGTTCTAGAACTGAGGGCGGTGCTTCTGGCGTTGCAAGCATTCCATCCTTTGCCACTGTCTGGGACTATTGCAATACAATCAGACAACATGGTGGTGGTCTGGTACATCAACAAACAAGGTGGAACCAAATCTTACCCCCTTTGTCAAGAGGCCATGAGGATATGGCAATGGGCAATGGCTACCAACCATTTAATTCTAGCAACTCACATTCCCGGGAGTTCCAACGTGATAGCAGATAGACTCAGCAGGTGCATTCTACAACCTCACGAGTGGTCCCCGAATTCCTTGATAGCGGCAGAAATCTTCCACCGCTGGGGCCATCCTTGCTGCTACCTCTTTGCATCCCCGACCAACTACAAATGCAGCAACTATTTCACCCTGATTCCCCTTCCGGGACAGTAACCCAGGGATGCTCTTGTCCACGATTGGCCCTCAGGTATTCTTTATGCATTCCCACCTCTCCCCTTCATTCCCCAGTTTCTGAAGAAAACCCGTCGGTTGAAGAGCAAGGTGATCCTCATAGCACCATATTGGCCTTGTCAGATGTGATTCCCCTTCCTTTGGCCTCACCTGCTAGATCAACCTTGGATTCTCCATCCAACCCCAGGATTGATCTCACATCCGCAGAACCTGATTCATCCCATCTTGGACAGCCTGAAGCTCACAGCTTGGCTCTTCCAATTCCCTTGATTGTCAGGCAGAATGATCTTTCTTTACCAGTACAGAACATTCTTATTGCATCTCATAAATCTTCCACTAGAATTACTTATCTAAGCAAGTGGAAAAGATTAACCTGCTGGCTGAAAGAAAAACAAGTAGATCCCTTCTCAGCACCAGTGTCGATAATACTAGAGTATCTGGCTGACAAATTTCAATCGGGTCTATTAGCCTCTACCATTAGAGTTCATTTGGCTGCAATATCTAATTTCCATGAGGGTGTCCAAGACTCCTCTCTTATGTCACGCAAATTATGCAAGACCTTCATAAAAGGTGTGAATCATCTGAAGCCCCCTTTTAGAGAACCTATTCAACCATGGGACCTGTCATTAATTCTACAAGCTCTGGCAATGCCACCTTTCGAACCAGCGTCTTCTTGCGACCTCAAATATTTGTCATGGAAAACCTTGTTTTTGGTCACCATTACTTCTGCCAGACATATCACTGAGCTTCAAGCCCTATGCATCAAGAGTCCATACTTGATTTTTCATAGAGGTAGAGTGTCTTTGAGAACTAATCCTTCATTTCTGCCAAAAGTGATCTCTGAAATGTCCATTAATCAAACCATTGAATTGCCAGTTTTCTTCCCCAATCATTCAAACAAAGGAGAATATTGCCTACATACCCTAGATATTCACAGGCAAATTCACTTCTACTTGAACAGGACTAAGGCCTCTCGTAAATCAGACCAGTTATTTTTGGCCTGTTCTGGACCTAGATTAGGATGTGCTGTTGCTAAGGTCACATTGGCTAGATGGTTGAAAGACCTTGTGACCTTCATTTATACACAAAGTAATATTACATTGCCTACTACCATAAAGGCTCATTTGACAAGGTCGGTGGCAACTTCTGCTGCCTTCCATGCCAGAGCTTCTTTACATGACATCTGTGCAGCTGCAACTTGGGCTACGCCTCATACCTTCGTCAATCATTACAAATTGGATTTGGCCTCCAGGCAGCAGCTGAGGTCAGCTGGTGTCCTAGGCAAAAGGGCTCCATGGCGCCCTCCCCCCCCACACCACCCAAGTCCCCCATTCTGGTCTACCTACACCAAATAAATACTTGAAAAACGCCCCTGCTACAGTGGCGCCCTAGGCAGCTGCCTAGTTGGCCTATGCCTAAGGCCAGCTATGCCTCCAGGAGAAGAGCATCTTTTGGTTCTATGGTGCTGAGGAATGTCCTTCCATGAGAGCCTCCCAGGAATAGAGGTAGCTGGGGACTCTGTCCCATATGTAAGGAAAGAACGAGGATTAACAATATCAGATAAAGAAGTTATGTCTTACCATAAAGTTCCATCTGTATTGTTGATCCTCGTTCAGTCATTACGACCCTCCTTCCTTCCCCCTCCTGTGGCTTCTAGTACATCTCACCATCCAGTTCTCTTAGGACATTTGACCAGAGGTAGCCTCTACCTTCTTTTGACTTGCAAACTCAATCTGAGGTAACAGGGTGAGGGGAATTCTGGGTAAGAGTTTAGCTCGAGAGTTTGTAGCTGACGCGAGCTTGGAAGATGGCCGGCTTGGTTCCGAGGTCGGAACCAATACCCATACGTAATGACTGAACGAGGAGCAACAATACAGATGGAACATTATGGTAAGACATAACTTCTTTTTCTATAACAAACAAGCTTCACTAAATGAGCAATCACACTCTTAAAAAAAACTATAACACTATATAGAGCTCAGTATCAAGCTGAACTAAACGCTTATTCTAAAGTAATAAAATTCATTGTGGAAATGAACACACTGCCACAAACCTAGCAAAACCATAATACAAGTGACCACAACAAATATATAATTAACCTAAACTAGCATAAACAAAAAACTAAAAAATAATAAACAACATATATAAAAGAAAAACATTATCATAACAAAAGTTACAATACTAAACAACTATACTAACAAACATAAAAGTAATAAAAATGAAAATATAGAATAAGAAATGTAAAATATGAAAAATAATAACCTCAACTATACACAGTTGCGTCTATACTGACTCCATATGATCGAACTGTTAAATGTTTGAATATCTAATAAAAAAAAATAAACTAGACAAATAACCTACCTGAACATTTTAAGCAAGGGGGCAAGCCTCCTTGCAGCCCCCGCTCTTTAAATATACCAACTCCGGATTGCACTACAGTGCAGAAAAGGGAAATCTTCCCATTCTGCACAGCACGGAGAGCTCCGTTAAAACATTCAAACTCTCAGAAATTTGATCATATGGTATCTAATATAGACCCATACACAGTTAACTTCCTATCTCTCAAAAATGGTTTGAGTGACAGAGCCTCATTGAGGCCATATATCTTATCCACTTGTAAATGAGCTATCCATTTTTGTTCAAGTTTTTCCAAGGCATTCCTGTTGTCTCCTAACCTCACAGAAACAAGTAAAATTTGAAGTGTCACAAATGAAAAATCATGCGCACTATTTTCTTCTATAATATGTTTGGCTATAGCACTCCTGATGCCCCCAATGCTAATATAATATATATGTTCTCTAATTCTATTCCTCAAAGCCCTAGTGGTCATACCTACATAGAACTTAGGGCACTGCTTACACTGAGCTAAATCAACAACGTTAGTTGCAGAGCGATCTGCATAATGTCGAAATGCATATTTTCTACCTGTCAAAGGGTGTATAAAAGTACGTCTATTAGCCACATATTTACAGAAATTACAGTGTCTACATCTAAAAGTCCCTTCTCTCTCTGATGTAGTCTAGTCAGATATGAAACATGTTCTGTGGCAAAAACGTCTTTATAAAGACTTTAAATTCCTATAGGTATATTCCTATAGGTAACCTATGGACAAGATCACACAACCTGTTTTATACCATTATATTCATCAGGATTCATATAGCAGACAGTAATCTGACTCAGGAGATTTGCAAATGCATTTATGATTCAAAACCAATATTTAGAAAGTTTTTAATAACAGCAAATGAGAAATGTATGAAGTTAACACATTGATTTTTTGTTTATGGTTATAATAAATTTTGGGACATGCATATTGATATGAGATGTAATGCAGTATGTTTAATTTAGGAAATCTTAAGGTTTGCATTTAGTACTTGCATGTTACATTTTGACATATGCTGCTCTTTTAACTGTTTAAGCTTTTTACAATTTTTTAACATGCTGATTTTTTATAATAACTGACAGAGCATCATAAAATGTACTGTTATATATTGAATGAGATTTTGGTGCTTAAAGTTTGATGTAGCATGATAGAACCTGCAAGAGTATATTGATGCCTTGAACACACTTGAATTTCTGATTTGACTAATTACCAGTTAATGATTTTAGGATGTGATTGGACAAGGTGTTTTCTTTAAAAAGGGGAGTTTGTGAGAGCATTTTATGTCTGATGAAGCGTAGTGGTACTAAGCAAAAGCACTTACACACCTTATATGTCCTTTGTTTGAATAAATGTGATTATTTTTATGCCGTGCTGGTCCTTTGCCTGTTGGAATTCGTTTAATATGGTGATCTATAATTGCTCCTAGTAGTTTAGTTTGTATGACTGGTGTGATAGGGGTATTGGATGAGGTTATTTTAAATAATGGAATTGGGTCAGTAGCTTTAGAGGGATGAAATAACATTAATTGTTTTTTTGTTTTTTTTTTTGGTTGAGTATTAGTTGTAAGTCAGATAGCCAGTTTTCTATTGCTGTAAAGGATTCTTGGGTGATTTGTTGTAGATGATGAGGCAGAGCAGATTATAGTAGAATTATTGGCATACTGGGCCAGGTTGGCATGGAGGGTGGCTTTATGTAAGTTGCTGGTGAATATGGTGAAGATAAGGGGTCCAAGGATGGATCCCTGTGGAACACCTAAGTTTACAGGGAGAAGGGGAGATAGGGAGTTTTCCCATTTTATGGCTTGTTGACGGTTTGACAGAATCTTTCAACCATGATAGTGTGGAGTTGTGGAGTTTGAGTTCAGAGAGTATGGTTAGTAGTTTGGAATGAGAGATCATGTTGAATGCTTTGGAGAGATCCAAAAAGAAGGTAGAGACAAGATTACCTTTGTTCCGTTGTTGATTTACAGTATTGGTGAAGCTGATAAGGGCGGTGGTGGTACTGTGGTTGGGGCAGAATCCATGTTGTCTTTCAGCCAGGAGATTATTAGCTAACAAATAGTTTAGTATTTGGGAATCTATGCATCTATCAAGGATTTTTGATAGGGGGTATATTATGGCAATTGGACGGTAGTTTGATAATTCAGTAGAATTGCTGCCTTTGCGCCTTTGTGTATTGGTATTATATGAAAGATTTTCCAGAGGACTGGAATATGTTGTTCAGAGTTTGACCTATATATTAATATGGAAATGGAGTATAAGATGGCTTTGGCTGCAATTCTGAGGTATTGCCCTGGGAATCTATCAGCCACAAGGGTAGTGGGTTTTAGTTTTGTCAGATATTTATATATTGTGTTCATTGGAACTGGTTGAAGGAAGAAGCAGTTTTGGTCAATTGCAGATGTTTGTTTTTTTTTTGTACACATTGCGGGAGAGCTGTTATTAGTCATATTTTGAATGTAGTCAGTAAAGTATTTATTAAATTGGGTTGCGATGTTGCTAGTAGAGGTGTCAATGTTAGGGGGTGGCGTACTGGTTTTCCTAAGTTGGAGAATTTTATTAATGGCTGTCAAAAATTTTTGAAGGTTTGTTTTGTGTTTTGCCTGGATATTGGAGTAGTGGCTTTTCTTGTCTATTCTTATTTGTTTTTTGGACTTGTTTCTTAGTTCGAGGTACTTTTGCCTATTTTGGCTGGTTTTGTTTTGAGGCCAAGCTTCCAATGCCTTATCTCTCTGTTTTAGGAGTAGCCGGGTATTTTTGGTAAGCCAGGGGGCATGGTTGCACTTTGTTCTTATTGCTCTATTTGGGGCAAGCTGGTCGAGTATGTTTAGGAAACAAGAGTTGAAATAATCGACTGCTTTGTCCAGGGAGAGGTTTGAGGGGGGTGTTCAGTTACAATGATGTAGTGCAGTTATGTGGTCCTGGGATCTGATGTTCTTTGTATGGTGTATTTGTTGTAAGGAGGAGGCTTTTATGTATTTAATTTAGCACCTTAGGATGAATGTAGGTAGGTGGTCACTAAGACTGTCAGGTAGTGTCCCAGAGTTATAGGACAGGGAACTGGTTGGTAAGGATCCAGTCTAAAATGGACTTTTTCGTGGAGGATTTGTCTATTCTGGTAGAGGTTTGGATTAGTTGAGTGAAGCCATGAAGATTTATGTCAGTAGTGGGGAGGGGAGAGATGCATGTGGACCAGTTGATATTAAAGTCACCTAGTATGAGTGTTTCATGGGGGAGGGTTTGAGATGACCAGTGGAAATAGCTTCTAGTGTGTCAGTGTTGTTACATGGGGAGTATAGGCGCCAATTATATTCAGTGAATAAGGTTTCTGCGTTATTAAATGTAGGGGGATTTATGTCCATATTGTCAGTAGTAAGGTTGCTTTTATATAGTAAGGCAATACCACCACCCCCTTTGGATGTTCTGTCTTTCCTGAATAGCTTATAGCCCAGGGGAAGTAACTCATTGTTGTTAATATGTGGCTCAAGCCAGGTCTCTGTGAGGAGAGCTATGTCAGGGGAGTATAGGGACTGGGTGGCATATAGTTCCTCTGTTTTGTTGAGTTCGCTTCTTATGTTGATATTAAGAATTAGCAGCTCTTCTATATTTCTCTGGGTGTTTATAATAAATGTTTGTAATGAGGGGGTACTGGGATTAATTGCAGGGCCAGGATTTTTGTGGACATCACCACTGATTAACAGTTGTGATACAGTATGGACAATGGCTTGTAAGTACTTAGTCATGCATAGGTGGTATTGTAGGGAATTTACTTTTTTTGTATTATACTGGGGGTGTTTAAATGGGGCTAATTCTATGTGAGGAAGTTTGACAATTGCTGATGAGAAGTACAAGTATTGTATTATGTTTTGGGGGGGTTGGGTTGGTGGGTGATTGAATTATTAGGTTACAGTCAGTGTTATGATGGCATGAGGTGATGAGGGCAGCAATAAAGAGTGACACGATTATTAATCCTTGCAATGACATTGTTCTGTGCATTATTGAGTTATAGTGCTTTTGCAAGCAGACTAGGATATTTTTAGATTAAGTGAAGTTTTAGCATAAGGAGGTATTTGGTTGGCTTCTGATAGATGTGGTTCTACTGAGTTTTAATTTATTCTTAGTAATTAGATTTGGATAGGATGCAGGTAGTGAGACAGGTAGAGGGTGTGATACAGGTAGTAGTGGGCAGCAGTGCTTAGACTTCTTGATGAACTGACATCCCTAAACCTAAGCCAAACAGCCCTCTCTTGGCTTCACAACTACTTATCTGATCGACAACAAGCAGTCAGATGGCAAGGCGATCTATCCTCCCTGTTACCTGTCACAATACGTGTCCCACAAGGTTCAGTTCTAAAGCCACTCCTCTTTACTGTATTCACCAACAAAATCCACACCACCACTAACCTAACCACTATCATTCAATATTCAGATGACTCCATACTCATCTGTGCTCCTCCCTCCCCGCCACAGCTCCAAAGAATAACCCAATAATCCTTCTCAACCATTGAATCCTGGCTCTCCAACTATCGACTTATTTTCAATCCCAATAAAACTAAATGAATGCTCTTTGCCAACAACAAATCACCTGATATTACCTCCTCCTTTCTCATCCTTTCAGCAAACAATACCAAAACTGAACCAGTCTCCCACACTAAACTGTTTGGTGTCACCACAAACAACAGCTTGAGATTTGATAAACACTTAGAACTACCCATCAAAAAGACCCGTATAAAGCTTGGCTCCCTTTACAGAGACAAACCATATCTCACTAGCTCCACCAGACAAATTATTGCCAGGACCCACCTATTATGTACCCTACTGTACGCCTTACCCATCTTCGCCAACCTTAAGAAATCTGACCAAGCCAAACTTGAAGAATGCTATAAAAAAGTTGCCAGATTTGCCACAAACTCATCATACAGATCCCACCACTGTGCTGCCCTTTGCCAACTAAGCTGGCTAGAAATACCGAACCTCCTATCCTTCAATCAACTCAGGATCACCCAAACCATAAAATATACCAACCTGATAAATGCCCTGCTCATCAAAATATCCTAAAACCCTACTCCAATAATAGAAGCCTAAGCTCATCTGATAAATCCCTATTAAAAGTCAAAAGATCTAACAACACTTTTGTTAGTTCTCTTTACTCCAGTCATACATCCAGGGACTGGAATACCATCCCTCAACATGTCCGTAATGTCACCAACCCATCCAAGTTAAGTACTCAAGGTACACTTAACTGACAACTGGCTTTGCTCATGCACAACCACAGGCTGATGGGCCATAAATTCTACTAGTTCCTTCCCACATTCTCTAACTCTCACACTTTCCTGTAAACCCCTCTCTTCTACTCCTTTCTCCCTCCCATTTCATCTCTTTATCCCCCTCCTAATTTACCCCTTTCTCCTTCCTAGCATCTATGTTCTACTCATTGTCCACTGTAGAAATGCATGTACACCAATTCATAGCTGATGTAACTTCGTGTATGTAGTATTCTGCATGATTGTTACTTTGTAACAATGTGTAACTACATTGTATCTAGTGTGTGCTCATTAAACTGTATTTTTTAAGCTTGCTAAATTGTATTTTGGAGTTTTTCTCCCCGAGCCTCCACTGAAAACAGGCTATTAGCCCAGTCAGACCTCCCCGGTAAACAAATGTGAAACAAAAATAAAATAAAATAAGTAATGGGACACCAATGCCATAAATAGCTAGCAATGAGCAGTAAGTCTAACTGTTTGTATGTTTCAACATTTTAGGGGCCCTAAGTAAAGAAAATGAATGTAGCCAGGACAGCAGAGCTGCAAATACCTGTGTAACAGGTTTGAAAACACAAACACAGGAATCTGGCACAGGCAATCTGCTTAGGAGAGAGAAACTCTATTGCAGTGGGCTTCAGTGTCTGAAATTAACACATCTAACTTGTTCAGATTTACTTTCCTTTAATGAAGTACACGCTATAAATGTACTCATATTGTTCAATTAGCTAGGATAAAGGATAATGGGGTCAAAGACCCAAAATCCAGGACATATTTCAAATATTGCAATTATAAATTAAAAAAATGCTAGAATAACAGGTTTTGCATTACATAAAGATACAAAGCTTAAACTCAAATATCTGTTATTATTTATTGACTTTAATCATCAATCATTTGTCAGAAGACTATAAATTTTATGAGAACAGACAAAAAATATGTGCCAAAATCTGGACATGCTGTAAAATTCCAGATAGTTTAGAGGTATGTGTATAAATTATACTGCACTAAATAAAAAAAGCAAACAATACCAAAACTGAACCAGTCTCCCACTGTAAAGAAACAGTATACCATGTGCTTCATTTTCAAAAGAATTAAAATAAACAATTTTAATGTAAGAATACAACATGGAAATTAAAAGAATAGTCAGACATAAATACATGAATGATTTTTCAGGGAATCAAGCAACATTGCACTCTCACTTCCCAACTTGGGGATCTGCTTCTCCACACAAACACACACATGCACTTCTGTTATTCAAACACCTAGGGTACACAATTCTGGATAAAGAGAAAATACTTCCACATTATCTATGTCTCTTCTCTTCAGCTATATGTTGTTGTGTCTTTCGGCTTTTCCCAGTTAGGGGTCGCCACAGCGGAACTCCGGTCCGCTAATGATTGGCAGTAGATTTTTTACGTGCCGAGTTGCCGGCCCTGATGCACAACCTTCAACGAAGGTACACCCATTCACGCATGTCTCCACACAGAAGAAGCTCTAGCTGAGAATCGAACAGGACAACGTCTTACTGTGAGGCGACAACGCTACCCTAGCACCACCACCGCAGTAATTCTCTCTTTAGATATATGTATAGTGAAATTCAAGCGAAGCATGTTTGGCATGCTTTAAACTGGCTGCAGTACCCAGTGTGACCACACATCTTCAAATGATGCTGTTGAGTTCTCTTTTTGCCTTCTGAGCACTTGCTAAGAGAAGGATCACAGATAAAACGGAATACTATGATGTAATTTTTAAGCAAGCAATACCCAACAGTATGGATGTTACAGAGGAATAATACTTTCTTTACTTAGAGTGTTGTAGTACACAGAATGTTAGTAGCCCCAGTGTAGTACTAATTCCAGGTTTTAATAAAAGTGTGAAGCAGCATAAAGTGTTTTTGTGTTCCTTCTTGCAAACAGCCTCCAGAAGTGAAATACAGCTTTGATCCTGTAAAAAGCTGTAAATCACATTGTGTTGACATGTCCCAAAAATATGTTTAGTAATTAAACTTGTTTTACAGTTTTCAAAGCTGTTCTAGCTTCTCATTACTGTCCTTTGATGCTTGCTATTACACGATACCTTGAGTCTAGGAAAAGATAGCTCTGAAACCTGCTTAACAAAACTTTGTTAAGCAATTTTCTTACATCAGAAAGGTACTTAACAAAGTGGTCTTCTTCCCTGTTTTGGGACATAATCTCCACAGTGCATGCACTGCATAAAGTTATGTAAGTATTTAACAGATAATATATAATGCCTACTCAACAACCACAGGCAGAGAAAACAATAAATCACTTACAGATTCACTTTAATGTTTTTTTTTTCATATACTACCATATTTGACTTATGTTGCTACACCGTGAAAGCAGTGTTCAAATGCATGCGTTAATATAGATAGCAAATAAGTGGAAATGAATTAAGATAAAGGATACTTTTAAAAAAACATTCTCCTGATTAAAGTATTTCTGTTCATTTTGTGTTCTACTGTAGAATGTGAAAAGCTTTTCCTTCTTGCCTCATTTTATATATGACTCGAAAGCCAACCTTAGCAGACACATATGTCATGTTTAATGGCAATTATTTAGGCCAGTGACTCAGTGTCTACACATTCCCCAGGAAAATCCCATAAATTTATAATGCTCAGTAGGAAAAGGAATACAGAGTCCTTTTATCTTACATTACATTTGCTTTATGGCAAAATGAGACAATTGTCCTATCTAGTCTCCCTTTTAAGTACATTTTAACATGCCACCTTCCTTCAAGGTCTTCCTTCCCCTAGCATACTCCATTTCATTTGTACCTTGACATTTGCGAATTATAAATGCATTCTTTATGATCATACCAGAGCATATGCAGTAACCTTGTCGAGTATAGTTGCATAATCAATAACATTTAAATGAATGTACAAACATATCCATTACTTCCCTCTAAGTATTGTCATTGGATTTTTATCTGAAGGCAGAAATTGAAAAAATTATGTAATGTTGCTTTGTTTTTTTTTATTTTTATTTATTTGACATTTGTTAACCGGGTTAGTCTAACTGGGCAATATGCCCTTTTTCAGCAGAGACCCGAGGAGAAAAGCTCCAATTACATAATAATCAATACATAGGTTCATAGGTTCATAGGTTGGTATTAGGCTATTGGCCCTAGGGCCTATACAAGCCAAGCCATAACAATTCCCTGGCTATTTCTTCCCACAGTATTTACTTCCCTTGACCCCTGTCTAGCAAGATGACTGACGTGATCCCAGGGTGAATTTCCTATCTCCCATCCAATCGTCAAGGTGCCTTTTGAAGAGGGCCAAAGAGGCGCTCTGCTTGACATGTATGGGCAGTCTATTCCAGAGTCTGGGGAGTCTCTGGGACAGGAAACTATCCCTCCAGCATGTTTTGTTCATTGTGATGACAAGGTTTAGATCCCTGGAGTGTGTGTCTCTGAGGGATTGGGATTTCTTTAAGTGTAGCATGTCCAACAGCTCTGGGTTTGACATGGCCTTGTATGTTAAGCAAAGATCACCTCTGAGTAGACAATATGTGACAGAGTACAGCTGGAGTATTTTTAGACTGTCAGCATAGGGCATCTGCTTTAGGCCTGTGATTCTTTTAGTGAGGTATTTCTGCGGCCTTTCCAGTTGTTGCAGATGTCTCGAGGGGTACATACCAAATGGGGCATTGTATTCTATAATGGATTTAATGAGGGATGAGTACAGTGGGACAATGACCTCCTTTTTTCTGGATAAAAAGCCCTTAGTGATGAGGTGTGCCACATAGAAGGATTTCCAGACAGTTGTGGATATGTGGTTATCAAAGGTGAGACCACTGCCCACCTGTGTCCCTAAGTCTCTAATCACACTTTCCATGTTTAGTGTACTGCCACCTATGTGGTAATTCACGGTTACATGTTTTTTCCCAAAGGGGATAACTATACATTTCTTGACATAGAGCTTGAGCCCATGGCTCTGGCACCAAGCATCTGTTTCTGTAAGGCCCTTTTGTAGAATATCCACATCATTTGGGGATTCAATAATGGCTCCCAGTTTGCAGTCATCTGAAAACTTTGTTAGCCAGAGTCCCTTAGTATTGGCCTGTACTTCAGAGAAGTAGATGCTAAACAAGAGTGGTCCCAGGACTGAACCCTGAGGTACTCCACTTGTCACTTGTCTGGAGCTGGATTTGGAGTCGGCTACTTTTACAGTGTGGGTTCTGTCAGTAAGCCAGTTGGCAACCCATCGAGTGATGTAGGGATTACTGCACAGCTTAGTAAGTTTATCTATGATTCCAGAGTGGGGGATGGTGTCGAAGGCCATGGTGAGGTCCAGATAGGCTGTGTGGACCGCCTTACCCATGTCCACAGCTCTGGAGACTGATTCAAAGGAGTCAATCAGGTTCAGAAGACAAGATCGTCCCTTCATGAACCCAAACTGGATGGGGTCCAGTGTTTGAAGGTTGCCAATGTCTTTGTTTATAAGTTCCATGATAATACGTCCCATGGCCTTGCAGATCAGGCTCATCAGATTGATGGGGCGGTAGTTCCCAGGATCCAAGGTGGATCCCCCCTTGTGGAGTGGGATAACTGTAGCTGTGCACCACTCAGTGGGCATGAAGCCTGAGGTGAGGCTATGATTAAACATGACACTTAGGTGAGGTGCCAATTCATTTTATAGTTCATGTAGTACATAGCCCAGGATGCCATCTGGTCCCATGGATGCTGTATTCCTAGCCTTGGAGAGTGCGGTTTTTGCCTGTGTGGCCATTATTACCAGAATTTGGAAATCTTTTGGTATTGAGATGGGCCCTTTAGGGGGTGAGAGGGGGGTGAAGTTGGCACTGAAATGATCTGCCAGGATACTGGCAATTTCCTTGGGATCAGTGTATTTAACGCCATTCTGTTGTAGTTCAGAGCAGATCTGAGCATTGCCATTTAGATTCTTAACATAGCTATAGAATGCCTTGAGGTTGTCTTTGGAATCTTTGGCAATTTTATTTTCGTAACTAGCTTTGGAGGATTTTATGAGGGATCTCAGCTTCTTACTGAGGTTGGTAAGGGAGTTTTTTGTATCCTGGGATTTTCCTCTTTTCTGCAACAGTTTCTTCCTTTTGTTGTAAATTTTATTTATGGCAGGGGACCACCAGATTGGCTTCCTTTGTTTTTTTGAGGAGAGCGTCTTGGTTCTATTTGGGATGGCATGATTCATGCACGAGTGGATGTGCTCATACAGTGCCTTAGTGTAGGATTCAGCAGTCGAAATTTCAGTTCCCTTTTGCATGGCTGTCATGAAGTTTGTCACTTCTGACTTGAGTAGCATGAAGTTGGCTTTGGAGCAGTTTTTTACAGAGGTTTCCTTACTGGGGGTTGGGGGAGGGATGTGGATGTCCAGGGTGATTTGCTTATGGTCAGACCTGCACGGTAGTTGAAATCACCCAGTATTAGGGTGTTTGGTTGTATCTTAATATTTTCCAGTATGTTTAGAAAGGTGTAGTGAGAATCTTGGGACATGGTGGGGGATCCGTAGCAAGCTACAATCTGGATTGCAGTCTTACCTAGTGTTAGTTGCACCTGGAGAATTTCAGATGCATTGTGTTGGGCAAGTAGTCTGGTGGTGTGAATATCCTTGCTGAATATGGACACTCCTCCACCTTTAGTGTTTCGTTCCTGGTTTGGTGGCCAAAAAGTGTGGTAAGGGTTGTAGCCTGGTATTGCAGGTGTGCTCTCTGGAGCCTTGAACCAGATCTCAGTTACTGCACAGATATCAATGTTCTCCATTTTTAGGAGTGCCTTGAATGAGTGCATTTTGAGGTTTAGACTTCTAGCATTGAACAGCATTACCTTCAGATTTTGCATGCTTATACCTGTTATGGTGGTGGTTTTGTCCTTTGAACTTTGCCTAAAAAAGACACTATAGGGATAGCAAAAGCCTTAGCCAGTAACCTGAATCCCATGAGCGACAGGTGCAGACCATCTCTGGCAAAGCATCGTGGTCTGTCGATCATGTTGTCCCAACAGACAGATACTGGATCCCCTTTGAATGACACCAGAAGCTTGGCCAAATGTTGAAGTCAATCATTTTGTCCTTATACTGTGGTATCATTCTGGGCAAAGGCAGCATGCTACTCAGGGCTAGGGTCATACCTGCCTGGGCCACATGATCCGAGAGTTCTTCCATGTCTCTTTTCCTGTAGTCCAGGGAGGTACATCTGAAGTCATTCACTCCAACATGGACAATGACAGAGTCATATTTGTACTTGTTGTGGAGTGACTTGAGTGCATGGGTTATGTGATGGATCCTGGTACCCGACAGGCAGCTGACTGTAATTTTTCCCTTGTTCAACCTGGTGAGTGGGACATCAGTGTGCCTGACTATAGAGTCATCTATGACTAAAGTGTTGGGTACATTGTCTTGCCTTAGGGACTGTTGTTGGGTGGCACACTGGTGTTGTGAGCTATGTGACACTTTGGTTGTGATTGGTGTTTGTTTGCATTTCAGCTTCGGAGGTCCTTGTTGCTTGGGCAGGTTACTGTTAAGGGCCTCTGCATATGAGGGTTTAGTTTTGCTATGTGAGGGTGTTGGTGGTGTGGGTTTAGAAGGGCTATGTGTTGCTTGAGGTGTAGTGCAGGTGTTAACCTTCTCCTCTTGACTGTCTAGCGCAATCTTGCGTTGAGAGAGCTTTGCTTCCAGTTTGGCTATGTAAGTGCATCTCTCGCAGGTTGCAGTGTTGGGTGGTAGGAGGAGAGGGTTGTCTGTGTACATGAAGTAATTGCTGCATTGCCCCAGTATGCCCAGATTCACCAGGTGGACAGGAGAATTCACCAGAAGCTGACCCTTGGACATGCCTGATTTGGTTCTTTTTTTTGTAAAGTACAAGAGCTGTTTTCCCTTACCTTAGCAAGGTAGTGCCTACAATTAATTTCTCCTTATTAACAAGGAGAATTGAGTGCTTATATCAGTTTAAGGCTTCCTAGTGCTTTCCAGCAAGTTTTAGAGCAAGTGCTAGTCACAGGGATGCTTAAAGGTAAGATGAAAAAAATGGTTTATCCTAAACACTGCAGTGTGCACTAGAGGCGTTAGATGTGAAAGTAGGTAACGTAAGTTTTACCTGTCTAAAAAGTTAAGTTTTAGTGGAGAGTCACTATTTTTAAAACAGCAAAATAGATTGAAAGGGGATGGTCACTTTTGTATTCTGGTATGGAATACAGTAGGATGGCCAATAAATTGAAATAGTTGAAGGGGAGTAATTTCACAAAATGATAATTTTGCGCTTACTTACACAAGCCAGTAAAAGCAGAGAGAAAATCAGATATATGGCCAAATTAACATAAGGGCCAGGCAACTAGAAAGACAGTGGTGTTTAAGAACACAATAGTAACCAGATGGGAGGGTGAGGAAAAACATTTCTGCCTGACTCACAAGAGACAGAGCTGCGGTCTCTTTTCAAGTTTTAATATGCAGTTAAAAGCAGAATACAAGTAAAACACAAGGTAAAGAAAACAAATCATAGTATTCAAAATAGAAAAAGGCAATAAAGTAATACAAAATGCAACAAATAAAAGCAAACTAACCTTTCCCTCACAGCAAAGTGTAGCAGAGTCTGGGTGAGCCTTTCTAGTAATACAAAAAATTAAAGTAGGAGAACAATTGGTCTTTATACAAAGGAAGTAAGAAATACATAAAAAAACAAGGAAAATAACATATAAGTAAATCCTGGGTACATATTACACTAAATAAGAACATCAGTGATTTAAAACAATTTGTAACATTCAGTGTGACAGTAATTGCAATGTAAAACCTTAAGAGGAGATGGGGGCTAGGGATAGAAGAAGAGGAGGAGATTGACAGAAGGGAATTTAGATGTGAAGGAACATTGATCAGAAAATTGATTTAAATACATAGTTCAGGTAGAAGAGAGAAGAGGGGACCTTAGCTGTTGAGAGAGAGGCAAGGGAGAAGATCTTCAAGTAGGGTCACTGCAGGAGCAGATCCAAAAGGTATGCAGATATTCTTTTAAAGCTATTTTAAAGCTATGAGTATTATCAATTGTGCGTAAATGAAAAGGAAGCTTGTTCCACGCAGAGGTGACAGAGTGGCTACAGAGTATCTTACCAATGGATTTGTTAGGTTTTGAGATAGACAATAGGAGTTTGTCTGAGCTACATAGGCTGTGGTTAGGGATATAGGGGGAGATAAGATTAGTCAGAGATGGACAAACAAGGGGATGATGAAGGATAGAGTGGGTCAGATGGAGCTGTGGGAGGATGATTTGGTGCTGGAGTTCAAGCCAATGGAGTTTCTTTAGGGCAAGACAGTGGTGTGTTCGATAAGGCAGATTACTGGCAAATTGAGCTATTTTATTATATGTGTGTTCTTGCTTGGTAGTCAGATTCTTTTGTAGTTGGGTAAATAATGGGGCGGCGTAGAGAAGGGCGGTAAAAAAGCGTGCTTGAGCTAAGGACAATTTGGATTCAGGAGTAAGGAATGTTTTATTCCTGTACAGCAGTCCAAGTTTTTGGTGAGTTTTTTTATACAGTTATTAATGTGAATGTCAAATTTAAGTTCATCATCAACATAAACTCAGAGGAGTTTAGTATGAGATTCAACTTTGATGGGAGTGTTATTTAGAGGGGAGATGGAGAAAGATATTTTGAGATGTTGGAGAGATTTAGGCAGGAAGAGAAGAAGTTTAGTTTTGTTAGGGTTAAGTAGTAATTGATTAGCAGAGAGACATTTTTCAACAGAATGTAGAGATTCTTGAGTAAGGGTGAGTAGGTGAGGTAGTTTACCAGATGCGGAGATGAAAGTAGATTTATCTGCATACTGAATCAGAGTGGAGAGAGGACAGTAAACGTAGAGGTTGTTAGTAAAGATGTTGAATAAGAGGGGCCCAAGGATGGAGCCTTGTGGCACACCGGTTTGAACAGAGAGAAAAGGGGAGGTAGAAGAGAGCCATTTAACAGATTGTAGCCAGTCAGATAGATAACTAGAAAAACAGCTGAGAGAGGAGTTACAAAGGTTAAGGGAGGCTAGTTTGGAGAGAAGGAGCTTATGGGATACATTATCAAAGACTTTAGAGAGGTCAAGGAACAGGCAGAAGACTAATTTGCTGTTATCTAGAGATGAGGAGATTGCTTGAGTGAAAGATATAAGGGCAGTAGTGGTGCTATGATAAGGTCTGAATCCATGTTGTATGGGGGTGAGTAGGTTTTCATGAGTGAGATAAGAGCTGTCTGTGTATACACATTTTGAGAATTTTAGAAAGGGGGGAAAGAATAGCGATGGGCCTAAAATTTGAAGGGTCAGTGGAGTTTCCTCCTTTGTGCAGGGGCAAGATGTAGAAATTTTTTCAGACAATAGGGACAAGACCTTATTTTATTGAGCGACTGATAAGTATAGAAACTGGGTAGGCAATGGAGGAAGCTGCTAACTTAAGATAGCAAGGTGGAAGGTTGTCTTTAGAGCGGGAACAAGGTTTAAGTTTATTGAGGAAGAATCACATAGCTGAGTTGGGGAAGGGTTTAATGAAGAAAGTAGTGGAATGAGGAGGTTGGGGAGGGGTGTCAGGGATAAGATTAGTATTGGGTTTAAGTAAGTTCTGTATGGAGTTAATGAAGAACGAGTTGAGAAGAGTGGCAGTTTTGAGAGAGGAGGTGTTAGGAAAAGGATGGGGGAAGGGTTACCAGGGTAAAGAATTTGTTGATAGTGGACCAGAATTTTTGGGGGTTGGTTTGAGGGTTGTTTTGATGATTGAGGTAAAAAGTTTTTTTGTCAAGGTAGATTTGTTTTTAGCACAATTTCTAAGTTCTTTGTTGAGCTGGAGATTTGAGGTAGTTTTGTGCTTATTCCAGGATTTCCAGGCACTGTCGCTTTTCTGCACGAGGGAGAGACTATCTTTGGTAATCCAGGGAGCATAATTAGATTTAACCCTTATTTTTCTGATGGGGGCCATGGAGTTAAGAATGCTTAGAAATATGCTGTTAAATTGTAGAACAGCTTCTTCAAGTGGAAGGTTATGAAGGAAGAACCAGTTGATGGAAGAGAGTGTTTGGTTGAATTTATTTGGGTCAAAGTTGGATAGGTTATGGCAGTCTCTATATATCTGTGATTTAATAGATTGGGATGAGTGTTGCTGAATAGAAGTTGTGTGGTGATCGCTAAGGGAGTCAGGTAGTGTAGTGGGATTATGATAGTGATTAGGATGGGAGGTAAGAATCCAGTCCAAAGTAGAGCTGGAGTTAGTTTTAGAGTTTATGCAAGTAGGAGAGGTTATGAGTTGAGAAAAAGTAAATAGGTTAATGCTAGAGGTTGGAGAGATAGAGCACAGAGTATTACAGTCAATGTTAATGTCTCCTAGAATGATGGTTTAATAGGAAATAGTTTGAGATATCCAAGCAAGGAATCGTTCAAGGGTAGGAGTATTGTTACCAGGAGGTATGTAAATGTAGGGAATAGCTATTTTCTTTTGTTTGTTGATTATATGATATATAACAGTATATGCAATATATAATATTTATCAATGTGAACTTGTTAATATGGTTTGATTGCTTTTGTATAAATGTAAGTTTTCCTATGTCACAAGTGATAACTGAATAAAGGTGTTTAAAAAAAAGAAAAGATCAGAAGTCCAGCAAGAGAAAGGAAGAAGGGGATTAAATGTGTTCAGAACCTGTTTACCTTTCCAGAAAGAGGGCACTGTGACCAACAGTATAAGGTGCAGATCATCCTTACTACATGGATATGTATGCATCTGTCAGTGGAACATTTTGGAGGGGAGAGTTGAAGTAGTTGATTAAACTGCTGCTATCATGACATATTTCAACCCTCTATCCATAAATGGACAAAAAAATTATTTTGGATGTTCTCTCATCAATTAATCTAATATGTCATTCTGTCACAGTGCTCACTTGAACCAGCTGCTAGACTGAGGAAACCATTGTGTCATGGATACACAGACAAAGACTATTGAGGATGAAAAATAAAACTGCTTCATACTGATATCTGAATGAAAGGAAAATTAATTAAATGTCGAAGGAAAATAATTATTTGTAGGAGTACAAAACAGCCTTAGTTTATGATTTACTTTATGTAGATCAGAGTGTGTGTGCTGTAGCTTTAAGGAGCATGTTAAAGACTGAGTGCGCACAATAAATACAGGTCACGTGCTATTCCTAGTGCCATTTTGAGAGTGCAGCCAGAGAGTGAGCATATATGATTGCACTAGTTAGTATGTATATAAGTTATTTAAGTTAAAGTCAGTAAACTTCTATCATGATGTGTATGTATATAATAAAGCTGCTTGAACAGAACCCACAAAGACTTTTCTATTGTGTCCAAAGTGGGAAAGCGACACTTCACATTTAATTTCTCTATAAACTAGCTAAAATTTCTCTAACTGTTAAATCATTGTCATATAACTTGTATCTATTCTTAACCAATGTTTTCATATTATGTCTAATTTTGTATAATTATTTAAACTGTATTTTTTGTACTATCTTTAAAGACTGTAAAATTATTATTCTTAAAATGTTGTAATTCTTTGGAGCTTTTCTCCCTAGGCCTCCACTGAAAATGGGCTGCTTACCCAGTAAGACTTTCCAGGTAATCAGATGTCAATAAATAAATTAATATAGTATCTACTATGCATGTCTGACTTCATATTGATAACTACATTATTTATCGGTTGAATCTGTTAACTTATTATTTTAAAAGTGTTAGTCCCACAAGGTATATGGTCTGTTTACAGGAAAGATCCAATATGGTCCTTATACACACAAGGGAAAGTTTGAACAGGACATTAGAGAAATTCTCCTACTCTGCTGTTGGGGGTGCTGGAGGCTTAAGCTCCTCAGTGGAGAGCAGGTGGCAATATGGAAGAGAGAGACAGAGAGTTAGTGTAGCTTTGGAAGAAGAAAATGAGTTAGAGATGGATTTTTCAGGTAATGGTTTATTGCTCACCAGTTTATACATTTGGATACTGTAAAAGATTCATAGGCAATTGAGTAATATACTTTTCTGCCCTATATTTCTAAACATTTTGCAGAAGAAATTATACCAGTTGAAATTGTGATTCTGATGCAGGAAAATAATTTGTGGCTTGCATCTAGCAACTTAGCTGTATATGAGAAGGCTTTGATGATCAGAATGTTTTCTAAGGAATACGTTTATGCTCTTTTCTGGTAAGGAAATGTACTGCAGAGAAAATAATATGTTTTTTTTTACAGAACAATGGAAGCCATACCTGTTAATAAATGTTTGCTGATGAAAAAAGAATACATTAAGCACAAAATGAGTAACTACTGAGAGATATGATAAAATGCATGATAAAATGGAAATCTTCATTAATCAACAGTAACATCATCGTTTATGGGCAAGTGACACATTTGTCAAACGGCCAACCAAATTTCAAAACAAGCTTCTTATCCCCCAAAAGTTCTTACAGGTGTATTTTATATACATAAAGTGAGACAACTTCTTCAATATTTAGTCATAATAAATTCCACCATTTAACTGCCAGTCTGTAGTAATGTTAATTATTTTAAAACTACCCAATATTCTGTTTGTACTTTGTACCAATCCAAGAAATTCCAATAAAAACATATTTACTTGACTTAAAGGTCAGGATTAAATCTACCTTTAAAATGTAAGTCACTCCAATAAAAAATACATTTTTGCTGGCCTTAAAGGTAAGAATTAAATTTTTACTTAAAATTTTGGTAGTGTATAAAATATAGGTTTAATGTTTTCATTCTGTCCTGATATGTTAGATTTTAAAATCCACATATCCTTTGATATTCTTCATTGTATTCTCTTCTATAATATGTTGTACAAAAATTGGTGACTAAATTTGACAACCATATTCCAGCTTCAGTCTAATAATAAAAGAAAAGACAAAATGACCACCTTCCAATTTGATCTCCCATATCTATTAATATAACTAATCAATTTGAAGCCGTTGTATAAATGCAGTCCAAATTTTTAATTTTTCTTCCCAAATAATTGAACTATATGTTTTCTCAATTTTGAAAATATTAATTAGATAAGCTCTATAATCCTGTTTAGAGCAATACAGTGGAAAAAAGGGAAAATTCCTGGATCCCCACTATAATGGTGTCTACATGCAAGTGCTTTAATGGGGAATTTACCCTTTTCTACACTGCAGTATGAGAGTTGGTATATATGATTTGCAGGGTGTATGGGGGAGAGCACAGGAACACAGCCTCCACCACATGGGGGGTGCAGGAGGCTAGCCCCACCTGCAAAAACATAGATTTTTTTTTTACTTTTGAGTTTTCAAAAACTCGATGATATAATATAAATCCGTATTTATGCATACTTGCATATATACTTATACGTATATGCATATTTCTGTACTATAGAGATACACATACACACACACACACACACACACACACACACACACACACACACACACACACACATATATATACTTAAGCATATATATTTATATTTATTCACAAAAGCATGTGTACACATAAACATGCTGTTTTTGTCCCTACATTCAGGTCAAAAGCCAGGATCTCCCAGTTATTGACAACCGCCTGGGTGATACCCCCAGAATCCAGGTTAAAAGTAGTTATAAACCTGAATTAAACAAAGCCATATTGACTAATTGTGAGCATAACAAATTTCGAGGTAGCTACTTTGAAGTTAATAAAAGTGTGGAAAATGTTTGCAGTACAATATTTTTGCGAAAGCAAAATAAACTGAAAAGGGATATTCAAGAATATGCCCTTAACAAGGTTTATCCATTTTTACTGGGTAACCAAATGAGAGATAGTAGTGGTGAGGCCAATCAGGAGCGAGATGCTAATGTGCCGGTGACGACAAACCAAAGATTACAAAAGCAACAGGGTCTGTTAATCAAGCGGATTATTCTGAGGGGATAAGGCATTCAGAAAGGCTTTGGGGGAAGAACCAGTATTCTCAGTTTTCCAACACCAGGCCTGACGAATATTCGAGGCAAGGGACAAGGCCTAAGAAGAGTAGGAATCGATTTTGGCAGTTTCCCCGGTCATATGGTGAACAGAAAACGTAATGGCAAGGTGAGTACTTTGTGTAGAATTGTGGTTAACAATAATGTAACAAGTTTTTTTTGTTGACCATGAGAACGAGAATTGTGAAGCAGGTGTTGTGTATTTTAACATTTTAAGCAGCTTGAAAACTAAAGCAGTGCTTGACAAAGCGACTTTCAGCACTGATAAGAAAGTTCAAAGCGCCTGTTTTAATTCCAATTTAACTTCGGATATAATGCAAGGACAATGTGCAAACAATTTGCAATGCTTAGCACCTGAAACTGATGAAAATGCCGAAAGAAACTTAGACTGTATTATTGACATGATGAATGAAAATATGGTTAGTGCATATGATGTTTATTCAATTCATTTCATGGAATCAAATGTTGTTGATATGGGGAATGTTCGGGTAAATTTCCATGACAGTTTGGTTCATCAAATGTCAATACTACTGTTAATGAAAATATGAATAGTTGCTTGTATTTTAGTGTTTTACCTGAAGGCGAAAAGGGCGATGAATTTGAGTGTATTAAACTATCCAAATTGTAGCTTGCAACAGACCCCCCCACCATGCCCCAGGATTCACACTCCTCATTTCTTGATACACTGGAAAGTATTAGGGTACAACCCAACACCCTAATAATGGGCGATTTCAACTGCTCCACCATTAACTGGGAAAACTACTCATGTACCAACTCTTTTGCTCAACGTTTTCTAGAATTCATAAATTCCAACACCTTGAATCAACTTATCCACACCCCCACCAGGGGCAGCAATATCCTAGACCTGGTCATTACCAACATGGGAAACCGGTGTTTCACACCAAAGTCAATTGTTGGTCAGATCTGACCACAACTCTGGTCATTACCAACATGGGAAACCGGTGTTCCACACCAGAGGTCAATTCCTCTTTGGTCAGATCCGACCACAAGCTAATCAGCCTAGACATCCACATCCCACCCCCAGCCCCAATTAGGGAAACCATCGTAAAAAACATCTCAAAAGCCAACTTCACACTTCTTAAGACAGAAGTGACAAACTTCATGACACCCAATGCAGACGGACAATAGAGGTATGACTGCTGAATCCTACACAAATGCACTTTATAAGCACTTACACGAGTGCATGGATCATGCTATCCCTAATAGAACCAAGATGTTATCCTCCAAAAATAGGAAGACAATCTGGTGGTCCTCTGCCATAAACAAACTCTACAGCAGAAGAAAGAAACTGTTGCAAAAAAGACTAAAATCCCATGACTGGAGGAACTCTCTGGTCAACCTCAGTAAGAAGCTGAGATCCCTCATAAAATCCTCCAAAGCTAGTTACGAAAACAAAATTGCCACTGACTCTAAAGACAACCACAAAGCATTCTATAGCTATGTCAGGAATTTAAATGGGAACACTCAGATCTGCTCTGAGTTACAGCATAATGGCACTAAATATACAGAAACAACTGATATTGCCAACATCCTAGCAGATAGGTTCAGTGCTAACTTTACCCCCCTCTCACCTCCTAGAGGGCCCATCTCAATACGGGAAGAATGCAAAGTTCCTATAATCACGGCTGCACAGGTAAAAAACACACTCTCCAAAGCCAAGAACACAGCATCCATGGGACCTGACAATATCCCAGGCTGCGTTCTACACGAACTACAGAATGAACTGCCACCCTACTTAAGTACCATGTTCAATCATTGCCTCACCTCAGGCATTGTACCCACTGAATGGCGCACCGCAACAGTTATCCCACTCCAGAAAGGGAGAGCCATGACGGACCCCGGGAACTACCGCCCCATTAGCCTGACGAGCCTGGTCTGCAAGGCCATGGAACATATCATCGTGGAATTCATAAACAAAGACATTGGTAATCTCCAAACTCTGGATCCTACTCAGTTTGGATTTGTAAAATGCAGATCATGTCTCCTAAACCTGATTGACTTCTTTGAAGCAGTCACCAAAGCCATAGATGAGGGTAAAATGGTTCACACAGCTTATCTAGATCTCGCCAAGGCTTTCAACACCATCGCCCACTCTGGAATTATAGATAAGCTCACTAAACTAGGTATAAATCCCTATGTCACAAGATGGGTTGCCAACTGGCTCACGGACATAACCCACACTGTGAAAGTAGTGGATTCCAAATCTGACATCAGACCAGTGACAAGTGGAGTACCACAGGGTTCAGTCCTGGGTCCTCTCCTCTTTGGTATCTACTTCTCTGAAGTGCAGGCCAACACAGAAGGTCTTTGGCTAACAAAGTTTGCAGATGATTGCAAACTAGGAGCCATAATCGAAACTCCTAATGATGTGGACAAACTACAAAAGGGCCTCACTGAGACAGATACCTGGTGTCAAAGCCATGGCCTGAAGCTCAATGCCAAAAAGTGTATTGTCATCCCCTTTGGTAAAAACTCTGTACCCATGAACTACCACATAGCTGGTAGTCTACTTAATGCCAAAAATGTGATAAGAGACCTTGGGACACAGGTGGACAGTAGTCTCTCCTTTGATAATCACATCGCCACAGTGGTCAGGAAATCCTTCTACGTGGCTCATCTCATCACAAAAGGATTCTCATCCAGAAAAAAGAGGTCATTGTTCCTCTACTCATCACTCATTAGACCCATTATAGAGTACAACGCCCCTTTTGGTATGTACCTCACAAGACATCTACAACAACTGGAAAGACCACAGAAATACCTCACAAAGAGGATTACTGGCCTCAAACAGATGCCCTATGCAGACCGTCTCAAAAAACTACAGCTTTACTCTATCACATATCGCCTACTCAGGGGCGATCTCTGCCTAACATACAAAGCTATTTCAAACCCAGAGCTGTTGGACATGCTCCACTTAAAGAAATCCCAATCACTCCGAGCTACACTCTCTAGGGACCTTAACCTTGTCACCACAATAAATAGAACATGCTGGAGGGATAGATTCCTGTCCCAGAGACTTGCCATACTCTAGAACAGACTATCTATCTATGTCAAACAGAGCTCCTCATTAGCACTCTTCAAGAAAAATCTTGATGATTGGATGGGAAGTGGGAAATTCACCCCGGGGATCACTTCTGTGGCTCTGCTTGACAGGGGCACAGGAAAATAATTTTCTTAGGTGGCGAAAGCCAGGGTACATTTTTTGGCTAGGCTTGTGTGGGCCCTAGGGCCGATAGCCTAGTACCTACCTATGAACCTATGAACTTAAATAATGACAGAATTATTTGCCCATTTACAGGTCAAAACATTAACACTGTATTTACACCATTACATGAAGGTTTGGTGGCCTTTTCTGGGGTGGAAATGGTTGATGGTACTAATTTAAATGTGGAAAATGAGATTGTTTCTAATGTTTTAGTGGATGATTTTAACTTTTTAAGGAATTCTAATGATAAAACTGATGGCCCATTACTAAATGTAAATGATGAGAGAAGTGGTACTGCTGCACTGGGTGAAATATGTAAAATAGTCAATAACAGTAATAAGGATTTTAAAATATATAACTATTCCACTAAAGTAGTACAAACAGCACACACTGATCTTTTGGCCAAGGGGTTCACCTTTGTGCCTGCAAGAAGGGGAAATATTGTAAATGCTTTAATTGATTTAAAATGTTTTACCCGTAAATTGAACCTTAAAGTATGGTTTGGTAAAGGGGGTAATGAATTAAATGTGAAATGGAAATGACAATGAAAGTGTTTTATTAAGAAAACCAAGTACTTTTAATCCCCCTTTGAATAATTCCATTCGGGTTTATGAAAGAATGTGTGAAAAACAAATAAGGCAGCACTTTAAACAGTCCCATGGAGAGAATTATTGTAATTTGAACACTGGTAAATTAGACAAAACAGTGCGTATAATGAAACCCGATAAAGGGAGTGGAGTGGTTTTAATGAATAGGGTGGAATATTTAAACAAAATGAATGTGCTGCTTATGGATAGTACATATGAGGAAAGCTCCTTAAATGAGATACACATTGCTTATAGAAAGATAGACCTAGCGTTGGAAGACATGTTGTTCCAAGGCCAAATTAGCCTTGATGAATATAATTATATAAAAAATGACTATCCCATGATTCCAAATATCTTCAGAATACAGAAGATCCACAAGAGCCTTACTAATTTAAGTTTTAGGCCTATTGTGGATGGTAATAAATCAAAAACTTGCTATATGAGCAAGTATATTGATCATTGTTTACAGAAAGGCTTACAAATATTTGAATATATTACAAAGGATTTGTGGCATTTCTTAAAGAAATTAAATGAAATAAAATGGGAGCCTGGGTTGATCAATGGTGACTGTGGACGTTGTTAATTTGTTCAGTATTATACCACATTTTGAAGGTATAATATGGTTGGAGGTTCAGTTAGCAAAAACTAGAATGTATGACCAGGACACCATTAATAAGATTATTGCCCTGATTGAATTGGTATTAAACAATAATTATATACATTTTGAAGGGCAATATTTTAAACAAGCCACTGTGGTAGCCATGGGAGCTGCCTGTGCTCCCATATTTGCAAATTTTGTAATGTCATACTGAGAACAGGATTTTTTTGGACAACAATTTTACATTATACTAGATTCCTGGATGATCTTTTTTTGTTGTGGAGGGGTAGTCAACAAGAATTAGATGAATTTTTTGTTACATTAACAACACAATGGAGTTCTTAAAATTCACCTACTGTTTTAATGAAGAACAAATCACATATATAGACATAGAGTTGAATGTTGATAAGATTAATGGTCTCCTATATTCTAAGATATATAGAAAGCCAACTTTTTTCAAATTCCTATTTAGAATTTAAAAGTTTGCATCCTTTACATCAAAAAAGAGCAATTATCAAAGGCCAACTGGTAAGGGCTGCCAGGATGGTTAGTCATGATGAGCATTTTCATGATGAAATTAGTTTTATAGTCAACATGTTTGTTAAAAGGGGCTATCCCCTGGATTTGTTGGAAGAATTATCCAAGGAAGTGATAGGTTAAAGGTACAAAAGTATTTATGTACCAATTTTGGGTGGGCCTCATAGGCTGCAAAGTGAACTGGTTGTTAATCACAGACTCAGGGGAAATGAAGCGGGATTCAGGTTTATAACTACTTTTAACCTGGATTCTGGGGGTATCACCCAGGCGGTTGTCAATAACTGGGAAATCCTGGCTTTTAACCTGAATGTAGGGACAAAAGTTGGAAAGTGTCCCCATAGTATTGTATATAGGAAGGATAAGTCCCTTAAAACATGTTTGAGCATAATGAAAATGCACATGGCTTTTCATATACAGCTAAAGGTAATACAACATGTGGAAAGTGCAATTGTTGTTGCCACATCTTTGAAACAGGAGAGCAGTTTAAATTGAATAAAAAACAATTCTGTCTCTATAAAAGGACACTACAATTGTAGTAGTGTTAATGTGGTTTATTTTTGGCATTTTATGTAGGAAAGACCTCCAGAGCATTTAAGACATGCATCAGTGAACATCTTTATGACATAAAGAAAAGAAAAAATACTAACGCTTTATTTAGACATATTAAAGACAATGGGACACACTCATTTAAGTTTTTGGCTACTGATCATATAGTAAAGGACCCTCAGGGTAAAATAATAGACTTGCACTTGGATTCAAGTGAATTGAGATGGCAGCTAAGGTTGGATGCTACCCAATTTCCTGGATTAAATGAGGCAGTTAATATTGCATGTATTTTAAACTTAAAACATATTATGGGCTAGATGGTTTGAAGTGTCCTATAAGGCACAATTAAATTAAATATGAGATGTGTTTTAATGTTTTAAATGTTTACAATGTTAGTCAAACACAATATTAGTGAGTTTCATTCATTTATTTATTTACTTACTTATTTTTTGATAAATTATGTAGTGTGTTTTTAAGGTGTAATTAAGTGAGTCATGTGACATCATTAAGCAAGGGTATTTAAGGGCTGGGTTTGTAATGAAATTTATTCTGATGAAGTCTCTTGAAGGAGAAGAAAGCGCTTAACCGTTACCAATAAAGTTTGGCATTTATTTGCAACTCCTTTTGTCTCACCTGATTTGGAGCTGTGAGCTGTTGTGGTTTGAAGGTTCTGAAGTTTCAATTTGTGGTGATGCTGTTTTGTATCCATAAGTATTTCTGTTTGTGCAAATCATACCTTTGAATGAGATATAAATACTTATTTGCATGCACACATTTTTCTTCTTGCAGTTATTTGCATGCATGTGGTATTTGTCCAGTATGTTTTTTAAACCTATTTCTGATAAGATTTAATATATATATATATATATATATATATATATATATATATATATATATATATATATTGTAGAAATCTGGACTTCTTGTCATCACCTGGTCTATCCACTCAGCTTGCTAATCAGGCCTGCACCTCTGCAGGTTATCCTTTGCCAGCACTAGGCCCAGAGTGGGTGATCTCTGTCAGGGATGACAGGTGCTCACCCAAGTCATGCCAGATGCCATTTTTTTTCCATTTTGTGCTGGTAACTGTTGTTTTGGTCTTGTGTAGGTATAACTCTCTCAAGAGGTAGACTATGATTTTGGTCTTATTAGACCAGCTTAGAGCTCAGCCTTGTGTCTTGACAGCTGCTGGCATCTTTTGAAGTGACAACACCAAAGTGAAGAATGTAAGTGCAGGGCTGTGTTGGCATAACTGTTTGCACACACGGTGCCCATGGCTACCCCGGCCTTCTGATCATAATAGCTATCATGAAACATGAAGACATTATTACTAAGTATGATGTCAAGCAATGAGCATATCAAGTGTATATGGCCTGTGGAATATTTGTTAATCTTAGACAGAAGCAACCTAGTAAATTATATTCCTACATCATTAGGAATTACTGTAAAACGGCACACTACATCCATGGTAACCAGTGTAACATCATCCCCACTGTTTCTGCGAGACCAGTCAAACAGTTGCATCAAAAAATGCTCAGTATCTCTAAGGACAGTATTTTCTTTATCAATAATCAATAATATTGGGAGTCTGTATGTTCTAAACAGAAGTAATTTCTTTTTGCAGTACATCTGACATTATGTATGTTTTATGGATGATGTTTTCTTCGTATGGACTGGCTCAATAAAGATCCTGATTGAGTTTGCGGACTATTTACATCAAATAACTGATTTTTTAAAAGTTCACATTTAAGCATTCCTAAACTTTGATAGATTTTGTTGAGGTTTGCGTCTTGAGTACCCCAAATGCTTTTTATACTCAACTTTATAGTAAATCATGTAAGAAAGTAAGCACACTGCACTATCAGAGTATGCATCCCAAGGATGTATAGCGCAATGTGCTGAAAGGGCAATTCTATAGACATGCAAGACTGAAAAGAAATGAGAATATGCTTTCCTCCTTTGATAACTTGAGTGAAGATTTTTGCTATAGGGGTTCTCTGAACATGAGATAGGGATAGTGTGTCATGAGGGTCTATCACATAGAAATGACTCGGCTAGACCCTATTTTTTTAACTTTTGTGTTGACACTGTGGTTAGACAGAGCAATGAAGGAAATTATTTTAGAATGTATGTCACTTATTCAAATGACATTCAACCTATCTGTGACATCATTAGAAAGCATTGGCAAATTTTGACTACTGATGCCAGATGCAAGGACTCCCTTGGTGAAGCTCCATGCTTTTGTTATAGAAATAATAGTTCTATTAAGAAACTGCTCTGTTATAAACCTTTGGTTAGCTGTAGACCCTGTATTTCTGTTAGAAAGGGGACACATCCATGCAGATTATTTATCGTGTAAGTATGTCAAAACTGTAGATACCATTGTACATCCTGTCACTGGAAGTACCTTTAAATTCAGTTTTTATGCTGATTGTACTTGTAGCAACCCGGTCTACTTAGCTGTTTGTGATCAGTATGGATGTTACTATGTTGGGAAGATGAATCGAATGTTGAAGAATCGCATCAGGATATATTTGTATGAAATAAGCAGATGTGCTAATAGGAATGCTTTGTATAAGCATATTTGTAACACTGGTATTGAACACTGCTTTACATTTTTAGTTTTAGAATTATTGAATGTCGGAGCCAGAGGAGGTGATATTAAGACAAAAACAGAATGCTTGGAAGTTAAATAGATGTAAATTTTACAGTCTGATAAAGGGAAAGGATTAAATGAGTTTATACCTTTAAAACACTTGCTGAGATCACATGGCTTGACCCGGTGATTTTGAATTTTCTTAACTGTATTTAAGCACTGCTTGTTTGTTTTTAGATCTGATACAGCACCTTTGTTGTGAAAGTGCTCATCTGTTATATATATATATATATATATATATATATATATATATATATATATATATATATATATGAAATGCCAAACATCGCGGCATAAAACTTGAACGAATTTCATAAACATTGTAACACATATTTCATTATCGCATCCTCTGTCAAGGAAATTGTGGGTGACTTGAACCATATCGCTGTGCAGCGACAAAAACAAGTACCATGGATCCTGATATATATATATATATATATATATATATATATATATATATGTTTTTATTGTTTTTACTTTTGTGAAAGTAAACAAGCATTTTATATAGTACTGTGTTAGCTGGTTCTTTACTTTGTTTGTTGCTTCTGAATTTGTTATGGAACCAGCTTTCACCTACTCAGTTGATTCTGTTTCTGGGTACCACATTACACTAAAGGCTGTACAGGGAGAGAATTCAGGCACCTCAACATCAGTGTCCTCACAACCACAGGAACCCTTTCTAAATGATGACACAAGCACAGAGTTAGCACTGTCCACTGTGGCAACTGTTCCAAGGGGTGCCTGGCACATGAACACGCACATGTCAAAGCTACCTCAAGAAAAACACAAAAAAATTGTCTGCTCAGCAGCAAATGTGCTGTGACAATGTTCAGGCTCAGCTTAAGTGATACTTTACAGCACTATATGCAAATGTTAGACAGCAGAGATAATGCCAGGGTCACACTCATGAGTAGTACAATCGCACATACAGTAGTCAGGACCTGCTAGAATCAAACTGAAGTCACTGATGGACATGGAAGAGGATGGCACAGCAAACTGCACAAGTACTTCTCAAGAAATTAGTGGAAACACTAGTGTTGACCAACAGAACAGAATTCATGCAGGCCATGTGAGTATTCATGTACATGTAGTAGAATTGCTCATTCAAGGTCTCAGTTCTGCAGCACTATGATATCACTATCTGTATGATCACCTGCATTACGTAACTCATGTCATCACACCAAGTCACCATCCAGATCACATGATAGACCCTCCTTGAGATCACATGATCCTTCACCTACTCTAGCTTTAGGAGATGTTGTGTATGACGTATTTGACCTTGACCTACCGTGAGTCAAGCTAGACATTTCAGGTACTTGGATATGAATTGTTGCATTTGACGACAATGCTTTTCAACACATTTATGTTAATGTTTAACTTCAAATGCAATGTGTTTAAAAAGTGTAAAATAAAATAATAAGCTCAGGTACCTGTATACAAAATGTAACCTACTAGTAAGCGGCTTTGCATGTGCATGTATTTCAGTTCAGTAATGTTACAGCTTACAATTAAAGAACATATCTGAAAGAAAGGTGTAGGTAATAACATGCAGATTGCAATGCTTAACACCAAAAGGGGCCATCAGTTCAGCAAAGGCACAGCTGATAATTACACAGAACATGAAACAAATACTACACAGTATTTAGAGAATAAAACATGCGTACAAAAAGATATTGCCTGAGTACCCTGTCTTCTAAACTGCCACTGTTGGCACTTCGCCTTCAAAACTGCACAAACAATTTCTATTTCTGACAGCACAACTTGGTGTGTATGACATAATGAAATAATCTGGTGTGCTGTTATGGTTTGTATGACATAACGAAACAATCCGTTGTGAAGTTATGACGTGTATGACATAATGAAATAATCCCATGTGCAGTTATGTTGTGTATTACATAATGAAATAATCTGATGTTCCGTTACTTAAGAGTGAAAAATAATCTGATGTGCTGTTACTTAAAAGTGAAAAATAATCATTTCTAGTATGTCATAATTAAAACTGAGGAAACATTGCATAATCAAGAAAAATATGTGATAAATTTTGCATGCTACTGTATGGCATCAACTCATGTTAAATGCAAAACACTTAAAACTGTAATATTCCTTATATGTAAATGTTACTTATAGGATGCCCTACTAAATCAATGAACTGGTGTCAGTGAGCATTCGGAAATGACTTTTATAAACAGAAATATAAATAGCTGTTTTGAAATAAAAAAAAAATATTTAAAGATAAAAAGATAAATGGAAATGTCTGATGAAAAACGACTGTAGACCACGCACCACACAGCATTGCCCACAGATATCACTGCATGCACCACTCATACTCTGTGTGTTTGTCATAAGAAAGGAAACAGTAACCTGAATGTCAGAGTCCATAAACCCAGACTAGTTGCTGTCTCTTTACCTGTGCATTCCTATGCCATGCAAGAGCCTGCCATGTAGGGTATCTTAGTACTGCTTTCTGCTGATCACCATTAATCACAATAGGAAGAGAATCAGAAGCTGCAGTACATTGTGGGTCACTTCACCACCAGACTGGCACATGATCATGCTGTGCAGAATGCAACACACAGTAAGCATCCTGCATGCAGTTGCCGAGTCATACCGAAGGGCATCCCCAGACTCATCCAAGCATCTGAAATAGGCTTTCCAAGTACCTTCTCGGTGACAATGCAAGTTTGGGACAGGACTGTATTAAAATTATCTTTTGCTGCTCCACTTGGATTTTGCATTGTTGTCATGAGTCAAGACTCCACATTCTGTATCACTTGAAAAACAGGAATAAAAACTACATGGTGGAGAACAAACAAATGAAAAGTGGTTTAGTATTAAGCAATACATTTTACTATGAAAAACTAACTGAATCCTGCACTTACCAATAAGATGATCACTGGACATCCTATCATGTAGGAAGTGGCAGTAGAGTGAGCTAGTGTGTCAGATATGGGAACTGTGTGCACTGCCTGGATACTGTACAGATATATTGGTCATGCACCCCCATGCATCACAGACTATCTGGCAGCTGATGGAATGGTAGCCCTTCCTATTGAGGTAAAACTTTCCTCATGGACCAGATGAGGCCATAATTGCAACATGGGTGCAGTCTATTGTACCAAGTACCTCAGGGAAACATGCCACCCCACAGTAGGCACTCGGAGTCTAGGCTCGGTTCTGAGGTGACACTGGTAAATAGGTACACTGAGCCACACATGCCAAGTCCAGGAGCGGGCAGTAGCCTGAGAAATACCCATTGTGTCCCCAGTCAGTCTCTGGAAGGTCCCTATAGCAAGTTTACTGAGAGATATCCATACCTTAGGATAGTATCCACAAGAACAGGAAGCCACACATCCCCCAGTACCCATGTAGGTACTGCACATGCTCACTAAGACCCTTACAACATGCCAGTGTACTCTAAATCTATCAAGAATTTCCCATTTATAAAAATTATGATGAGTTATTCTGTCTAAATCTCTGTCTATATCTCTACCTTCTTGGTTGGCAAGAACTGCTGGACACAAGCAGTTTGGCTTGGTATTTACTAGGCTAGCAGCCATTGTGGACCAACTTAGTCCTAGCCAGCTTCCCTTTTTATGCTCAAAATACTCTATCCCATTTGGTTGTAGATTGGCCTTACCCATCTCATGGTCAATAATTATATATTACCCCTAATGGAATAACTGGGATCATACCACAGGTAATTTGAGGGGATTGTGCATGGGATAAAGCATTTAGGAGCTGCCTATGTCCATTAGTAGTACAGGGGGCAGTCTTGTGGTAATTTTTCTGTTTCCCATGCATACACTTGAATATGGACAGGGATGAACTTTGTGTTATGTGGATGGAGAGTCTGTTCCACAGCAGTGCTATCCACTGTGAGATAAACCTGCCCCTCCAAACCATTCTGTTGATGTTGCAGAAGAGATTTAGACCCATAAATTTAGTATTTCTGATGCCACTTGACTTGCTGATGTGCAGTAAATCTAACAGAAATGGGTCAGAGAATGTCTTGTATGCTAAACACAGTAACCTCTTAGCAGCCTGTAGGATACAGAGCATAGTGACAGGGCTTTGAGTTTGCCCATGTAGGACATGTTGTTTAGGCCTTGTATCCTTTTAGTACGGTATCTCCATGGGTGTTCCATTTGTTGCATGTGTCAAGACAGATACATTGCAAAAGGAGCATTATATTAAATGATTGGCTTAATGGGGACTGAGTAAATGGGGACAATGACCTCCCTATATCTAAACATAATCCCTTTATTTACATGCTGCAATATAGAAGGTCTTTCTTACAACAATAGACACATATTGGTCAAAAGTTAGGTCTCTGCCCACATAGGTTCTGAAATCATGAACAACTGGGCCAAATCTTAGGAGTCTACTGTCAATGCAGTAGTTCCCTGGGGTAGACAACTTCTCAAAGGTTACAATAATGCATTTTTTTGTCATTTACTTTCAGTACATGATTTTGATACCAGTTATACATTTGAGACAAACCTTCCTGCAGGATGGTTAAGTCATTTGGGGATTCACTGACTGCTCCTAGGTTGCAGTCAACTACAAACTTTAATCAGCCAAAGCTCCTTGGTATTGGATTTTACTTCAGAAAAATAAATGTCAAACAGTAGAGGTCCCAAAAGAGAACTCTGGGGCCTCCACTGATGACTGGTCTCTTTGTTGAGGTAACTTTACCTGTTTTGATTATCTCCATCCTATTTGTGAGCCAGTTGGCATTTCAGTGGGTGACATAGGGATTTATTCCTAGTTTATATAGCTTTTCTAGTATGCCTGAGTGGGAAATTGTGTCAAAAACTTTGACCAGGTTGACATATGCAGTGTGTACCTCATTATTAGTTCATTTGCATACGTTTATTCACAGCCATCATGCGTAGGTATAAGTGACCTCTGTGAATTGCACCTTGGATGTGCTTGTGTGCTAATCATGCCAATTGCCTTAATTTCTTGATATAATGATTGTGAATACCACATTTACTTTCTACCCTAGAAGATCTTACATTTAGCATTATGAGTTTATCATATTGTGCAGAAATAAAATAGAAAAAAAACTTACTTACGTATTCCTGGTTTTACTTTCTCAAAGTAGAAGTACTGTTTTATATAACTATTCTTTTAACAAGATTCTACAATTGGGTTTGTTTTCTCCTTTAAGTAATTTTATATCCTGCTTATTTTTATTTATTTAACAAATCAAATATTGTATTGTGACTTGTAATATATTTTGTATCATTTATTGTTTTTTGTTCTCCTGTAAAGATTAAGTGTAGTTTTTTTTTTCCCCTGGGACTGCACTGGAAAGGGGCAGCTGCCCACTCTGAGTATCCTAGCTTACAAATGGAAATAAATAAATACAAAAAGAGAGAGACAGAAAAAAACATGAAATACTTGATTAATATTTGTCACAAAGGAAAAACAAACAGTGTGCATCTGAATTAGTAAAATAATGAGCTCGTGAATATAACATAGATGAGGGGATCAAAACGATTCTGCAGCTTAAACAGTGACTGGGAAGTAGCAAAGAAAGGGGAGGAGGTGCTAAACAGGATAGCAGTGTGTCTAGGAGTCACATGACAATACGTAATGAAGGCACAGTGAACTGAAGGGTATAGGAAAACCTCTGCAGACTATGGCCATTAAGGGAGGAATGCAGGAGTAATGCCAAAGAGAGTCTGATGAAAAAGCTAAACATAAATGGATAAACGGAAATCATTTGCTTACAGAGTAGCAAGTACACTTTGTACAGAGTTATTGTATTACACAATTGCTAGATGGGAGAAAGAGTGGACCAGAGGGAGACAGAGTGAAATATGGGGGGGGGGGAACCAATTTAGTTTCCTTATATACCAAATCAGTGCTGTTAAAAGCAGTCATAAATGGAGGGAGAGTCTACATGCAGCTGTTTATACTGGTACAGATAAGGATCTGAATGGATAAAGGAAATCATAAGAAAAGGAGAACAGTATTGCTGGAATGGAATTCATCCCCACGTCTTGCTGAGTACCTTTATGTGGTGAACACTATCTTTATAAAATCTCATCAAGATGACGCTGACTATACAGACGGTATTTCATACATCATGGAAAAAGCAGGTCAAAAAAGAAGACCATGTGCAGAGGTCCCTGATAAAAATGTGCCTCCTCCTGGTGCATGCACTGGTGCCAGGAAAGGAAAAACAGGCAGTGTATAATCCTCAAGACAAGGAAGTAGTTCTACTATATGGTTAGAACAGGTAAGGGAAGGTATCCCCCCATGGTAGAAGGAAGTAGCAGTCTACAAAGACTGACAGTCCAAGCAAGAGGCATACAGGATAAAGTGGACTGCTAAGGTTTAGGAAGAAAATTATGTATTGGTACTATTATGCTAGGGTCTGTATTAAATATTCAAACACTTAAACGTTCGAATCACTAAAGATCGAACTTTAGTGATCGAACGTTCAAATGTTTGAATATCCTAAAAAAAAAAATTTTAAAAAAATGTAAAGTGTTTAAGCAGGGGCTGTACCCCCCACACCCCCCGCTACTTAAATATACCAACTCCGAGCTCACACTTCAGTGCATTACAGTGCAGAAATGGAAAATTTCCATTTCCTACACTGTACTGTGATCTCGGAGTTGGTATATTTAAGTAGCAGAGGGTGTGAGGGGTGCAGGGGGCTTGCCCCCCCATCTTACATCCTTTACTTTTTTTTTTTTTTTAATTTTTTTTAAATTTTTTAAATATTCGAACATTTAAATGTTCGATCACTAAAGTTCAATGTTTAGTGATTCGAACATTTAAGCATTTGAATATTTAATATTTAATATAGACCCTTATGCTAGAATCCCAGAATTTCCAGACAGAATACGTAACAAAAGTAAGTGAGGAATTAAAGGAAAGAAAAATACTTGACAATAAAATTGTCAAAAACTATCATGATGGAAAACTGGGTCCCCTGAGAGAAGAGCAGATGGAGAAGGATACATCTGAAGAGGATATGTCACTGGATGAGGTTCTGGAGTCTCCTGTAGGAGACTTGCATGAAAGTCCAGTTAAAGTTGCACATTAAGGGAAGGAGCAGGAAACAGTGGCAACTCAGACCCAGGGAATGTTGCTGCATGATATACCAACTGCCCTCTATATGGAGGAGCAACAGATGAAGCTGAATGCATCTGAAGAGAATATTTCACAGGATGATGTTCTGAAACTCAGGTCTCCCCTTAAAAGAGGTTACTAGCCTAGTATTAACCTGGTCAAAAAAGAATAATAAATAAAATAAAATAAAAACTTCTGTAGAAGACATACAGGAAACAGAGATCATAGACGATGCACCCAGACCTTCTCTTCTCCTCTCAACTTCATATCATTCTTCCCATCTTCTATAGTGTCCACTCTCCCCTCTATCTCTTTTAATCTTCTATAGTGTCCACTCTCCCCTCTATCTCTTTTTAATCTTCTATACTGTCCACTCTCCCCTCTATATCTTTTTAATCTTCTATAGCGTCCACTCTCCCCTCTATCTCTTTTTAATCTTCTATAGTGTCCACTCTCCCCTTTATCTCTTTTTAATCTTCTATAGTGTCCACTCTCCCCTCTATCTCTTTTTAATCTTCTGTAGTGTCCACTCTCCCCTCTATCTCTTTTTAATCTTCAATAGTGTCCACTCTCCCCTCTATCTCTTTTTAATCTTCTATAGCGTCCACTCTCCCCTCTATCTCTTTTTAATCTTCTATAGTGTCCACTCTCCCTTCTATCTCTTTTTAATCTTCTATAGTGTCCACTCTCCCCTCTATCTCTTTTTAATCTTCTATAGTTTCCACTCTCCCCTCTATCTCTTTTTAATCTTCTATAGTGTCCACTCTCCCCTCTATCTCTTTTTAATCTTCTATAGTGTCCACTCTCCCCTCTATCTCGTTTTAATCTTCTATAGTGTCCACTCTCCCTCTATCTCTTTTTAATCTTCTATAGTGTCCACTCTCCCTCTATCTCTTTTTAATCTTCTATAGTGTCCACTCTCCCCTCTATCTCTTTTTAATCTTCTATAGTGTCCACTCTCCCTCTATCTCTTTTTAATCTTCTATAGTGTCCACTCTCCCCTCTATCTCTTTTAATCTTCTATAGTGTCCACTCTCCCCTCTATCTCTTTTTAATCTTCTATAGTGTCCACTCTCCCCTCTATCTCTTTTTAATCTTCTATAGTGTCCACTCTCCCCTCTATCTCTTTTTAATCTTCTATAGTGTCTACTCTCCCCTCTATCTCTTTTTAATCTTCTATAGTGTCCACTCTCCCTCTATCTCTTTTTAATCTTCTATAGTGTCCACTCTCCCTCTATCTCTTTTTAATCTTCTATAGTGTCCACTCTCCCCTCTATCTCTTTTTAATCTTCTATAGTGTCCACTCTCCCCTCTATCTCTTTTTAATCTTCTATAGTGTCCACTCTCCCCTCTATCTCTTTTTAATAATCACTCATCTAGGTAGACTAATTTTAGTGCTCTTCTGCAAATAAGCAAACTCTCAAATTGTAAACATTTTATAAACACTATGCTAACCAGCTAGCTACAGAAAACTGCACTACTTACAAATATAAATACTGTACTCTTTGTTCTGCTATCTCATTTATATTATGCAAATATTACATTGTTGTCTTCTGTCACCAACAAAAAAAAGGTAATTTTGGAGAAGTTTTTATGAAGACCTTGTTGAACATAAAGATGCTGAATGGATATAAGAATTAAAAGAAACAGTAAGGTGCTGTAATATAAAATATATGAAATGGGATGAAGCAACAGCCAGAGAAACTGAGTCAAAATTAAAAAAAAAAAAACTGCAAACTAGAAACACCCAGGCCCATGCACATTACATTGAGTCCTCATTGAAAATTACCTATATGCATATCCCAAACAGACACCAACCTGGTTAACAACAAGAAAACCAATGCTTCTCCTTAAGACTGAGCATGCAAGCCGTCCTAAGAACTACAGCCTTCCAACAATATACAAGTTACATATTGAAATCACTGCAGACAGAGTTTATATCCATATAGAAAAAAAATCAATCATGGCTATACAGCAAAAAGGTAATAAAAGATAGTCATATGGAACAAAGGATCATTCATTGTTAAACAAAGCCATATTATAGATCTGTAAAATAGGGAAGAATCTAAGCATGTCATGGATAGATTACAAAAAGAAAAAGATGACAGTATTCCACATTCACATATAATGGAAAACATTTTACAAATGTATAAGATATACCCTACATTGATCAGTTACTTTACAGTAACTATGAAGCAATGGCAAACCACTTTGCTGCAAAGCCATGACAAGGGGTAAATTATTATCCAAGGGATAAAAATTCAAAGAGGTATGTTCCAGGGTGATTCTTTGCTTTAATAGACTATGCTGTGGTTACTGTTTGACTCCCAGATACCAACCTGGTTTAATGACATCTCATCTGTTTTTTTTTTCTGAATGATTTAAAATTGTATAGTTAATCAGATGAGGATCTTAAAGTACAACTGCAAATGGTTGAAATGTTCTAAGATGATGCAAGTGTGACATTTGGTCTTTATAAATGTACAAAAATAACATTTATAAAATGAATGCTGCAGCACCAAGAAAATATCATCCTGGTACAGGAATGTGATATAAAGGAACTAGAGCAGGAGGGAGTGTGTAAATATTTGGCAACAGATGAAGGGCAGACAATAAAACAAGAAAAAATTAGAACAAAGCTTAGAAAACTAAAGTTAATATTGAAACCCCCTTACCATCTAGGAATAAAGTCCACACTATAAATGAATTTGTTCTTCCAATTCCATCTTACAGCTTTGGTGTAATTGACTGGACCCAAAAGTATTAAATCAGTTTGGCAAGAAAAATGATTCATGCTTACCATATGATATTTAAGGAACAACACATATCAAGATTATACAGCCCTCACTCTGAAGGAGATATGGGCCTCCTCAAAACTGGCTGCATGTACACATCTGCAGTTGTGAGACTGCATACATATTTGCTGGCCTCATCAGATCCAAACATACTGGAAGTTCTAAAGCATGAAGAAAAGTCGTTTAAAATGACATTTTAGCTAAGTTTACAAAAGCATTTCAGAACAAAGTAGAAAAATGAACTCAAACCAGACGCAGACAAAAATCGTGTATTATTTATTTATTTACATTTGTTAACCGGGTAGTGTCCGACTGAGTTGGAAAAAAAATTTTTTTCAGTGAAGACCCATGGAGAAAATCTCCAGAGTAGTACAAATTAGTTAAAGTTAAAAGTACAAATAGTAAAAAATAATAAAAAGCATGTTAGAAGTTCACACACGAATTACAAAGGAAATAACAAACTGTTACATAGTATGTAATATAACTTAGGTACAAAACTAAGAAGTTATATAATGGAATACAACATCCAAAAGAAAAGAGATAATATGCAAGTTATACAAGAGCTGAGCAGTAATAGGAATCTCATGCAAGAGATAGGCAGCAAACTGAAAGATAGAAAAACTAGCCAGGAGTAATACAGGTGCAAAGCCAGTTAGTATTTAAGTATTCCTTTAGGGGTAGTTTTAAATGCAGACAGATTAGGATTTTTTAGGATGTGCTGAGGAAGACTATTCTATTCTTTGGCTTTTTTATAGGAGTGTAGGAACAATAAGTGGCAAAAAAAAGAAGAAAGTATGTAAATGATCAGATGAGAAGGAAAGAAAATAGGAAAGTCCACAAAAGTAGTGGCAAGTGTGAAAATCTTTTGGAACATCCTCATGCTGTCCTATATCTGAAGCAGGAATGATTAAGGAGAGGTGAATTGAAACTCAAAAGATGAAAGGCTAATAATATAAAATAGTGGGCTATGTGTATGCTGGTTTACAACGCCCATTGGAAAAGTGGGAGAAACAGACAAATGCAGGTTCTGTAAAACAGAACTGGAAACAGTTACACATTTCATTGCTGGGTGTGATATATTCATACCTAAGGGTCAGTATACTGCAAGGTACCACATAATGTGGCAAGACTGTTGCACTTGCAATTGTACAAATACTATAATATAGAAGTAGCTGAGAAGCATTGGAAATGAACCACAAAACATTACCAACAATGTTCAAAAAAAAAAAACAGAAGGGAGAAAACCACACACTGTTGTCCAAAACAAAAAGATAGAGACAAACGTATTATTGATCACTTAAATTGCTACAACCAGAGATTATAGTACCTTATCTAGCAAGAGGCGCAAAGTTTTAAAATACCATGATTTCCAAGCAGAAATGAAAGCAATGTGGAAGAAGGATTCCCAGAAAAGTCCTACAGTAGCAGGAGCAACAGGACTAATAAAAAATAATTTGCAGTTGTAGTTAAATATGCTACCAATATATGTAACCTCATATGAACTGCAGGAGGAGGCAATTTGGGGTACATTACTAGTTATGAGAAGAGCACTCTTGGCTAATATCAAAGCATGAAACAATACTAATATCAAAGCATGAAACAATACTAATTTCATGAATTTTAATTATGCCTTAACTTAGGAATGAGGACCATTCTCATCAGGTCTATATTAAATCAGTGAATGCTGAAAATAGTGAATGCTGATTTATTAACTCTATAAAAGCAAAAGCTTGAAAGCCCGAACAGACGGAACAGCGATTTTTTTTCCAGGGGAAAAAAAAGCTGGGCCTTTTTTAGGACGTTGCCATTTCCTCCACTGTGGTGTGATCTTGGAGTTGGTATATTTAAGTAGGGGGGTGTGGGGGGATACTTTATTTAGTGTTTTGAAGTTTTTTTTTTTTTTTTGTGGAATAGTGATTTTTTTTTCCCTGGGAAAAAAAATCGCTGTTCCATGTGTTCTGGCCTTCAAGCTTTCGCTTTTAAAGGGTCAATAAATCAGCATTCACTATTTTAAGTGTTCACTGATTTAATATAGACCCTTCTCATCAAGGTACATAAAAACCCTATGCATTTGGAGAAATTAAAAGTGCAGATAATATAAAAATGAGGCAGTAAAGGCAATAATACAGAGAGGAGTGGAACTGCAGGAGATTTAGTAAAATGCAGAACATTTGTGGCTTTTTTAGTGATGTTGATACTCTCCAAATTGAGAAGGAGAAGGAAAGAAAGAAAAAAACACAAAATGTAATGAAGAGCTGGGCTTATGAGTTAAGAAACTGAAAGGTAATTGGCTAGGGATTATGTGAAGTAATCAGATACATCAAAATTTGAACCACCTGCACATAAGTGTGGACAAGGAGGAGGTAATGTAAAGTTGACTGCAAAATGTAAAAAAAAAAAAAGTCCCCATGAAAGGGTCAAAAGATGCTATACACTGCCAGAAGTTAGGTTAAAATGTTAAAATGAGGTTGCCAGTCATTTTACTAATGGAATACGGCATAACACTATAAGAAGTACATTCTCTGATTCAGGACTGAAATAAGGGGATATATAGAATTAGTGTATATTGAACTCTGTGACTCAAGGTGTTAATGCAGTAAATTTGGAGAAACGTCAGAAGTAATGCAAGGTTCAAACCCAGTTTACAGATAATTTTAGTAATATCTGGTAGATGGTGCAGAGGTTTAAGGCTGTGAGCTGTAGCTTTTGTGGTACATGGTTTGCTTACCATGTGACCTTGAGCAATTCATTTATCCAGACAGTGCACTCAGGTTGCCCCTGAAAAGGGAATATGTATCCAGTTGACCTACCTAGTTAACAAATACTATGGGGTGGGTTTGGCATAATGGTTAAAGTCTTCACCTTATAGATACAAGGTACAGGGTTTCATTCTGGGCTCTCATTACTGGCCAGGCTTAAAATTACCCTTACCTTATTTGATCCTATAGCACCTTTTATGCATACTTCCAATTCATACCCATAAGTCCTTATGTCATCCAAATCATTTTTGGGTCTGTCTTCTTTAACTTAAGTGACTTACCAGCTAATAACAGACAGTATTAGAAAGTGCAAGGAGTTATAAACAAAATAACACTTAAGTTGTTAATCTAGCATATCCTGCAGTACAGAAATTAATAACTGTCACTTATTCATATTTTCATATTTATGTTCACATTTTCATGACTGAGAGACCTACATGTTATTGATGGATATGGTGTGATATACCATGGTGGGAGGCAGGAAAATGCATTGCCAATGTCTATTTATATTACACTACACTTGAGATATTCCTAGTTGTTTGTTAGTAATTATGAAAATAAACAATTTTATCATATGTACTTAATACTTCAAGAAACAAGTGACTTACAAACTGTCATATAACATCAACTAAAACCTTAGATGTTGAAGAAAACTGTATTTGATAGTCGTACTAAGTTGCACATTTTGAGAGATAATCAGTGTTATTTATATTGTACAATTAAGTATATGTTTTCATATTTCTGTAAATATCTAAATAAACATGCACTCAGAGAATAATGCCATGCTGTCATGTGAAAGTTTGTGTCTGGTTAACACAAATTTTCTAACAATATATGTCTAGGTTCTACAATTTCCAAGATATGATAATTTGTGAAAATTTAGCAAAAAATATAATTCTATGCTTATGTGCATTATAGTACACAATAGCCATTATGGATACTCTACAATGTACTGACTATTATCACTGTAAAGAATACTTCTTACTGATTACATTGTTATTTGTACAGTTTTGATAGCTTTTATTGTTCACAAAATGAAGCCAGTCCGCTCAGGTCAGTCCCCAACTTACAACTTTTATTTACAAAATTTCCACCACAACCATAAGCGCTTTCATCCCATACTAACTGGGACTTCATCAGATAAAATCCACTCACTTACAGCTTCAATAAAAAGTAATCATAAGGTTACATGCTAAAATCAGTTGAATCTCAAAGTGCCATACACACTCATCTTTACACCAAAAATTTATAGATGTTAAAATACTAATAAATATTTAACCAAATCAACCTAATATAAAACTGACTTCAGCATTTGACCTTACTTGATTACTATTTATTTAACCTGTAAGTGAGTCAATTTTATCTGATTAAGTCCCACCTGGTATGGGATGAAAGCACTTATGGTTGTGGTGATAATTTCAGAAATAAAAGTGGCATGTTGAGGACTGAACTGAGCGGAATGGCTTCATTTTTATGGTGGTTTCCAGGTTTGTTTGTGTGCTTTTTTATTGCTCACAAAAGATTTACCATTGTTTATCTTATGATTTTTAAGTTGATTTTTTAGAAAATGCTCTGGAATGCAACATGTGTAACTCAGAGTTCTAGAGGTGTAACATTCCATGCCTCAGAAGTGTTGATGAGTTAAATGCAGTTAGCCTAGTATTCACACATGAATGTATTAAGAAACAAAGGGAGTAAAACAGATGAAGAATGGCACTGTAACTCTGAGATGGACAAAATGCACTGCACTGGACACTTATAACAATAAAAAGAAAGAACAAAAGAAAGCAGATTTTTGACTGATCACATTAGGGAGTCTACTAATTTGGAACTATATAAGTTCAAATCTGATGAGTACATTGGAACTTCATGTAATTTCTGGTAGAATTTAAAGTCAGCTAAAGGAACATCTGATAGACATTTCTTTGCTACCTGGAATCTAGAGGGGGAATCTACTGCTTCTTAGGTGGCTGATACAAAAGTAAGTATAACGGGCATAAAAGAATGGGAGGAGCATTCTCACAAAAGCAGTAAAAAAGACCCATGACAGACTATATGGCAAAATGACTACGTAGCCCAAGAGGTGACAGCAATTGCCATGGTAGACCTTAATTGTCCAGCACTAAACAAGGAGGAAATAATACAAAGATAGGTGCAACTACTAAGGGTGCTGGGCTAGAGTCTACCCCAAAAATGACCGAGTAGACCAAATGTAGACATCTGAGGCTCAAGACAAATAAATGCAAATTATTACTGCTCTTTGTTATAATATCCCTGGTGTGAAGTATCACCTGGGGGAATAGAACTGATGACAACAGAGCTTGAGGAAGATCTGGGGGTGTTAATCACACCTAGACTCAGCAGTACATAGCATGCTGGGTGTATACTGAGAGGCACAGACTCTAGAACTGTAAGGGTAATTCTCCCACATTACTAGGTCATGATCACACCATACTTTGGATACTTGTCCATCACTTGTACAGCACACAGAGTGATAAGGCTGCTGGAAGTCATCCAGATGAAAGTCAACAGAAAGTTGAATGTGATGACAGGTAAAAAAATAGCCAGCTACTTAAAAATCTGCATCTGCTTACAATAGAGACCAGAACAAACAGTCGGGGGTATGATATGGGCACACAAGATCATCTTTGGGAGATGTTGTTGTTGTTTGTCTTTCGGCTTTTCCCAGTTAGGGGTCGCCACAGCGGAAATCCGGTCTGCTAATGATTGGCAGTAGATTTTCACAAACGCCGAGGTGCCAGCTCAACGTCCAACCTTCAACGAAGGCACACCCATTTACGTGTGTCTTTCGAACGCCCATCCAACCGTGGGGAGGACATGCAGACTCCACACAGAAGGCACTCCCCACACTTCAGCCGAGAATCGAACGGGAGAACCTCTTGCTGTGAGGCAACAACGCAATCATCTTATGGAGATAAAAAGTAATAATCCTGAAAAGAAGAGGCAATGGCTATAGGAAGAGACAATGGCAGCAGATTGTAGGGACTAACTTCACTGTGCATGTCTAGAACAACTTCTTCACAGAGGTAGCTATTGATGCATGGAATGGAATATCAGACTAGGTGATATGGAAAGGGACTGTACAATGGCATTTAAGAGGGCACTGGACACATAGATTGCGACATTTGGTAGAGAAAGATGGAAAGCAGATTACTGCAAAATGCTCTTACAGTACATTAGAAAGGCTTACTGTAATCCTTCTGCCATAAAGCTAATACAGCATTGTGTAATATAATGGTAAAAAGGAGTGAGAACTTATACACCCTTTCATGACACTTAGTCTTGATTATAGAAGGAGACGAGACGATATTTTTGCAGTCCTTACTAAAACAAATCATGTGATGGGTTACAGGTAATAGAGGATAATGATACTATGAGATGTTTTATAATCCATGAAGTATTATTGGGAAATACTACAAACATCAACATCTAGGAGTACAGCAGAAGACGAGTATTTCCATTCAGAAAATCCACAAAAATAATATGAAAAGTTTACAGGAACTAAAAACAACTGAAGAACTGTGGGCTTGATTTAGGCAAGCAGTGAGAAGTAGAATGAATTCCAAAATTAAAAAGGGAAGGTTATATGAAAAGAAATGACAGTTATTCCGGATAAAGACACCTGTGTCACTCATCACAAAACATTGTCATTATTTTTGTGTATCTCTAATGCCAGATCCCACATATTCTCCATATATTTGTATATATAGATAAACATATATGTATATATCTTTTAGACACAAATTGTGAATATATATCTGTACTGTATGTGTGGTGTATGCATGCATGCATGCATGCTTCTGTGCAGCACCAATATGGATGCCATTCATGAAACCTTGTATAAGAGAACTATGCCATGAACTGAACTGTAACTCTGAGGAAAGGTGGATGGAGTGTGTAATCAATCTACATTGATACACACAAATGAATCCTAAACTTGGTGTCTGGTCATACCAAGTATTGCATTTTCATATATGAACCTCCCAGTATAGAAAGCAATGCAGATCATGAGAAATTACTTACAAATAAGCACGTAGACAACATACATGTGGTGAGTGATAAGGAAATAGTTTTAAAATAAATACAAAATAGAGGAAATCCAATGTATACATGTAGAAGGAGATTTATGATAGCTTTCTGGAATCACTGTTCATCAACACATGGTAGGAGGCAGTCTTATGTGCTAACAGAAGTATAGCAAAGTATATAACAGGTATATTAGCAGTATCAGTAGGTAACAAAGGATACACAGCAAGAATTAGAACTTAATCATGAGCATCAAATGAGAGTAATCCAATTAACCAAAATAAACACCTAGCAAAACTGCAGGTAACAACTGAATGAAAGTAATTTTTCAGGCAGTCAAACAGCCCTACAAAGACTATAGAGGGGCTTGTCCCCAATACAGAATACTACCTCCAATGTCACACTAAAAAGGGGAAAAGAGCAATATATTCACGGAATTACTAGTAACCAAAATCATTGTCCTCTTAATATTACAAGATGAGACAACTCTGTACTGATTTTACAGGGTGCAGGGTAATGGTCGCTGTTGTGATGGGCCAACATACCACATCCAAATATTAAGATTTCTATGTTAATATGAACAAAATAAGTAAAACGGCATTCCAGTTTACAGAGTTTCTAACTGAAAATAGGAAAAGTCTTCTGTTAAAGACCCACATTGTTTGAGTTCACATGTAGAATGCAAGGTACATAACTGAATAACTGATTCTGAAAATGCTGGATATGGCAAAAGACTGACACAGGAAACCCAAAAGTAAAACCTCCATGTAGGCAAAGCTGTCTAACCCACCCACATTTAAGTAAACAGCTATAAGAGAGGGAAAGGAGACCTAACCAAAGTTATTGTCATTTTAGTTTTTTAATTATTTTAGTGCTATAAGAGCTTTTATACTAAATGTTTCCATTAATGATGCTGTAGTTGAAAAAGTTTAGTCTAACATTAGACATTAAGATACTACCATTCCTGCATAAAAAAAATTATTCTAATTTACAACTAAATTGTGCATTTTTGCAATAACTGGTTAATAATGAAGGATGTTAAGTTGTCTCTCTTGTCTTCATTCTTGCTGGTTGGGTTCGGTGCCGATCCTCGGCTCCGACTCGGCAATCTACTAAAGCTCGAGAGCTATTTACTGGCTTGAGGCCCTCCCCATATCCCACAATGCCAGGCGCTATATCCCCAGATCTTGTTTGCCGCTTCAGCGATGAAGTTGCGATTTTACTGGCTCCAGGTCATATAAATCTTTTCTTGTATTGTTAGTCTAAAATTTAACTATATATTTACCTTATATTTAGATAGTCTTTCACTGTTAGTTTAGTTAGACTGTGTATCCCCTTATTATCCCATTCAGAAACTCATTTTTTTTGTTAGAGAGTTTCTTCCCTTCCTCCCCCTCCCTTGTTACGGTAGTGTTTAGCCTTTCTTAACTACAGTTAGCCAGTCTTGTAGTTTTTTTGTATATTTTTGCTATTAGCAGGTAGTTGTGTGGTTGTTATAATTACTATAGTATTATTATTGTTAGTTTTATCTAGTGCGTGTGTGTGTGTGACTTGATTAAGCACTAGTTAGTATTTTCCATTTTATCTAGTGCGTGTGTGTGTGTGTGTGTGTGTGTGTGTGTGTGTGTGTGTGTGTGTGTGTGTGTGTGTGTGTGTGTGTGTGCCTTATTAAGCACTAGTTAGTTTTTTTCCCTTTGGTATCCCATTACCAATATGTCTAAGGATACCAAAGTTTCAGGCTTTAAGAAGTGTGACTTGTGCTGTCAGAAGATGTCTCTGACAGACGGTCACACTTCTTGTGTTTATTGCTTGGGTCCCCTACACCTGCAGGACTCCTGCTTGGTCTGTCACGCTTTCAGCCCCAGAGTCCTGCAGGAGCATAGGAACAAGCTTATCTTGAGAGGCTTACTTAAGCCAGAGGGATCCCCAGCGAAGCCTCAGCCGGGTAAATCCTTAAAGCCCGCCAAGCCGTCGGCTCCCAGTTCAGAGCCGTCGCCGGGCGGAGCATCTGCCTCCTCCTCCTCGGCTCCGGCTGGAGCCGACATCTCTGGACCTCAATCGGCTCCGACCTTAGTGTCAGAACCGTCTTTGAGCCGAAAATGTTCTAGGTCCCCTTCCCTAGAATCGGTTAGTTCAGCTCCCAGGTCACCATTGCTTCAACCTGAAAGAATCCATAGGTCCCACTCCTCTCGGTCCTCCAGGCTATCCGATCATGACTTGGAGAGGGTGGTCAGTAGACTCCTTAAATCGCAGGCCCTGGCCAAAATGTTAACCAGCCCATCTCAACAGACTGTGGCTATCCCGGTGTCTTCAGCAGTTCCTCCTCCGACTCCCCCCTTGTGTTCGGAGCCAGAGCTGGTTGGGGCTCGAATCTTGGAGATGTTGGAGCCAGTACCACTCCCTTTGGCTCCTTCATCAGCTCCGATCTCTTCACTGGTTCCGTCCTTGGAGGGATCTGGGTGCCAGGACTCCCTCGTCAGCTCCGAGGGGGCGAGTGGCATCGGACCCTTGTCCGACCCCGTTCTCCATCTCAGAGTCTTGGCGCAGGTGAGCTCAGCCCCGACATCGGCCTCGGAGCCGTCCTTCTCAATGCCGGCAGGGGTTATCATCTCTTCAGAGCGGGGACCCTCTGCTCTGCCTGATAGGGGCACCTTCAAGGTCATGAGGAGTGTGCTGACTCCTGAGTTGGCCCCTCGATCAGCCCCTTCGGCTCCTCCCCCCATGGTGCCGTATCGGTCTCTGCCCCCCCCTCCTGACCCCAAGCGTGGAGAGCAAACACTCCAGGTCGCCCCATTAGGTGTATCTTATTCTTCCGAGGCCTCCCCTGATCCTTCGGAGGTCCCTCCTCAGAAGAGAAAATGTAAGAGGAAACATGTTGACTACCCCGAGTTAGTCACGTCTGATACCGACTTGGAGGATTCAGAAGGGTCCCCAAGATCCCCCTCTGAGGATGTCTCCTTTTCAGACATTATAGAGATCCTTAAGCAGAGGGGGAACTGGACTGCCCTTAACCCTTCCGAGGATGAGTCGGTCTACCTTAATGCATTTGGCTCTCTCCCTTCCACCTCCTGGGTGTCTCCGCCCTTCGACCCACTGATGGAAGTAGTGGCTCGAAGGGCGTGGTCAGCCTCAGACACAGTGGAACCTACTCCCCGCAGGCCAAATAAATTCATTACAGCCCCATCCAGCAAGCAATTTTTGACAAAAGGTATCCCGTTGATGCCATGGTGGTTGCAGCAGCCATGAAGAAAGAGCTGGCTGACCCTTCAGTGCCTGTCCATCCACCTAATAAAGAGTCTAGGACAATGGACAGGTATGGGAAGTGGATGTTTTCCTCAGCGACCTTTGCTATGCGGTCGCTGAATTATCTGTGCCACTTCACCCGTCTCCAAAGGGATCTTCTCAAAGAACTGGGTGATAATCTTCAGGATCCATCAGCTGCAGGGTCCCAAGAAAAGATTAACTCCCAGCTGGCGATGCTTAACTCAATTGTCAACTCCTCCATGCGGCTCATTTCTTATGCAGCCGATCGGGCGAGTAGGGCCGCAAGTACAGGCGTGGCTTTGAGAAGACATGCCTGGATGTGGTTATGTAACTTTGCTGACCCCTTTAAGGCGTCCTTCACTAATACCCCCTTTGATGGTTCAGCTTTGTTTGGACCACAGGTGAAGGATACCCTTACCAGGTGTGAGCAGGAAGGCAAGACTCTCTCTGCCATGGGAGTCCGTTTTTCCACTCCCTCTAGACCATACCCTAAAGGTCAGAAGAGTGGGAAAATGTGGTTTTGGAAACCCCAGGGAGTTGTGCCCGACACGTTGCGAGTTTCCCTCCAGGGGCAGAGGAGGGAACAATAATAGATGCTGCCCGAGGGGCAGAGGGGGCCCGCAAAATCAGGTAGCAGAGAATCTTTCTCTGACATACCCTTTCAGCACCCCTGAGGGGCTGCCCGACTGTCCACCTTTGGAGGCCGTCTGGGGAAGATTGTTACTGTACCCAGAAGCCTGGCAACTCCTTACACAAGACAGATGGGTACAGTCTATCATATCCGAGGGTTACAAAATCCCCTTTGTCCACACCCCTGTACAAACAACCTAGTCCCTTCCAGATGTTCCACCTGGTCTAAGGGAACAAGCAGTGCTAGAAATTTCAAAACTGCTAGAAAAACGGGCCATTCAGCCAGTCCCAGCAGACCAGCAAGGATCCGGAATTTACTCCAAGTTCTTTTTGGTACCAAAAAAGACAGGGGACTGGAGACCCATTTTGGATCTCAGCAGGCTGAACAAGTCTGTTCAAAGAACAAAATTCCGGATGGTCACGCTTCAGTCCATTATACCCTTCTTGGGTCAGGACAATTGGATGTGCTCCATAGATCTTCAGGATGCGTACTACCATATCAAAATGAACAGGCGCTCCAGAAGGTTTCTCCACTTCTGGCTGGGAGCCAGTCACTATCAATTCAGAGCCCTGCCCTTTGGTCTCACCACTGTCCCCAGGGTGTTCACCAAATGCATGGCAGTGGTCACGGCTCACCTGAGACGGCGAGGATTCCAGGTGTTTCCATATCTCGATGACTGGCTCCTTACTGCTTCCACCAGGCATCAGCTACTGCGAGCCAGGGATTATACCATCCAAACTTGCTCCGAGCTAGGTATCTCAATAAATTTTGAAAAGTCTGCATTGTCACCTTGTCAGTCTATAACCTTTATAGGCGCAAATCTAAATACAAAAGATCTGTCTGCAAGACTTCCCCTCGACAGAGTGTCAGACATTCACCGGCATGTGCAAATCTTACTACAGTGCAACAGGATTCAGGCCAAATTTGTACTAAAGACCTTGGGCCTCATGGCAGCAGCTATCATACTAGTTCCCCTGGCTCATTTTCACATGCGGCTTCTTCAGTGGATGCTTTTTACTCAATGGTCCTTTCAACAACTTCCAATGTCTCACAAGATAATAATCACTCAATCATGCAAAGACCACCTGGCTTGGTGGATGGTCTCCCCTCTACTACTCCAGGGCAGACCGTTTGTTCTTCCTCCACCTGTTGCCACGGTGACCACGGATGCCTCCCTGATCAGGTGGGGAGGCATTTTCAGGGCAGGACTGTCCAGGGTACTTGGCAACCTCAAGAGTACCATCTGCACATAAATGTCTTGGAGATGAGAGCGGTGCTTTTGGCGTTGCAAGCTCTTCAGGACTCTCTTCCTACCAGAACTATTGTGATTCAGACAGACAGTATGTCTGTAGTGTGGTACATCAACAAGCAGGGCAGAACCAAGTCCTATCCCTTATGTCGAGAAGCACTCAGACTCTGGCAGTGGGTGATCTCCTCTCAACGGTTTCTGACAGCAATGCACATTCCCGGGAGGTCCAACATCATAGCGGACAGGCTAAGCAGAGCTATTCTCATGCCTCACGAGTGGTCTCTCAATCAATCAGTAGTGGACAAAGTCTTCCACAGATGGGGTCAACCTTGCTGCAACCTTTTCACAACTCCCCTCAACAGCAAGTGCGACGATTTCTTCACTCTCTTCCCCCTTCTCGGGCACCCCCCAGAGATGCTCTAGTTCACGATTGGCCCCGGGGTCTTCTGTATGCATTCCCACCTTTTCCCCTAATTCCCAAGGTGATTCAGAAGGTGACCGCATTGGGATCCAGGATGATCCTCATTGCCCCTTACTGACCTCGACAAATTTGGTTCCCATTCCTGCATCATCACCTGTTGGAGCAGCCTTGGAATCTGGACCCAGTGCCAGACCTCTTGGTCCATCAGTCAGGCAGGCTGCACCAATCCCTTCAGTCTGTCAGCCTCACAGCTTGGTTGCTCCACTTCCATCCTTAGCCAGGCTTCCACATATTTCTCAGCCGGTGCGTGAAATCATCCTTTCTTCGCACAAGTCTACCACCAGAAGACTTATGCTAGTAAGTGGAAACGTTTCTCTTTCTGGGCAGAGGCTAGGAATATTGACCCCTTCACAGCCCCTGTCCACCATGTTCTAGATATTTTAGCAGAGCTCTTTCAAGCTGGTTCCTCATCTGCCACTATTAGGGTCCAATTAGCTGCTATTGCCAATTTCCACGCTGGCCTATCAGAAACCAGCATCATGTCCCACAAGCTTTGCAAGGCCTTTCTCAAAGGAACTTTGTTGCTTAGGCCCCCAGTCAGAGATCCCCCGCCTCCGTGGGACTTGAACTTGATATTAGCTTCCTTGATTCTCCCTCCCTTTGAACCTGCGGCTTCCTGTTCCTTAAAATTGCTCTCCTGGAAGACTCTCTTTTTAGTAGCTATCACCTCAGCTAGGAGAGTTTCAGAACTTCAAGCCCTCTGTATTCATCCTCCTTATCTTGTGTTTCATAAGGACAGAGTTTCACTTAGGACCAATCCTTCATTTCTGCCCAAGATACCTTCTGAAACAAACCTGAACCAGACTATTGATCTACCTGTCTTTTTTCCTAACTATTCGAATAAAGCTGAACAAAATTTACACCGACTGGATGTTCATAGGCAATTACATTTTTATTTGGATAGGACTAAGCAAACAAGAAAATCAGACCAACTCTTTCTATCCTATGCTGAGGGCAAACAAGGCCTACCAGTTTCTAAATTGACCTTATCCAGGTGGTTGTCCTCTATTATTACTTTGATCTATCAACTGAGATGTAAAGACCTTCCTAGTAAACCTGAAGGCCATTCCACTAGAGCGTTAACTACTTCAGTAGCCTTTCAGGCAAGACTACCAATGGAATTTATTTGTGCTGCAGCCACATGGGCTACTCACCATACCTTTATTTCACATTATAAGTTGGATATGGCCTCTAAGAGTAGAGCTGATTTTGGTTCCACTGTGCTCAAGAGTCTGTTCCAATGAGCCACCCAGGACTAAGGTGCTAGGGACGCTGTCCCAACCAGCAAGAATGAAGGTGAGAGAGACAACTTAACATTAAGAAGTTATGTACCTACCATAACGTTCCATGTTAGTTGTCTTCTTCTCGCCTTCTTTCTTGCATCCCACCCTCCATCTCCCTAGCCTGGACAGACTGAGAAGAGTCCTCCTTTGAGGCCTGCTTTCTCTGGCTGACTCTTATATACATTGCATCCTCCTATGTCTTACCACTGTAGGAAAACCTTGTATTTGGACAGGTGTCCTTGAATCCTTCCACGGTGTTAGCTCTGCCAATGAGATCTGGGGATATAGCACCTGGCATTGTGGGATATAGGGAGGGCCTCGAGCCAGTAAATAGCTCTCGAGCTTTAGTAGATTGCCGAGTCGGAGCCGAGGATCGGCACCGAACCCAACCAGCAAGAAAGAAGGCGAGAAGAAGACAACTAACATGGAACGTTATGGTAGGTACATAACTTCTTATTTTTATCTATATTCCATTTTCGGAGGGGGGCAGGATTAAAGAACAATTATGCAAACTATGAATCTTGTCAAAATATAAAAATTTAATATTTCCATTTAAAGCTGCCATGCGACTTATTAATACCAAGTGCTATAACATTTATTTACATCTATCTCTCTCCCATATCTCACTGCATTATATGCTCACACTTCATCATATAATTCAATAATTACTTTCCTTATGCCAGTGTTACTATTTCTTGTAAGGGTTACTTGAAATATTTAAGACTGCTGTTACTGTCTCATTTTTTCAAGTTTGCGATGATTGTTATTGTCACATTGCTGCATATTTACTTTGTCTTCTAAGATGGGTAGTGCCCGAAGAGGATCTTTTGGCCAGTGTGCTTAGCCACTTAACATATGTATAATTAAATAAATGAATGAATGAATGAATGAATAAATAGAATTAATGAATAATTAAATCTTTCAGACCAGAGTACCTTACAAAGTTATGGAGTTGTTAAACACTGCAGCTCTGCACAGTAGAGGCTCTTGTTATGTTATCATTCAAGCTGTAACTCTTTTTATAAAAAGATCCTTACCAAGAACACTGAAATAAAAATAAATTCTAGTGACCCAAAGAAATTCTTATTTTTTTGTCCTTTGTGAATAGAACTAAAATTCTTGGATTAAGCAAGCAATATAGTCATCGAATACCAGTAAAATATCAGTTATGTGAGTGATGCTGTCAGAAAGGCTCTGGCAAAGCATTCTCATCTATAGCAATTAATTTTTTAAATTTCTACTGCAGTTACAGACACTCCAGAACAAGTCATAATGCAGGTAAGAGTTTACTTTTATGATCCAGTAGGGCATCATTTCCTGTCATAGAGTGGTAAATTAATTATTGCAAGGGAAAGTAAGTCTCATGCTTAATTAGATAGAAAGAAAAAACAAAACTGCTAACTGAATAATTGAAGTGCAAAAGAATTCACAACATACCATAAAACCTGAAAACATAATGGCATCTAATTGGAAAGCACCTGTTTCCAATCATAACGTTTAGGTCCTGTGTTTTAAATAATACACTTGGCACTATAGTCTTTATCCTACAAAGTAGAACAATTGTGCATAAAGATGAAAATGTCATTTATTTGCAGCTATGTTTTTTGCTTGCAACATATTTCATGAAGCAGAATGTACCTGGGTAAATGATGGAAATGGGGGTGGAATTACAAAAAAAGAAAAGTAACTTGAGGTGCATCAATCATTTCCTTTGCATTTGAAGTATGTCATTAGACATCTAGAGCAAAACGAGAATATGGTGACATTATTTTAAAGGCTCAGAATGAATGCTGGCAAAATGTGTATATTTGTTTTTAAATAAAAAGCTACAATGCATTCAAAAATAACTTTGATTGAATAGCAAACTGGTATGTAGTTGCATTTAAATAAATAGTCATATAAAGAGGAAAAGGGTATTTTTGTGTATTCTGCAAGTCATTTTAGTTGGATGTATAAAAAGTATGTGTACCCTGTTTATCCGGGCAAAACATGTCAATACAAAATTTGCTACAGAGGAGTGGAACTTGTCAAATAATGTCTGTTGTTTTTGCAATAAGCTGTAGTCTATTGTTTTTGATTCTTAATGTCCTACTGTAAACATAAACAAACAGAAATGGACATCTTTTCTACCTGTCACAGAAATGTTTTCTTTTTAATGAACCATTCTGCTTATCTGGAGATAAACAGTTCAAGAAACTACAGTTGTATAGGTAAACTTACCATAACAGTAGATGTTTGAATGATCATGGTTACACTAGCCTTAGCTATATTTGTTATATCCTGTCAAAGGTATAATAGTCGACCAGCTTCCAAAGTTTCAGGGCACCTTGCATGCACCCAAACTGTCAGGCAGCTCGAAATGAGCTTACTAAAAGACAAATTTCGGCATGAAGCCCTTCAATTATTTCCTGCCAACAGAGAAAAAGGGAGGTTAAGCTCTGAAAGGACAAAGCAAGGAACAACAAAATATAACTGTTCATACCCTGACATAAAAAGAACACCACAAAACAAGGGGGGTGGAGGGAAGGAGTAGCTATAGCAGCAGTTATCATTCGAACATCTACTGTTATGGTAGGTTTACTTACACAACTTTACTCTGTTCATCATATTGATCACTGCTGCAGTAGCCTTGGCTATACGGGTAGAGTAATCTAGCTAACTATATTTAGGAGGTGGAAGGAGAAGAGTCCGGGAGCCCCTGTAGAATGGTCTTAGTAAAGCCTAATGTTGACCTAGAGAAGGAGTCAAGCTTATAGTGTAAAAGTATGTACAGAAGACCAAGTAGCAGCTTCCAGAATACCTCTAGAATCCTACCCTTTCCAGAAAAAAAAAAAAACAAGCAAAAAGTAATGACCTTAGACAAGAGTTTGGAAATGGTCTGTTTTGGCACAGGTTGTCCCCTTCTTCTTAACTTCACAAGAAATGAACAACTGATCTGAAGATCTGAAAGATTTAGTTCTGTCAAGATAATACCAGAGTTGTTTGTGAACATCCAAGGTATAGACTATCCTTTCTCCCTCATTTTTAGTTCCAGGAAAGAAAATGGGGAGGTAGACAGTTTAGTTTAAATTAAACTTGGATGCCACTTTGAGAATTAAACCTTCTTTTATGCTTAAAGAAACCCTGTCTCTATAGAAAATGAGATAGGGTTGACTCACCATAAGAGCTTACAACTCAAATACCCTTCTTGCACAGGTCAGAGCAATCATTAAAACTGCTTTCCATGTTAATAACCTCAGGTCAGCCAGGTTAGCTGGTTCAAATGAAGCAATCGTTATCTTCTCTAACACAGAATTAAAATTCCAAGGAGGGATCACCAGTTTTCTTGGAGGCTTCTTATGCAAAATCCCTTTCAAAACTATTTTGACATGAGACTGCATTGAAATATGAGGCTCCATAGGGAGACATGTTGAAATGGCTGAAAAATTAACCTTGATAGAGTAATAAGAAAGAAATAGAATAGTAACTATAAAACTCTAAAACCAGAAAACAACAAGCTCTGAATGGATGTTGGTTATGTTGTTATCACTGACTAGAAAACAGTTTCCATTTGCAAATATATGATTTTTTAGTAGCAGACTTTCTTACCTCCATTAATACCTGCTGCACATCCTTAGTAAACAGGTGCCTAAAAGAAGTTAAGTCCCTATGATCCAGGCAGTCAGTTGAAGTTGATTGATGTCCAGGTGTACCAAACACCCCTGGTCTTGTGTGATAAGATCCAGTCTATGAGGAAGTTTGTGGTAATTGTCCTTGAAAATTTCCCAAAGAAGGCAGAACCATGGTTGCCTGGGTCAAAAGGGAGTCACCACAATGATCTTGGGGGATTTCTGAATCTTCAGAAGTACCCTGAATATTAGTGGAAAGGGTGAAAAAAACACACAAAACATTCCTGCCCAAGGAAAAGAAAAGACATCTGTTTTTTTCTGGCCTCTTGCATGGAGTCCTGGAACTAAATCTTGCCAGATGATTGCTCGGAGAGGAGGCAAAGATGTCTCCTCACAGATGGATCAAATCTTGGAAGACCCCCACCAAGCTTGTTTCCATTTGTGTGGGTCTGTCCTGGTCCTGCTTAACTTGTCTACCACATGATTTCCACAAATGAAATGTAGGATGCATGCAGAGTGAGATTCTTGTGTGAAGCTATAGCCCAAACTAACATGGCTAGTCGGGGGTACAAGCTGGCTTCCCTTTGCTTGTGATACATCAACAAGCAAAGGGGAGCCAGCTTGTACCCCTGACTAGCCATGTTAGTTGGGGGTACAAACTAGCTCCCCTTTGCTTGTGATACATCAAAGCAGGGAACCAACCCTGACTAACATGGCTAGTCGGGGGTACAAGCTGGCTCCCCTTTGCTTGTTGATGTATCACATGATTATGGCATTGTCTGTAACAGCTTGAAGAGGTCCCAGGGACCAAAGATGTTCAGAAAGTTGAGTAATCTGATCAGGGTAAGCATCTCCTTCATATTTATGTGCTTGCATCTATCTCCCTGGTGTCCCACACCCCAAGCACTTTCATCCCTCATGAAACTGCTTCCCAAGCAAAGTATTTGGCATCTGTGGTGACTAACTTCTTTTGAGCAGGGATGGAGAAGGAGAGGCCTGGATTAAAGGATATCTGTGGTCTCCACCAAAAATTTTCTGTTCTGACAAACCACAGTACTGCTATCTCAAAAAGATAAAAGGTGCATATGTTGGGACCATAGAGATTTCAGATACCACTGTATCTTTCTCAAGTGGAGTTTCGCCAGGGGAATCATGACAATCACAGATGCCATGAGACCCAAAATGTGAGGTATTCCCTCTCAGTGACCAAAGTCAAACTCAAACACTGGGATTTGAAAAGATAATGGGCGTTGGTGCTGGGATCAAAGAGATTTCAGATACCACTGTCTTTCTCATGTGGAGTCTCAACAGGGGTATGTTGACAAACATAGATGCCATGAGATCAAAAATCCTGAGGTATTCCCTTGTTGTGACCAAAATCTGAGTGAAAAGCCTTAGCAATAGATCTAAATATCCATTTTTCCTGTGGAAGAAAATCTCTTGTAACCAAGGTGTCTAGCTGACACTCAAGGAACATATTCCTGTGTGATGGAGTAAGGAAAGCTATAACTGGAGCGAGACACTGTGAACACTCTTGGTGAGTGGATAGTCCAAAGGGTAACAAACACAACTAATAATATTATCAAGACACACAAAACCTTAAGAAATGTCTGAAGTCTGGATGAATAGGGATGTGATAACAAGCATCTCTTAAGTCTAGTGTTAGTAGGAAACTTGAAAGAGGAAGAAGCGATAACAGGTTGTGAAGTGACACCATTATGAAGTTGGGCACTCCGACAAACAGATTTAGGGAAAAAAAAGATAGAGAACTGGTCTCCAAGCACTTTCTTTGGTACTAGAAGCATGCTTGAATAACACCCTTTTCCCAACTGGGAAAGAGAAAATTGTTCTCTCACTCCTTGGAACAGCATGTGATAAAGAACTGGTGGAAACAAGGGAGTCTGATCTGGAGAATGAGGAATACCTCCCTGGAAAGGAGGAATTTCTTCTCAGTGCCATCTGTAACTTTGATAAATGATTTTCAGAACCCATTTGTCTGAAATTACATTGGCAAAGAGAAAAATGGAGAGTTAGATTTTCTGGAAGATTAAAGAGGCCAGGGAGGGAGTCACAAGATCACTAGAAAAATAAATGGCCTGTCCTTGGTTTTGGGAGGGTCAGGGCTTCTTTTTGGAAACTCCTTGATATTTCTTCTTAAAATCTGCTTACCTGCATTTTGTTTAGACTGTTTATTCTGCTTTTTGCCAAAATTGGATGACGAGATAGAAAATATCTTGGGAGAATTTGGAAAAAGAGGACTGACAATCTAAAGACTCCCTGGATCAGCTTGCCCCTTTTATCACACTTTTCGATCACCTCTACAGCGGACAGGCCAAACACTAAATCTCTGTCCAGGGGTGAATTTAAAAATCTCATTATCGTCATCATCATCATCATCATCATCATCTAGGAGGTTCGTAGAATGCTGCCATGCAAACCTCCCCAAAATAGTACCAGTGGCCATGTAGCAGCAGAGTCATATACACTGCAAATGATGAGTAGTGACCTGTGCAACAGAAGAAACTAAGTTATTTAAAACAAAATTTTCATCACAAGAAGAAACTCCAGATATAACATTCCTCATACTTTCACAGTTAGTCAAAACATATTTTAAATATAAGCCTGAAAATTCTAAATTCTAAAGATCAGTGTTGTAGAAGTATACACCTTTTCCCTCTAGTTAGTAATAATTTTCCCATATTTATTAAAAGGAATAGGATTGGAATTGACTGGATGCTTAGCAGCACAGAGTCAACTAGAGCTATTGCTGCTGGGTCAGGTTTTGGGAATACTGTATAAAAATGTAAAAGACTGAGGAATTTTATACATCCTATCTGCCTTTTTATGGACAGCTTGGCTGGCTATCAGGAAAATTGCAGAGAGTAAAACACACATCCTTTAAAGCAGACAGAACAGGAGGAATGGGTGTAGGATCTGAAAAATCATTTTGTAATAACTTGTAGCATTTTCTGAAACACTGCCACATTTTATCAATAGTCTCAAAGAAAGAAATCCCCACAGGGTGAATCAGAAACCAGCTCTCCTCTGAGTCTGAATCAGAAATCTGAGGAAAAATTCCTGTACCCTTCCTTGCATCCTCCTGTTTAGATTCAGAATTTTGAATTTCTTCAGGAAAAGAGGTATCCATCTTTATTTTACCAGAAACTACTTTACAATAGTCTAAATTAAACCCTGAGCCATACCCAGTAAACTACACCTGTGTAGGAAATTTGAGGAGTAGAAGATACATGATTGATTTTCTGTTTCTTTTTGACAGGAAAATGGGGCCTTCAGTGTTACTAGTGGCAGTAGAAGGAGGTTCTCCAGGAATGGGTACAGCATTCTGACACAACAAGGAAACCTTCCCTGTTCCCTCTTCCAGGACTGACAATAGCCTTCCCTTGCCCACTGAAAGAGACCCCAACAACCACAAAGGATGTGACTAATCCCTGGTCCATAGTGCCTGTAGGCACTACACCAGAGGAATCTGGGTTAAAAGATAAATGGTCTGACATACAAGAAATGGCCAAAGCAGAGTCACCCACTGTGCTGAAGCAAACTAAAAGCCTGCTATAGTGGCAAAAGTTGTTTGCGTATTTATTTATTTATTTTTTAATGGCTGGAAGAAGGACCAACCATCGGAACATTAGTTTTCTCCATGGTCAAGGTGAAAATGGTGCATCTTTCCTGGGAAAGACATGCAGCAAATGTAGGTAAACACTACTGGTCTACAAAAGTTAATTATTGACATAAAAAAGACAGTAAAAATCACTTTAAAACACTATGCCAGCCCCACAAAAGTAAAATAAACACAATTTCTCCAAAGAAAAAATGTTTTTAGTTATGACGGGAAAAAAGTGTTTTCCATTTGAAAGTACATTACAATCTCCTGACAGACCATTAAAACACAACAGTCCTAGCTTTAACATAACTTTCCTGAAGGGGAACATGATAAAACAGCAACACAAATAAGAAAATGGTAGTTTGTTTACCCAAAGAAAACTTATCTGTCCAGCAAAGGTACAGCACAAGCCAATCGCCAATATGCAAAAAGCCTCAGGGGAGTGTATCATTGGCTTCAGTAGAGATCTGAAGGGCTTCACGCCCAAACTTGTCTTTAGTCTGCTCAGCCCAAGCTGCCTGACAATTTGAGCACATAGCAGGTGCCCTGAACCTTTGGAAGTTGGGCAGCTGTTATATCCTTGGTGGAATATAACCCATATAGCTAAGACTAGCGCAGCAGTAATCAATAATAAACATCAGTAATTCTACTATTGGGCCTCACTAGGAAATCTCATCAAGCCATGCATAGTTAAGATGTTTTCCTGTTATCAATGCCTTCAGTATATGTGTCTGGGGTTGTACTGCAAAGATTTATGAAGTCTAAATGTTTGACTTCCATTTAATATCCAGAAAAGTTTTAAAGAACTCGTAAATAACCTTCATCAGTATAGACCTCATAGACTGATACAGCTATCTGACGTTTCTTGTCTGAAAACATTAAGCTGTTAGCAGTTGATTATCACTGGAATTGCACTAGCATGAGATATTAATTTGATTCTCTCATTATGCACACAAGAGAAGTAAAATGCAACAGCGTTTTTAACTGTGAAAACCATCAGTGAGGTCTGTTTGGACTCACCGTATGTAATGTCCTATTCATTTTCAGAAAAGCAGCTCTTTCTGTCTTATACATATTACCCATAACATTTGCTCCTTGCCATCTTCCTCATGGCATGGAGGTTCATCTTTGAATCCACAACACCTCAATAAAGCAACTGCTTTTTTATACTCTGTTAGTGTAATGATGACTATTTATTTTATTTTAATTTTGAAAAATAAAAGGATGTGATGATAGAATATAAGTGCTTTGATTCTGGATGGATATTTTCACTGATAGAAGAACACCACAACATAGGGAAGGAAAATAAGTGATATAATAAAATCATTAAACACCTGGTGCAAGTCCAGATCTCTCAGATGTGGCCACAGGCCTTTTGGCTATGAGATGCGATTCAGCACATTCATCTGTAATTCTCTAGAGTCCCTAGAAATGATCATTCATTTATTATGTTTCATAATAAATTAGGTTCTGACTTTTAAACCACCTATTTTTAGGTATGCGGAATAGTCAAACGCATAGCTAAACATAACATAAGTGGCTTGTGTAACTTGTATTACTTCATAATAATGTCCATACAAAAGGCAGAATGACAGAGCTGCCAGAAAATCCTTTCAGTACTACCTTTTAACATGAGTTCATTTGAAATGCATCTCTGCTGTGTGTAGTCACCCAACTCAAAACATTTGACATAAAGAGGCTTCTTGTTTGTTAAAAGTACATCTATAAAAATAAAATAAAATGGGTGAAAATACTAAACTTTTATTTGAGTCTATGTCATTTATGACTGCAATACAGAATCCTTTAGAACACTGAAAATTGACTGTCTGTGAAAAAAATATAATATAATTCTGTGGTGTTTTAGGGCTTCATTATACATGCTTTTAGTTATCCTTCTGGCAAGCAAAGAGTGCATTTTAACACCTGAAACTAATGACACATTCACTGTGTCTGAAAAAAAAGTTTACATGTAGAAGACCAACTGTTTTTCTAAGAGAGTGAATTAGATGGAAGCCAGATTTATCTTCAGATTCAGCCTGGTTCTACAGGGATTAAATATGTATTTACTATGGTAACATATAATTTGAGTTTATTTTAAATAATTTTAAAAAATATGTTTATATTATTAATTTGATAGGAAATGCTTAGACTTTGCTAACAAGTCATAATATCGGTAAAGCAAAATATTTTTTAACTAATTGATGTGACTTAATTGGACAGATTGTGCTAATAAAATGTTTAATTGAAATGTGTGTGTTTTATGTACACTTTCTTTCTTTCTATAACCTTCTTTTATACTCTAGCAACACTTGCAAGTAGATAACCAGAAATGTCTGTGTTTGAATTAGTAGCAAGCTATCTTCATCCGTCAGAAAATGTGACTTATTTGTTGACTCTCTGGATGGATACCACCACCCCTATAAATGCGTGTATGCTTCTTTAGCTATCAAGTACTGACTGATAACACACTTAGTCAAATTGTTACCTTATACTGATGAGTTATGATTCGATAATCAGGTAGATGAGCTGGTCTACTGATCCTTTTCATCCTTTTCATCTATGACCCTTATAGAACTGTAGAGTAAAAGATCAGTTTACGGTTACAATTTGGTATACAGAATATATGTTTACAGTAATACAGGCCACTGAATTACTAGATAAAGAAATAGTACAAAGAATAAATAACTAGTACATATTATAAAACAAACTATAGTGTAGCAGATTCAGTATGCATATATCTAATGATTTCAAAACAAATATCTGCTGTTATGAATTTAGCCAGCATCACAAAAACAGTTGAACTTTGTTTCATCTTGCAAATGCTAACTTTTTTTTAATGTTTGAAGTGTTTCATTTTTTTCTTCTGTTAGTAGCCAATTCCACATAGTTGGCCCTAGTGTAGATTAGGTTTTTGATCCAATGTCTAGTATGTATCTGGGTCTGACCGAACTGAGTGTGCTATCTTGGTTGAGAGGTGGGAGTTTTGATCTCTGATTTGGAGTAATCTATCCAGACGTGAGAAATTACCTTGTATAAGAATTTTAGATATCACTGTGCTGAGCAGATAAATATCTCTTTAAGTAATCGATGGCCAGTATACTCGTTATATAGGATGGAGTGGCGCACTTTCATACCTCCAAGAAGAACAAACCTAAATATTTTATTTTCTGCTACCTGATTTTTTTCCTTTTTTTTGGTGTGTGTGTGTGTGTGTGTGTGTGTGTGTGTGTGTGTGTGTGTGTGTGTGTGTGTGTGTGTGTATGTGTGTTATTTGTAGAGTAAAGCATCTGGGGAGTGAGGCATATTCAGGTTTTGGAATTGGGGCATTTTTGAATAATGCTATGTGTGATGCTGCAGAGAGTAGGTGTGAGCATTTATAACATAGTTTTAGTTGTGATAATACCTTGCTAGAGATTTTATGTTAATGAATAATCAAAGTTTAGTGAGAGATCAAGAATTACACAAAAGTATTTTGGGTCTACATTTGTTAGAACATTCACATTTAAGTCTGCTAGTACTATTAGAGGTACTGAAGTCAAATTTTTTATGGATCATAACAGTTTTGGAACTGCTGATTTATAGTTTATTATTGTGAAGCCAAGGTACTCAGAGCAGTATGGAGAGAAAGGTAGATACCAGATGACTGGAGAATAAGCATTTTAGTGCCAGAGTACAGTAACAAAAGGGACATTCATGAATGTACGTAGTATTGAGGTATCAAACCCCTGTCTCGCTGCATGAAAGTGCTGCAGAGGAGGATAAACAAATACACAGAACAGTAGAAAGTAAGATGGGAGATGGGCAGTTTGGAATCAGAATCAGGATGCAGCACAACCAACCCAATGTTTGCTCTGAGTCAGACAGATGAGAAGAAATTAGAGATGAGGAAAGAGTCCAGCTGGGCAATCTTATACTTGCAGAAAGCATATGACAAGGTCCCAAAAAAGCTAATTTGGGCAGTCCTACAATGGTTCAAATTCCCTCAGAAATTGGTAGAATTAGTGCAGACAATGTACAAACAAGTGTTCAGCCTTACAGAGGGGTACCCATTGGGAGTGGGTTTCAGCTCTGAGCTCACTGTTGATCATACCAGTGGTGGGCTACATTAGCAAACAGGCTGGAATGGACAGATCAACAAAGTTGCTGTATTCAGACAATGCAGTGTCACAGACAGACTGAGCAATAACTTCATATGGACAAGGACCTGATGATCGAAGTTTTGAAACTTCGAACATCAAAAAATAAAATTAAAACAAAAAAAGTTTTCTTTTATGTTTTTGCATAGGGGCAATCCCCCTGCACCCCCTGCTGATTAAACATACCAACTCTGAGATTGCACTACAGAGAGGAAAATGGTAAATATACCATTCCATGCTGTATGACGATCTCCATTCAGAACGTTCGAAGTTTCAAAACTTCAGTCATCTGGTCCTTGGCCACATGATGTTTGAAGTTTTGAAACTTCAATCATGTGAAGGGGACCCATATATATGTATATATATTTATTTATTTAACATTTGTTAACGAGAAAAGTCCAACTTGGAACAAAGCCAATTTTCAGTGGAAGCCTGGGGAGAAACACTCCAGATGCATGTTTTTGTAATGTGGGAGGAAACTGGAGCACCAAGAGGAAACCCATATGAATGCAGGGAGGACATGCAGACACCACACAGAAGGCACTCCAGCCGAGAATCAAACCAGACAACTCTTGCTGTGAGGCGGCAAAGCAACTACTACACCACTGTGCCATCCTTTGTATATGTGTGTGTGTGTGTGTGTGTGTGTGTGTGTGTGTGTGTGTGTGTGTGTGTGTGTGTGTGTGTGTGTGTGTGTGTGTGTGTGTGTGTGTGTGTGTGTGTACATATACATACAATCCATAACCCCTTTTTCCCATTTCTCCATATGAGTTTGGAGTGTCACTTCAACAGTGACAATCATCTACAGGCAAGGATTACACTGCCTGATAGCTAGCCCTGCTGCACACACCATACACACACACATATATATATATTTTTTATACACACACTCACACACACACACACACACACACACACACACATATATATATATATATATATATATATTATACGGATCCACTTTTTAATTTCGAAAGCCCAAAATCTCGACTTTCAAAATACCAATCCCAGAAAGTCGAGATTTTGGAATCTCGAAACTAAAAAGTGGAGCAACTAAATAAATAAATAAAACAAGTAAAGCAATGTTTTTGCAGGGGGCAAGCCCCCCCTGCACCCTCCACACCCCCCTACTTAAATATACCAACTCCAAGATCGTGCTATTGTGAAGAGAACGGTAATGCTCCTGTTCCGCTTACCGTTCTCTTCACTGTAGCGTGATCTCTGAGATGGTATTTTTAAGTTGCAGGGGGTGTGGGGGGTGCAGGGGTGCTTGCCCCCTGCAAAAATATTGTTTTAATTGCTTTTTTTTTTAATTTTGAGATTCCAAAATCTCGATGTTTTGAGTTCAGTATTTCAAAACTTGAGATTTTGGGCTTTCAAAATTAAAAAGTGGACCCATATATATATATATATGTATATATATATATATATATATATATATATATATATATATATATATATATATATATATATATATAAAACATTTGTTTTACCAGGAAAGTCTGACCAGGGTCCTAGGATCCCATTTCCAGTAGAGGTCCATGGAGAAAAGCTCCAAGGTACATGGTAATTAATAATATATTTCAATAGAATTCTTATATAACTAAAAATATACATGTCAAAAATTGCAATGGAAAAGATATGTCTGATATTTACAAGGTAACGGGTAAATTTTATTACAACCTTGATTAATCATATGAATAGGAAAAAGAAAGGGCAGACAGCAACAGGAGCAGATGAGAGCATGAAGAAGAGAAATGGTGTGTGCAATAAGAGTAGCTGATGTGGGAAGAGAGGAGAGGTGTGAAGGGGTAACAGAGACGTAGTCAATATGTATGTATAAATAAAAACAGAAGTAGGAGGGGGGAATGTGGTGAAAGTATAGTGAAGGGTAGAGGTTGTTGAAGAGGTGGTTAAAGGCACAAAGGTTGTTGTAAAAGGTAGTTAAGATGGAAGGGATAAAGTAGGCGTAGAGGAAGAACAGATAAATGCTTTGCTTAAGAATTCTTTCAGTGCATATTTAAATGAAAGAAAGTTGGAGTTTTTTCTAATATTTGTTGGAAGATCGTTCCAGGCTTTGGTGAGGTAATGAGAGTAGTGTAGGGGGATAATGTATGACTTTTTCCAGATGCATGGGACATATGATTCAGAGACTGTTCTGTTGATAAGAATACTTATGGGTAACCTATGGCCTCAGCAGCAAGCTTGAGGTATTCTGCAGGGAGGTCATCTGCAGAGGTTGAACTGGGTTTGAGTTTTAGCAGAAGTTTCTTTATGAAGTTGGTGGAGACTGGGTGGAGTGTAAATATTAAAGCAGGAGCAGTGGAACATGGAGTGAAGACAGTATTTATTACACTTATGTATTTGGAGCAGGGAACTGATTAAAAGCAGGTAGAGTGTGGTAGATTCACTAGGGGGTTTAGCAGGGTAAGGGCTAGGATTTTGTTTTGTGCCTGGTTTGAGAAGTGAGTTGATTGATGACTAGAATTCTTTAGGGGTTATGAGAGGTATTAGTTTGCTGTATAGTATACAATTTGTTTTTGTCAGTGATAAGGAGATTGTTGACTTAGTTTTGGAGTTGTTTGTAATATAGTATTTTTTTTTTTGGGGGGGGGGGTATTTTTGCCATTCATTCCATGCTTTGTTTCTTAGTGATATTAATTGTTTGGTGGCACATGACAGCCGTGGGGCATGATTGGTTTTGATTATTTCAATCCGAACAGGAGCTAAGCTATTCAGAATGGTTAGGAATTTGGTATTAAAGTGATTTACAGTTTCAACAAGAGGAAGGGAAGGGTTGACCAATTAGTGGATTTTAATATGTTCATAAAGGTTTGTGTATAGAAGTTAGGTTATGGACAGTTTTGTATAAATGTGCAGTAGAAGAATGTTTTGATATTCTAATGGTATGGGACGGCAGGTGATCCCTAACAGTGTTAGTTAGGGTACCTGTTTGTTCATATGTACTTGGATCAGATACTAGAATCCAGTCTAAGGTTGATCCTTGTGTGCTGTCTTTATCGTACCTTGTAGGGGATGCTACGAGTTGAGAGAAATTATAATAATTTAAGGAGGCAGTGGGAGAGGTAGATGTAAGAGCTAGCCAATGTAGTTTAACATCGCCAGAAATTAATGTTTTGTAAGAGATATTTGTAGACATCCAAGATAGGATGTTTTCAAGTGCAGGAATGTTTGAGCTGGGGATATAAATGTCTACTATACACAGGTTCTTTGAATTGTTTATTTTTAGGACAGTTGTGAGTAGTTCAGCATTATCAAATTTAGGGATGTGGTCAGAGTAATTAGAAACAGTGAAGAGACTATTGTAAAATAAAGCAATTCACCTGCTTTTTATGTAATATGTCTAGTCGGACTAAATTATATCCTGGGGGGAGTATTTCAACATCTTTAACGTTAGGTTTAATCCAGGTTTCTGTGGCAGCTAGTAAGTCAGGTATATGTAATGCAACTCAAGTATGGAAGTTTGAGATTTTGTTGCAAATGCTTCAAAAATTGAGGGTAATGAATTTCAGATGCTTGCTATGTGATGAGTTTGTAGGGTTGCGGGGAGGTAAAGGGTAGAGGTTGGGTCTGGACTGTGTTGAGCATCACCAGAGAGGGAGATGTATGAAATGTAGGTGCACAATTGCCTGAGTATTAAAAGGGGATTTAATTATATAGAAATGAGGCTTAGTGGCTTTGGAATTATATTATGAAAGTTTTTATTTTTGAAGAGAGGAATGTATAAGTTTGAAGTAGACTGTATGATATGTTAGAGAAACTGTTTTTGTTGTGAGGAATGGAAGTGAGTGATGTTATGAAAGTGATACAGGAATTGATATTGGATGTATGGTAGCTTGTTTGTAAAAATAGGAAAAGAAAAGCTAAAGAAAGGGAGATTGAGTGTTTGTGCTGAGGGGGGCATGGTGTTGGCTTAGAATGGGTGTAGTAAGGATTCTGAAAAAACATTGTTGTGATTTGAGAAGGTAATAATATACAAGGAGGTGGATGTAGGTAAGGGTAAAAGAAAGTAGTTTTGGTTGTGAATTGTGTGCAAAGATGGAAGGTCTTATGTGGGAAGGGGCCGCGATGTATAGGACAGAATGTTTTAATTGTTTGGTTTGTTTAGTGGGATGAGCTTGGGAGGAGTAGTGTGGGTGGGTGGAATTTAGAGGCAAGGTAGGGGAATGGAGTAAGCCCAAGCGTAGCAAGGGCAAATGGAACAGGAAGAACCCAGCTGCAAATGCACAAGTGTCAAGAAAAACTATCAGTAAGGAAAAGTTAAGTTTTGGTTTATTAACAGCTACTATAACTACTAAACACTTGCATGGGAAAATTACAGGTATACATTAGGTAGACTGCAGGAAGGACGCCACAATAAGAAAAGGGGTTATTAGGAGTAAATAAGAGAGGAGACCAGAGAATACAACAGGGAATAAGGTGGGCTAAGAGAAAAATATCTAGAAAATAGTACAGCAGGGGAGAAACCTATGGTGAAGAATAACAGTAGGAACAGAAGAGAAAAATGGAAAGCAGTAAGGGGTAGTGAGCGTGTCCTGGTGATGTGCTGGAGAGATAATTAGAGGTGTTAACAGGTAATGTGGATTATATAGCAATTGCAAGACATATAGCAGTATGCTGCAGGCAGGAGTTGAACACAAGGGTCCAAGTAAATAGGTGAAGCCTGTTTGCTCTTGGTCAAGGTCTGTTGCAGGAGTTGGTTCAGGGTGCTGGAAGCAAGTCCTAACCTAAGAGAAATGAGAGAGTGCTAGCATGAATGGATACATTTAGGTGGTCAAACAGAGATAAAAAAGTACCCAGGAAATGTTGCAGAAGCTATAGGAGGGCACAGATGGCCAACAGCAAGTCTAATAGAAGAGAGGAAATGTAGAGAACAGAGTCAGTTACAATAGTGAAACAGTAGCAGACATGGATGAGAGACAGTAGTAATATAAGTTGAATACAGTAGCAGTTATAGCTCAAGCAATATAGTGAAAAACTGAGTACTATGACACAAATTCAGCTAAAAACAGTATACAAAATCAAAATATGCAATGTCTAGCAACAGCAAAATGTATCAGCATTAGAGAGCACAGTTGAAATCAAAATATGAGCAGTCTAACGACAATACCATTGCAAAATATGTCAGAAAAACAATAGGCACTATATATAAGCAGGTTCATAAGGGTAACAGTACATTGCAGATCAAGACATCATTACAGCGTATAACACATTCCTCAGGTTTAAAAAAAAGGCTTTTAAAAGAAGAGAACTGATTCTCCAGCTTTAGGAATATAAGCTATTTAGAAACACAAGAATTCACATCAAACAACAGTGAAACAGCACCTCAGTTAGCTCATGCACATCACCACAGACATGGGGGGATTCTACAATAAACTGAAAGTAAAAGATGGTGGGAGAGACCAGAAGGGAGTTTTAAATATCGCAATGCATTATGGGATATGCAGGAGAAAATGATCTACGTAAGCCATTTTTACTTTTACTTTTAAAGTTCAGATTGGTAACAACACAGGGGGAACACAGTCACAAATGCAAGAGTGTCAAAAAAAAACAATCAGTAAAGAAAAGCTAAGTTTTGGTTTAACAGCAACTACTATAGCTACTAAACAATTACATGGGAAAATTACAGTTACAGACTTCGTAAACTACAGGAAGGATCCCACAAAAAAGGGGGTTATTAGGAGTAAATAAGAGAGGAGACCAGAGAATACAACATCGGAATAAGGTGGGCTAAGGGAAAAATAATTAGCTAGAAAATAGTACAGCAGGGGAGAAACCTATGGGGAAGAATAACAGTAGGAACAGAAGAGAAAAATGGAAGGCAGTAAGGGGCAGTGAGTGCGTCCCAGTGATGTGCTAGAGAGCTGCTTAGAGATATTAACAAGTTACATGAATTAAACAGCAATTGCAAGAGGTCACAGGCAGGAACTGAACACAGGGGTCCAAATGAATAGGTGAAGCCTATATATATATATATATATATATATATATATATATATATATATATATATATATATATATATATATATATATATCTATCTATATATATATATATACACACACACACACACACACACACACACACACACACACACACACACACACACACACACACACACACACACACACTTTTTTGTTGGGAAATAAGCAATTACTCTGCAGCCTTAGAGTTAGTATATGCAGTTATCAGAGCTGTGCAGGGTGCGAGCTTCCTGCAAAATACGTTTTTATATTATCACTTTTAATTTCTTTTTTTCAACACCTTTATTGAATTATCACTTGAGACATAGGCAAATTTATATTCATATAAAAGTAATCAAACTGTATTAACAACTCCATGTTTACAGACATTATACTTCACATCCTACATATCATATAACCTAAGCAACTTTACAAAAATTATTCAATTCCTGCCCTTTTTTTCTTTAAACAAGAAACATCTTTATTAAAGCATCACTTATGACATAGGCAATCATCCATTTCTATAAATGAAAACAAACCACACTGACACAATCCTAGTTGCAAGCATTTTACATCACAAACCATACTGACATACTCCCACTTGCAAACATTATGCTTCACTTATAATCTACTTAATTGTTTCAGTTAAACATTACATATCTCATTTACATTTAAGTCCTGCCTTCTTTTAAACTTCATTCCTCCCCTGTATGTATTGTTCCCACAATTCCCATTTTTCCTATGTAGTTTGCTCCTACCCTTTTGTAAAGATCTCAATTCCAGTTATTTTATCTCTATTACTATATTCACTACTTTGAGTATAGTTGGTTTAGATTTTGATTTCTATTTTCTGGTAATTGCTTGTTTGGCAGTAACCATAATTAGCTACAGCAAGACCTTACCATGTCTAGACAATTACGATTCTGCATCATAGCTCATAAAAATCATCTCCGTTGTCACACCAATCTGCTCACACAGCATCTCTGACAATGCATCCTGCAGGGAATCCTTAAAGTCTACCAACTCACCACACTCCCAGAAAATATGTTCCCAGTTACCTCTTTCTCCCCATCAGACATCCAACATTTGCTGTCTACCACAGGAAAAATTCTCTGGGGTCTACTTGGGGTATAAAAACATCTACGTAAACATTTCCAAGCAAAAATCCTAAATCTTCTAAATTTTGTTACATATTTGGGAGACATAAATATGTCCTCCCATTGTTTCTTTGTGAATTGCTGAATCCTTTCTAACCACCTGTGATTGATCCTTATAGTTATCAGTATTCCTTTCTTAATGGCAGCTTCTGTTCTAGATTCTACTAAAAACTCTACCAGTGCTGGTCTTTCATTTAGGACCCCCCTGTTTCTTTCTGTTTGCCTATACTCTGATTTACTTTTAATTTCTTGACATAATCTTATTTTACAGTTATACTTAAGTATTGTTAGTGTCATGCAGTTCAGTTTTCCATATGCATGTTCAAAATTGTGACTATAATAAATTGCTGTTGATAGGGTCAATGTTGTTGCAAAGGATCATAGCAGGTTACTAGGCTAATAACCCTAAAGCCTTTTTAAGCCTAGCCATTTATGTCCCAATTTGCCCACTTATCAATACCCATGTAGTAGAATGACTTTAGTATATACCTGTGCCTTAGGGCATCTACAAGTTGTCCATTTCCATAGGGGCACAGGCAACAAGCCAGGGGTGAATTTGTGATTTCCCATCCATTGATCCAAACTGCACTTGACTAGGCTTAGGGAAGAGCTCTGTTTCACATGAATTGGGAGACTGTTCCAGAGAAGGGGTAATCTTTGAGATACATACCCGTCCCTCCAAAATGTCTTGTTTATGTCACAGATGAGGTTAAATTCCTTAGATCAGGTAATTCTAGTGTTGCATGTTTTGTGAATGTGTAGCAAAAACATCAAGGCTGGACTAGAGAATGCCTTTAAAATTAGGCATAGATCGCCCCTCAGTAGTGAGTAGGAGACCAAGTACAGGGAAAGGGCTTTGCAGCAGTCCTCACAGGACATGTTACTTACACACTGTAGCCTTTTAGTGAGGAAGCTCTGTGGCAGTTCCAGCTGTTGTAAATGTCTGGTTAGGTACATGCCAAAGAGTGCATTGTACTAGATTACTGGTCTAATGAGTATAGTGACGCTATGATCTTCTAACATCTGGATGCCATGTCCTTACTTATAAAGTTGTGCCCCAAAGAAAGATTTTCTCAATACCAAGGACACATGGTGATCAAAATTCAGGTTACTGTCAAGCTGAGTTCCCAAGTCCCTTACCACAGGGTCTGTTCTTGGGGAGTGTTATCAATGCTGTAATTTGCAGGGGTGGTCATTTTTCCAACAAATAAAGTATACATTTTTACACTGAGTTTTAAGTCATGGATCTGGCACCAGTTATTTGCCTGTGAGAATATCACACTTTTGGGGGAGTCAGTGATTGCACTCAGCTTGCAGTCATCAGCAAATACCTGGGAGGCTAATTTTGCCTCAAAGTTTGCTTTAATGGATTTGATTAGTCTCATGAGTTGCTTGTTAAGACTGAGGAGGGTGTTTTTTACACCGGGCATTGTATTTCCTATTTTTGGATGTGGTTTTCCTTCTTTTGTTGTACAAATTATTTATACTGGGGGTCCACCAAGGTGGCTTGATTTTGAAGTTAGTCCTAAGTTTATTTTGGTTCGGTACCACTGTTTCTAAGCACTTATTTATATGGTTTCACAGGGTTTATATAAACACTTCTGCATAGGCCACAGAATTTGAATGGGCTTGGAATTTAGATATGCGTGAATGATGTTTTGGTCAATATCCAAAAGCCTAGTGGGAACAGGTGTGCACCACCCCTTGCAAAGCAGCATGGTCTGTTGATCATGACCTCCCAAACCAATAAATATTGGACCCCCTTAGAATGACACCAGCGATTAAACCAATTGTTAAAGCCAATCATCTTCTGTTTATATTGTGGTATTATCCTTGGAGAAGACGGAATGCTACTTAATGCTATGCTACCTACCCTGGACACAGTCTGACAGCTCTATCATGTCTCTCTTTATATAGTCCAGAGAGATATGTCTTAGGTCATTAACAACAACATGGGCTATGGCAGAATTATTTTGATACTTGTGGTTCAATGTCATGAGTGTATGTGTGTGATCTGGCAGATCCTTGACCTTGATAGGCAACTGACCATAACCATCTCTTTCCTCAGCCTGGTGAATGGGGCATCAGTGTGTCTCACAACAGAGTCTCCAATAACTGATATATTGAGTTGTGTGGTAGTTTAAGGGCTCAGAGGTTAAGATATTGTGTGTTGTGGTTGTATGTATCCTGGGGAGTGTTGTCTTTATAGAGTGTTGGGAAGGATGCTGAAGACAGTCTATGGGAGGCCTTTAAGTTCTGGATAGATTGCATTTAAGAGCCTCAGAGTATGTGAGTTTATGTGTCTGATCCATATTAGGTGTAGTGTATGTGTTACTGGCAACATGTTTGAAATATTAGTGTCTATATGCAAGAGCTTTTCCTCCAAGGACATAGTATGATTGCATCTCTTGCATACTGTGTTGGTCTGCTAAAGAATAAGATGATTGTCAGTAAACATGAGACAATTGCAACATTGTCTCAAGTTTCCCATTTCCACCAGGCTGGCTACAGAGACAGTAGGAAAGTGCACTTCCCTGGCTGTGGATCCCTTTTTTTGTAATCTGTGAGGGGCAGTGCAAGTGGGGTATGTTGTTGTGTCTTTCGGCTTTTCCCGGTTACGGGTCGCCACAGCAGAACTCCGGTCCGCTAATGATTGGCAGTAGATTTTTTTAAGTGCCGAGTTGCTGGCCCTGACGCACAACCTTCAGCGAAGGTACGCCCATTCATGCATATCTCCACACAGAAGACACTCTAGCTGAGAATCAAACAGGCCAACGTGCAAGTGGGGTATGTAACTAACTAAATTTGGAGTTGTTGGGCTGGGACAGAGGTCTAGGATCGATCTAAAACAGCACTCTTAGGGTAATGCTTCACCATAGGCAAACTAGCTGCTCTATACTAGATACTTGAGAAATTACCAGAGAAAATTTTATATGGAAAAATAAAAGTGTGGATACCTGCATCTATACAAGGCACTACAAACCACTGCTGTACAGCTCAGCAGAGGTTACAGGAAATGAGCTACAAAGGAATCCAATCAGTAAACAGTAAAAATGAAGTATATGTGTATATAAGACTCAGATCCTGCAGAAATTCCCAACTCTCTCACTATTGTGAGTGATACTACAAGTTTAAGGTCCCCAGACCAAGTAAAATGCAAACAGCAAAAATGCAGTAGAACTATAATAAATAAGGCTCAGACACTGCAGCAATTCACAGTTATCTCAGTATTGTGAACTCAAGAGTTCTTATAGCTGGAGAGAAATGTAGGTGAATATCTTAAATAAGAAAACCATTTCTCAGCTCCTCCCACTGATTGGTTAGATCTAATTCCTACTCAGTCAATAAATGCAGAGGGAATGTTTCCTAAGTGATCGTAGCCAAATTTGCAGTAAAGCAAATTTTTAAATACAACAAACTTTAATATAATAAGACCAACATCAAATTAAAATGTTTAGATATTTTCCCTAGATATCCCCATTGAGCAATACCTGCAAAGTACCTCTGATGAAGACAAAGCAGCACAATATGGAAAACTGCTCTTATTAATCTATCCCTGCTATATTTTTAATCCACTCATCCTAACCCAACTGATATTTGGGCGAAGAAAAAATAATGCAACCACTGTCGAGTGTTTTTTTTTTCTCACAGTAAACAAAAACTTTACATTACCTCTCAACTGTCGAGATTTTTTGTCTCATATTTTTGGACTACTTCTCATAAAATCTGTGGTTCTCTGTTAAGTCATTGAGGATTGAAGTATCTAAACAATGACAGATATTTGTGTTTCAGACTTCATATCCTACAGAAAACACATGCCAGTGCAAACCTGTTATTCTATCAACTTTATAAGTTTGTAAGAACAATATTTAAAATCCATTCCTAATTTTGGGCATTTGCCCTTCCCCCATTATTGCTGGCTTTTTCCAGATTTCTTGCACTAAGAGGTTGAGAGGTATTGTCTTATAGTGGCCTACATTGCACTTACCAACATTTGTAACTGCAATCTTGGATTTGGCTAGCCTGACAGATATTAAGCAATATACATTTAATGGCACTAGGCTTCTTTAATTTTAATAATGCGTTTAGCGCAAATCATGCAAGTATTTATTTAAATGTTAGAAAAGAAAAATTAAGATTAAAAAAAAAAACTGTCTGGTATGTGCAAAACTGGCTAACTAACAGAAGGCATGATTGTAAATGGGATAGAGCTGATTAGGGGGAATGTATACCCACTAAGTAACATTAGATAAATAATGTGAACAGTTCCCTACTATTTATATGTGTCACTAAAGTAGGAATTAAGGCCCACTATATATTTTTATGACAAAAAGTGTACTAAAAGGGCTGATAAGGAAGATTTGATTAGAAAACAAAATATCACTTCAAAAACTAAGGGCATTTGTATTTCTATTCTCAGCTTTCAATGTCATGAACTACTGCTACTTGTAAATGTGTGATTTCCCATGTCTCTGCTTACACTTATCAATGGTACCTGAACTGTTCAGAGATTTGGGAAGCATGGCTAGGCTTAAAAAGGCCCCAGTGGTCAGTAGCCTAGTATACACCTATGAACAAACTGATCCAGCTAAAAGGAGTAAAATATAAGATAGATTTCTGGAAGGCAAGATAAGGGTTATCATTTCCAAATGGGACAGGGTAGAACAGTCATGATCAGAAGTAGGAATGCTAAATTCTACGTTATCAAGGTACACATTAGGTCTTATAATATACATAGATTTGAAGGAAGGATGCAGGTAGTGAAGAAAAAAAAAAACATTATTTCATTAATACAAACAATAGCTAGGTTCTATTTAAGTGCCAGCCCTTCAGTTTGGAGGTCTTGTTTAGAACTGATATCAGTAGGCTCAACAAGTTATGGAACACAGCTTTAAAAATGATCCACAGAATGCAGACCACTGCGCGCGTACACACACACACACACACACACACACACACACACACACACACACACACACACAAAAGTGTTCTGCAGAAAGTGGCAGAGAAGGAGGCATAATAAGAGCCCTTATTTTCTTAACTCTTTGTTTATTTAAGAATCTTTTAAAAGAATAAGAGAATTGCTTCTTACAGACCTTTTTAGCTATGCATGGATAATAAAGACACAAGTAAATACAATATGCATGGACAGTTTAGAATGACCAATCAACCAGCATATTTTGGGGAATATTAGAAGAAACTGGAGTGTATAGAGAAAGCACAGACAACAACTGAAAGTCAAACTCAACCTCAGACCCATGATATTTTGACCTATCAGCACACCACTGTTAGCATGTTAACTAGTTTTATGTTCCGTGGGACTCTGAAAACATATTTTCTCTCTCTCTCTCTCTCTCTCTCTCTCTCTGTCACACACACACACATATCTCCTTATAAGTAGCGCCAACATCTATGTTCAAGAACAGCAATTATAAAAAATAAATTCACTCTGAAGTATTTTATATATTGAAAAAGATAATACATCTGTACAGCACAAATGTCCAAATGCACAGAATGTACGTGCAAGAGTTGGTCAAAGACTAGTAAAGTGCAAACCATGTGTTCAGTGGGTCTACATCACAAAGTCAAATGTTAAAAACATCAAACGCACTTACGTCGAACTCTAAAAACCAAAACTACAGAATATCGAAGATGCGGAACAGTGGAAAACAAAATCCACAGACAAAATAAAGTGGGGGGGCTGTGGCCCTCCCACACTCCCCTACTTAAATATACCAACTCTGAGATCACACCACAGTAGAGGAAACGGCAAAGTCCTGGCAATGGTCCAGCGATTTTTTTCCCTGGGAAAAAAAATGCTGTTCCAGCTGATCGACATTCTGTGATTTCGATTTATACAGTTCAACATAAGAGTGTTTACTGTTTTTAATGCTTGACTTAGTGGTATAGACCTTGTTCAGTTAACTGGTAGGCAGTCAAGAACCAGCATGTAACAAGACAGAGGTTAACTTTCCTATATGAAGTACATGAATACACAGTTCTCATTTATCTTTAATAGATTTGCTGTGTGTTGTCACACTCTGTTGTTGCAGCAGAATAAATTTTGCTCTAAAGGCCTAAAAAGAACACTGTAATACTAGACACTACCTAGAAAAAAAAAAACGGAAAAAAATGAATATAAAATGTTTAAAGTGAATAGTGTTTCCTGCTTTTATTTGCTTTTGGTGGACACTCTTATGTCTAAAAAAGAAAGGCAGAGGGAAATTAACAAGCATCTGGTGGCAATGAAAGGTTTTTATTATCACCTCCAAAATGTTGCTGAAAGCACCTCTTTCGTATCATGTATGCGCCAAATGCCATTTCTTTTTATATACTTTTAAGAAAATGAAAAAAGGTTGCTTCTACAAAAGGGATCATTGCAACAGCCTCCAATCAATGCTGTTCATTTGTTGTGGTGCCTGCAGTAATAAAAAATGAACAGGTGCCTTAGGCAAGCAATAGAACAATCATTCACTGTGCTGTAATTCATGTGACTAATAATTAATGCAATGACCATGGTTCATAAACGCAAATGAGCATAATCAGTCCTCAAGCAAAGGATAAACATTGCAGGAAACTAATCAAAATTCTTTTAATTAGCATTAAGCTCTTAATTGTTTTCTATTCTGAAGTTGTCTTTGCTTTACTGAACCTTAAGCACACCACTGCTTTAATAATTTCCATTTTTAAATGAAAAGGCATTTAATCTTTTCTTATGACTGTTATATAGTAAAAGAAAGAGAAATACTGTGTGACAGATGAACCACAGTTTTAATAAAAGTGTCACTATTACATTTGTGAATATTGTTTGCACTAACATGTTCTCATTGGATGGTGTCACTATTTGCTGGAAAATTAGAGAGGCTCATTTAGTACAGCCATTGCAAATCTGATTAAAGCACCTAACACAACAATATATTGCATTGTTTGCAAATTTTTTTGTACATATTATTTTTTTATCACATTTAGCAGGTTTCATCCAAGTAAAGTACACATCAAGTCAAAATACAGAATGATCAACCAGAGATATATGTCAATTTTCAATTAAAAATATGACCTGATACTCCTATAAATTGGCAAGAGTTTGGTGGAAATTTCAGGAAGAGTCTGAACATATAAGATGATATAATTACCTTTAACAGAATTTTAAAAGTAACATTTAATAACTTTTCTGCTGTCCGTGGGCACTAAGACATCATAACCGCAGCTAGCACAGCTAAAGTCTGCCACAAAGAGGAAAGGAAACTATTTTTAAGTAATTCTAAACTTGAATTATTCATGTGTTTCCTGTATACAGCAAGTTTGTACAGCCATGTTATAAAGTAGGTGGCACAATAATTTTAATTTTAATGAGGTTTAAATTCCACTGAGAAACCAAGATATTTTTAACAGCAGTGTCATTCTATTACTTATTTTTTACTAGAGCTGTATCTATATCACGGCTAAGATTCTGATTCATTACATTTAGGTCAAAAGGATTGGTTTTATTTAAGAAGCCAGTATGAAATTAAATAGAAGATGTTCTTTGTAGGTAGCTTTTCTGAAATGTGATTCATGAATTAGCCTTAAGGGACACAGTTTGCAAAAATGTAGTGCTAACTCTAAGATGTTAGGGCAGTTACCTATCCATACCTAATCCTAGTAACATTGCTAACTTTACTTAACTGAATTAACAGAAAGCCTAGAAAAAAATAACTAAGAATATCCAACTCTCTCCACCTAAAAACTTCAAACTTAGGTAGCCACATATCCACTTCCTGCCACTTCCAAGAATATCCCTACACCATGATTTTAAATTCTCTATACCACAATTCTAAATTCCTTATTCAGTCTAATTTGAAATGTAAAAAAGAAATGTAAACATTTTTAATGAAAAGTTAACTTCCTTGTAATTAATTATAGAAAATTGTAACACAAGTTATGTTAGAAATGCTGCCAGTCATCAAAAATGATGATCCAACAGTTAAACTGTGTACTGCGATACGCGTATCTGAGACACAGGAATCTGCCTCAGTAAGCAAGGTAGGCTGTGGCACATGAGAAACACCACAACCAGAGTATTATGTCTTACAGCAAATTTAGAGGTAGGGCATAAGAGAGCAATACATGCAAAGAGCATTTAGATGCTGTGTTTTAATTATACTATATTTAAAATGGTGTATCTGTCATAAAGGTGCTGATAAGTATTAATCCTACTTTCGGTACACTCCCACATTATTATGGCTTCAATAAATATACCAAATATATTAAGAAGCATTTTTACTGGAAAGCATGTAAGCGAAATGATTCACCTTACTCCTCATGGACACAATCCTTTAATGCATCTTATTGCAAAAAAAAAAAAAAGATCTCACACAAATTTGGTAACACACCATAGATGGGAAATAAGTACACAATATTAATTTTCCTAAGTCAATGATTCATGGGTACAGAGCTAATTATATGGTGGCATTTCCTCTTTAATTAGAAAGAAAAAGTATACTTTAATATATCATTTTATAACTAGAGTTCAAGAAAAATAATGAAATGCAGAAAACTAGAGACAAAGTGACTCCCACATGCTACACCGATTCCACTGATTATATGCCTAATTTAGTTCCCCAAAAGCAGAAAAAGATGAGGTGTCACTTATCAAACCACAAAAACTGAATAGGTGAGCATCTATTAATATCTTGGTCAGTAAAAATGCTATGGCACAATCAAAAAATGCTTAAACTTCTTGAAGAATGACATTATGAAAGAATTAAGTACAGCAGTGTGTTAAATTATAACAGTACTCCAGGACCTTACACACGTTAGCATTCTCTATTAATCTATGAAAGGGTGATTTAAATATTCACTTGGCATACAGGGTATGGTAATGACACTAGAATAATGCAGTCTCAGCAATACTTGTTCAAATTTGTCTTAAATTACCTTACCTGTTCTGAAATTATCTGTAAAATAAAATTGTTTAACTGTCCCTTAGATATAGTATGAAATTAAGGCAAATGCATTTCAGAACACAAACTATAAACATTCTTCTTAAACTGGTCATCTTTTCATATAGATAACCAGCAGTTACCTCTGCTAAGTATGCCCAGTCTCAAAGAGTGGTATTATATTTGCTCAGCCATGCCCAAATGTGCTACTGCTGGCTTTATAATGTGTGCCTTCCCAAATCAGTGCAGTGGGTTATGTCATTCTAAATTTATACTTCTGTGTCTCAGCATTTGTCTGTGTGTGATATTTTGGTTCTCTCGTCTTACCTTTTTTTGAAGGTCAACTAAAATTACCTAAGGTTGCAAGTTTGCTAACATTCCACAATTGTTAATTTTCCATTTTAGATGCTTGCAAGACATGGAATGAGTCTGCAGATGGGCATGTAGCAAATTAAGTAAAGATCCTTTATGGGGATGTAAAGCCTTGCAATTTCTATTATACAGGCATTTAATGCATTAGGAGTGTGTGGTTATTCATAAAAAAAGTCTTGCATCACTAATGGAAGATTTTCTAAAGTAACTTCCTAACTTTTTCTTTAAACTATTATACTGCTCCTCCTGCAGTATGTTTCAAAGTCCACATTGTAAATTTTATGTAGTTCTCAAAATGCCAAAAATACTAGGAACCAAAGACAAAGAAAACGCATACAGTATTCCATATAGACCAAGAACCAAAGACAAATGGCACAGAAGCTCACAAGGCAAAAATATCCAGATGAAAATGAGCAGAACAATCCACACTGGAGTAAAACTGAAACTGAACACCACTAATTCAAGCCAGTGAAAAGCTCAAAACTATTTATTGAAAGATTTAGCACTTTTTTCCATAATCTGGAACTTGTACAGACTCATAACCCCAATTACATCACTTCCTTAAATAAAAAATGCTTAAAAATGCAGTGTCAAATCATCACTTTATTTGTACTAATAAAATCAATAGTTTTTCAGTATAGTCCAATTAAAAAATAATGTAATTTATGATATAAAAAATTTCATTAACATACAATATACGACTGCACCCTTTTAAAATGCTATTGCCAAGAATGCATTCTACAAATGAATCAATAATAACAAATATATATATATATTTGTAACAGAGCATAGAGATATTCTAAAAATTAGTAATCCCAATCCTTAATTAAATTTATGAAACTGTAAAGGATGTGAATCATAAAAACATCATTCCAAAGTTATTTGCTCTTAAAATTTGCTGACAATAATTTTAGGATTGGATAAATATATACCATGTCAATTAATTTGAGTGGAATAATAGCATCTAATCTAAGTTGCCACATTAGTTCTTTACATTCTAATCTGAATTCCCAATCACCATCTCTTAGGTCAGCAGTTACTTTCCCTAATGTACCAAATGTATACCTATGTGAATCAGAAAGGCATATTGCAATGCAGAATCCTTCTGGGTTAAGGCTTCCATATCGCTGTAAATCTTTCTGAATTCCAAAGGCCATTTTTCTTGGGGTAGGCTATCTTAGGAAAATATCATATTTAAACTCTGTACTACATTTAAACACATAATGTGGTGACCTTGGGTATTCAAAGAGACAATGATATAGTGAAATCCAATGCATCTTTTGCTTGTAGTCTATTTATACTTTTCAAGAATGTCTAAATGAAACTGCAGATGATCAAATTAAATGTGATGTTAAACCAAGGCTTCACCTGCCTTCAGGTTATAGTTGCTGAGCTGGATGTTAAACCAAGGCTTCACCTGCCTTCAGGTTATAGTTACTGAGCTGAATGTAAAATAAAACATGGTTCCTATCATAGGGGGTGGGGGAACTTCCCCCATATCTTTTCCAAATTTCCTCTAGTTAGTATGAATGCCACTTCAGGTCTCTAATGAAATAAGACCATAGGTTCATAGATTAGTACTAGGCTAACTGCCATTATGGGCCATTTTAAGCCTAGCCAATTACCCCATGTGAGAATCAAACCCTGCACCTTGTGTCTGCAAGGTAAACACCTTAACCATTATGTCATCCTCCCACCCAAGGTCTTGGTGGGACTAAACCTGTCAACAACATGTAAATAAATAAATCAATACATAAAACAAGTTATCTACGTATGAATTCATTCTATTCAGAAAAAGTACCGACTGAATAGAATGTACAGGAAGAAGGAGTGCAAGACGAAAGCAGAAAGGTTATGGTAGCAGCTGTTGCAGAGATTGTAAAAAATGAAGAAGATGAAGGAAAAGACTGAGAAAGCTGCAAATAGTGGAAAAGAAAATTAAATAAGCAAGATCTGGTGATTCCAGAGAAAAAAAATGCTATAACCATTTGAAAACAAGTAATTGTAAAGGGACTGTTGGAACCTACACTTAGAATACAAGTATGCTGAAGGAAAGTCTGAGAAGGATCTGTTTATATATGATGAGAACTTTAAGAAGGAAAGGCCCACACTGAAAAATACCATTTCAACATGCTTACTGTTACCATAAATGCTAGCGGTATTAAAAATGAAGTAAATGGTGGTGCTGCGGTAGCGTTGTCGCCTCACAGTAAGACGTTGTCCTGTTCGATTCTCAGCGGATGCGTCTTCTGTGTGGAGACATTCATGAATGGGCGTGCCTTCTTAGAAGGTTGTGCGTCAGGGCTGGCAACTCGGTACGTAAAAATCTACTGTCAATCATTAGCGGACCGGAGTTCCACTGTGGTGACCCCTAACCGGGAAAAGCCGAAAGATACAACATTAAAAATGAAGTAAAGGTGGAATTTGATTATTTCTGATGCAGTAAAGTGTACTTATTTAGTCAAGTCAGATTATTTGTCATCTCAAGGACTTTAGAACACCAGTCTGCCCCTGGTAACTTTTGTTCATAAAATGTTTTTGACATAAATGTTGGCATGGACTGTCTTTACCTCCTCCAGTGAAATATATTCTGTAAGATTTCTGTTCTGCATCCTAACTGCACAGTATAGCTCACAGCTTCACTGAAATACATGTCCCTCAACTGCATGAAGATAATGGTGAAGAAGGGGAAATTTTTTTTCATAAAAAATATGCAAATTATATGATGTGTTAAATACTGGAAATATAGGGTGTCATTAATATGTGTTAGCACTTGCAGAGTATTTTTTAATGAATGTGCTTATACCTTTATGTTCTTTGTGATATGATTTGTGGCTGCAAAGGCCCTGAGGACCAGTTTACTTACTTGGTTAACAGACAAAAAAAAATAAAGGGTTGGGAGGGTGGCCTAATGGTTTAGGTGTTTGCCTTTCAAACACAAGGTGCAGGGTTTGAGTTTCACAAGGGATAATTGTCTAGGCTTAAAATGGCTCGCAAGGGCAGTTAGCCTAGTATGAAACTATGAAATAATAAATAATAATGAGAAACTAAGACAAAGAGAACTATTATATGTGAATTATAGGATATTCTTTATTACATTAGAAAACTGAAATGAAGAAACTGTGTGTCAAAGGAAAAAACTTCAAAGACCAATACACGTAAGGTTCAGTTAAGGCACTTTAATTTACTTGCCGCAAGGAGACAAAAACATGCAAATACAAGAATTTGTCTAACTACTAACAGGAAGTATGTTAATTTTTATACTATTTTACAAGACATGGCCTTTTAAGCTGACGTAATCAAACACAACTTTTAGCATTGTTTTACAGCAGATGTTACTTTAGATTTTCTGCTGACATGACTAGATTTGTGAGAAACCTTTCAGAAAAACAACCTGGCCTTGGTGACCATTAATCCGTTTACAAGCGTCTATTGTACAGTGTTACTTTTCAAGGTACTTTTCTAATACAGATACAAGCAAATGCTGATTGCAGTTCATATTTTCAAGCAGGCTTTGTACTAATTATCTGTAACTTCTACAGCTGTGTATTTTCTCATGGCACAGCGGAACTTCTTGTCTAAGTTTCATACAAGTAGTATTGTTCTATTCATTATTTTCCTAATGCAAGCAGAAATTACCTGCTTCTCAGTAAATTTCCAAGGCACAAGCAAGATTTTAGCTAACAGTACAAGGTCAGTAAGCAACTGCAGTTTGTACAGATTTATGCAGTATGAAATAGAATAAATGTGTTAACCCTTTTCAAACTCTAATTGCACTAAGCATATTGCTAATACACACATTAATACATATTTTTCTAACATTTCCCCCCTATTAATACTTTTATTCTACTTTTAAAATAAGCATAAATAGTTTGTTTTCTTCTCCTAACCTCTTCCACTCAGGATTTGCAGTTAAGAGAGTCATTCAGTTTAAACTTATGAAAGCATTTTTAGTCTTTTAACAGCTCTTCAAACTCAGTACTTTGATATAAGGTTTTAGAAACTGAAATGTCTATAAGGTCTTTAATCAGTCTTTTCATGCAGGGGATACCACAACAAACACATACTCCCAGTAGGAGCATACCTACACAAATGGCAGTCAGGATGTTCATTAGGATGGTACCCCACCCCCAAAACCATTTCTAGAAAAAGTCCATCAGTGGGTTTGGGCCTGGTTTGGTCATGGCTGACACTTGCTGAATTACCTCAAGATGATTGTCTATCTCGTGTTTATGGTCAGGAATATACGAACAGCATTCTTTTTGGATTAAAGCACATGTACCACCTTTTGCCGCTAGGGTGAAGTCGAGAGCCATGCGGTTTTGGAGCACCTACAGTTCTCATAGCATTCAGTTCATTAGTCACCAATTTGAGAGCAGAAAATGTTACGTTGCTAATTACTTTGAGAAGTTTTGACAGTTTTCTCAGTTCCCAGATCGATTTCATTGCTTCATATGCTGGTGATATGCCTGCCCACGATATAACGCTATCACTCAAGTCCATGTGTGTCAGTCCTTTGCCTAGAGAGTGATGGTCTTTCCAACATGCATCGATTTGTCCCACTGGATTTACAGGTTTCTTAAAGACTTCTCGGACATTTCTAATTTTTCCATGAGGCAAAACTGCAGTGTGTCGTATGGCCGGAACCAGGTAACCCAAAAAACAACTGTCGGACCAATTCTTAGGTAACCATTTGTATGCCTTTCTGCCGCACACAAAATAACAGTCTTCTACTTTAGTAGTAACCTTGCTATGAATGTACACTCGCCCTGCATGAAACATTTTTCTATCAATTGTAGACAGCTGTTTATAAAGAACAGAATTATGTTTTACTTCATCAAGTGTTTTGTGCATCAATCCAAGAAATAAATCATAGTTTGTATTACAATAAAGATCTACTTTGTTACCTTTAGTGCAACATTTATAAGGAACAGTCACATTGCAATTGCTTCAACCCACCTGAACAGTATAATTTTTATAAAAACACACAGTTCCCTTCTGTGGAACAGACAAGTGCAATGCTATTTTATCTTGTGCTGTGATGGTTGAGGTATCATAAATCAAGTTCTCCCAAGTCTTATTGATCCCTAGGGGGACGGTAGTCATTAATAACCCCCCGTATGCTGTCAGCAAAGCTGTGCAAATCCAGCAATTCGAAACATTGAAAGTCTCAGCATACACATATTTAATTGCCTGGTAAGTGTTAAAGTTTGGATGCCAGTTTATGAGTAACGCTTCACGTTTATTCAGTTCAGTCTGTGTGGCTGGGAAAAGAAAAGGCCACAACAAAAAGATTATTGTCACTAATGCAGTTAACAGGATGATTATGCAATACTTCTGAGGAAAGGGTTGTTTTGCATTCCTGTTTCTTCTGGACTCTATTATTTTTGCTCTTGGCATGTAACAAGATTTTTGTCCAGTTCAAAATTTTAACTAATTTACAGTGCGTCAGGTGGATTTAGGAGGCACGCTCCACAATTTTGACTGCAGTGGGTGTTGACAAAAGCACTTAATATGGACCTTCCCACTTCGGAGACACCCAATTCTTCTTCTTAACTATCTTCAGCCAGATCCACGCTCCAGGGGGCACTGCCACTTTTGACGGTCTGGTTCATTTTTTATTTGAAACAGAATTTAACTGCAACAAATGTTTAGAATTTAAGAGTTTTCACATATACTCAGCTAATGTACTGTCAGCTTCCTGGTCTGCAGGCATGAGAGATTTCCACTGAGGTATATAGTAAGCCCTTCCAAAGAGGTTTTCAAAAGGAGTCAATCCTTTTGCATTCAGAACAGTTCTCATGCTCAACAGTGCCAGGGGCAGACAGTACACCCAGTTTCTCTGCGTTTCTGTTATTAATTTTCTTAGCTTACTTTTTAAAATCCCATTATGCCTCTCTACTAGCCCTGCTGATTGCAGGTGATACGCACGATTCTTTAGAGAAATACCAAAATGTCTACTTAACTGCTGTATGGTCTGATTTACGAAGTGTGTGCTGTTGTCACTGTAGATCCTTTCCGGAATGCCGAATCTAGGGATGATTTCTTTAACAAGCACTTTGGCCACAGTCGTAGTGTCTGGATTTTTAGTCGGAAAGGCTTGCACCCATCTGGAAAGCATATTTACAATGACAAGATAATACTTCTTATTTTCACATTTATTTAACTCTATGAAATCCATACAGATAGTATGAAATGGATACAGTGGTGTAGGGAAACTCCCTTGCTTGGGCTTTAATGCCCCTTGTGCATGATGTTTATTACAGATATGGCATAACGAACAAAATTTTTTAGATTAGTTTGTAAATCCGTACGTCGTGAACACTTGATTCACCAGCTGTACCATCCCCCCTGTTGAGACATGGCACTGCCCATGGCTCAACAAAGCTGCATATTTAAACAAATTAGACGGCAATATCGTTTTTTTTTTTTTTTAGAGATGTACAGCCCCTTTTCAAGAATTGCTCCTCGTTTTACTCATTTTTGTTTTTCAGTTTGCATAGTAAGTGTTTGCATTGTCTTTAACATTTCTAAGTCTAAAATCTCAGAGGGTTGTAGTTCCTCATTCAAAAGAAATACTTCTGAAGCTGCCTGCTTTGCAGCTGTATCAGCTTTCGCATTACCTTTTGAAATCCTGTCCTGTTGCTTGGTATGAGCTGTGCATTTACAAATAGCTACTTTCTGAGGTAACTGAATTGATTTTAAAAGATTTAAAATAAACTGTGCATGACTGATTGGTTTGCCAGTAGATGTTATCATTTTTTTATTTTTCCACTGTTGCGCAAAAACATGTACAGTAGAAAAAGCATACTGGCTGTCAGTAAAATGTTCACACATTTGTCCTTTCCTAAGGTACATGCCCGTGTCAAGGCAATCAATTTTGCTGCCTGTGCAGATAAACTATGTGGTAAAGATTTTGCTTCTATAATGTCTGTGTCAGAAACTACTACATATTCTACAAGGTTCTTTCCTGTAGGACCCCTTTTGCATGAGCCGTCCACGTAGTATGTCACCTCTGCATTATTCAAGGGAACATGCGTAAGATTTTTAGGCAGTGTCTTTTGCTTGATTACCTGCAGGCAGCTGTGTGGTGTGCCATCTGCAGGGGTTGGGAGCAGGGTAGAAGGGTTCAAAGTCGTACATTGTTCAATTGTCATATGAGGTTGGCTCAACAATATAGTTATACAGGAAAGTTGCCTAGCAGGGGAAAGATATGCTACCTTTTCTTGTAGTAAAATAATCGCGACTGCATGGGGCACTCTCAATGTGAGAGGGTGGAACAACACTACTGAGGCCAAAGCCTGTACTGCCATTGCAGTTGCAACTACTGCTTGTACACAGTGAGGTAAAGACCGTGCCACTGGGTCCAGTTGTGATGAATAATAAGCAATAGGGCGTTGCTTGTCCCCATGCTGCTGTGTTAACACTGATGTCATATAACCTTGCTTACAATTTACAGTTTGGAAAAAACGTTTATGATAGTTTGGTAATCCCAAAACTAATGAGGACGCTATTAACTGTTTCCGTTTGCAGAAAGCAGATTCTGCTTCTGGTGTTCATTGTAATAAATCCTGTGCTGCCATAGGCTTTTTGTAAATCAGGTTAGTCAACGGTGCAGATTCCAAGGCATAGTTTGGAATCCAACTCCGACAAAAATTAGTCGTACCCAGGAAGGACATTATTTCCTTCTTGGTAGTGGGTTTTGGTGCTTGCAAAATCGCTATTTTTCTGTCTTTATTTAATGTTCTACCTTCCTTGGATATTACATATCCTAGGTATTTAACTTGTTTTTTCCACAGCTGCAGTTTATTTTTGTTTACTTTATGTCCTTCAGTGGCTAAAAATTGTAATAGCGTTATGGTGTCCTCTTTACAATCTTGCTGGGTGGGGGACGCCAGCAGGATATCGTCAACATAAAGCAAAATCTGACTACCTCTTGGTGGGGTAAATCCTGCCAAGTTGCTTGCCATTTCTTGTGAGAATATTGTTGAACTTTTACAATACCCCTGTGGTAGTCGCGTATATGTATACCTTTTCCCCTGAAATGTGAATGCAAACCAATGCTGGCTGTCAGGGTGTATTGGTATTGAAAAGAACGCATTGCTGATATTTACCACAGAAAAATATTTCTGTTGAGGTTTTAAATCATTTAACAGGGTGTGTGGGTCTGGCACCATAGGTGCCCTTGGTATTACTGCGTCATTTACAGCTTGTAAATTTTGGACCATACGCCACTTTCCATTCGCTTTCTTAACAGGAAATAAGGGTGTTTTACATGGTGAATCAGAAGATTCCACCAGCACCCCTTTCTTAAGTAAAGCTGCTATAATAGGTTTGATTTCTACCTTTGCATCTTTTCTTAAGGGATATTGTCTCTTTTGTGGTCTAAATGCTGACTTTGGCGTAATAGTAACTGGTCCTGCTGTACGAATAAGTCCTACATCTGATTTTCCTGTCGACCAGAGATTTTCTGGTATATTCTGTAAGGCATTCTTTTTCTCCTTCAATAGAAGTGCCAATCAGCTGTCCTTGCTAGACTGCAAGTGTACAGGTGGGTGGGTTTGAGTTATCCAATTCAGCTTCTGCATTTGTATTCCCTGTTCTGACAGTTTTAACTCTGTCTGTTTTTTCCATCTCGTGACTTTTTCTCCTAAGTCTACCCATTTTACATTCTTGTCCTTAGTTAAACTAACATGTGGTAATCATTTAGATTTATAGAGTGCAAAGAATTCCTGGGGCAATGAACAGCTGGCTACACTGTTCCCTTTTGAGTCCCAGTACAGATTACGTGATACCAATCTGTTTGCACGATTTCTAAACAATTCTTGCTCATATTCCTTTTCAGGTTCTGGTGTATTACAATAATACAGAGTACAGTGCAACAAATGTTGTCTATCAGTGTCAAGGGAGGGGAACTTGCTGATGGCTACGTTCATTAACTCTTCGGTCACTGCCCCTGGACCAGTCGTAACCAAGTCCTGGCTGTACCAATAAAACATTTCACCCTCCGATTGCACTGCAAAGGTATCAATTTGTTGCTGTGCTTCCATACCCTGCATAGTTGGAACTACTGCTATACCAAATAACTGCATAAGGTCTCTGCCCAAGAGGTTTACTGGGCATTTTGCAGATACAACAATTTTGCTTTTCTGGGTCAATCCTGAAACAGGATCAGTTATTACAATATTATGGGAGAGGGGCTCCCGATACAGCTGTCCATTAGCTGCTTTCACTAATATGTAATCAGGTGACTCTGAATTCTCTGGCAGTTTGGAGGGATGTACCAGGGTCCGTGATGCCCCTGAGTCACACAAGAATTTGACTTTCCTCCCTTCTACCAGGAGTGTAACTTCTGGTGTCGTGTCTGCTAAATAGAGCTTTAAGCTCAATAAAGCCAAATTCAGTATTTTATTTTCTTCACTATTCGTGACTTTTTGCACTTCCTCTATTTCTTCTGTCACATTTTTTACTCCCTCTATCACATACTAATTTGTCCTTTCTCTGCTATCCCCTTCTAGTGATTCCTGACTATCATATAGTCAGTCCTCACCCTCCTTATCCTCCATGGTTGCCTTCTTGCTTTTTTTGCAATCCCTTGCCAAGTGTCCTTTTTTACCACATTTAAAACATTCACCCCTTTTCTTTTGCCCTTCAAAGTCCTCTGATCGTTGATCAGATTGTTTGTTTCCCTGGGCATTTTTTTTGCCCTTTTTCCCAGACTGTACTACATATACTTTTGCTTCATTTTCTACAGAAAATACTTGGGCTTTCTTTTTTTTTGCTATTAAAATGCCTTTTGGCATGTCTAGCATATTCAAGCAATGACTGTAACCTGCTTGTACGATGATCTACCATGTGTTTTGTAATAAAACTGCTTATGGGTGCAATACTGCCTTTCAAAAATGCATTCTTTAACTGCTGCTCGTATGGGGAATCGTGTGTCTGATCTTCAGGAACCTGCATTCCACAATGGTTATTAAAACATTCTAATAGTCTGGCATAATATCAGTCAATAGCTTTACCTTCCTGTTGGATGCATTGATTAATGCAAGTCCAGTCTGCCCTAGGCTTCCATTTTTCAGACATTCAGTCTGTAAGACCTTTTACTCTGTTGTCTAATTCTGCGCTGCTATGTGGGAGGGGCCTGAGCGCAATATTACGGGGATTCCAGTCACCACTAATTATGCGCCAATTTTGTCCCACAATTTGTCTGACTACTTTTTCTACCTTTTCTCCATTTAAATTATAACTCAGCCTCATTCCTTGCAAATCTTTTAAGAACTTTTTAAAATTAACTTTTGGATGGGGAATTTCTTCAGTGGCTTTCCGGATGTTTTCCGGAGTCTAGGGTCTATACACTAGAATAGTTGGGTCCTGACCTTCTTGCCCTGCCTGAGAATTAGGCACTTCTATAAGTGGGCATATTTTTTCGTCACTCATAAATCATGAATTTCTACCCATTTGATATAACTCAATGTCCCCTTTTGAGTCTCCTGCCCGTGTTCGAGACCTGGTCTCGATGGGATCTCTAATAAATGGTTTCGCTTTCGTAATGTCTTTACTTGCAATGACAGCAGGATATTGCAGGGGTGGACTAACTTGTTCACTTGCCTCATATTCTGGTAAGGGAGGCGGAGGGGCTGATGCTATTACTAAGTTATTGTCCTCCTTATTTAAAAACATTGCTTTTGAATTATTACTCTTTTGTTCCCTTCGGTTTACTTCCTCAATCCACCTGTGTGCCTGAGGAATTCCTAATTGACGTTGCTTCTTTACCAGACCTCTTGAATCGGTTTTAAGCTGTTTGACAAGTTTGACAAGTGAGGATTTTTCTAGTTTACCATCAAATTCATACTTATTAACCCATTTTGAGTAATATTTAATATTATCAACATGCTGTGACTGCATGTATTTCGCGTCTTCGGTTAACGGCGGATTTTGGGACCTTTTTGTACAATTATTACCCATTTTGTTCTACCCTTTTAATCGTTACGTAACTCCTTATTTTTAATGTGGTACCACGGATGTTTTTATAGTCTCTTCAGAATGACTGCCTACCTACTCTGTTTCCCTGATCTATGACAAGACAGTAATTTTTCTGTCCCTGACTTAAAAATAAAGTCTTAACAGAACAAATACAAATTTAGTCCCTGATCTAAAACAGAAAAAGAAGGTAGATTCACCTTACCTGAGCTTCGTGATTGATCACCTGGTTCGAGTAAACCCGTCCTTCAGTCGCAGATCAGAAAGTGGCTGGCCTCTTTTGTACGACAAGTCAGTCGGAGGACTTTTCAAATAAGAAGAACTGATGTGGTTTCTTCCCCGTACGGATTCAAGCCACCTGGCCTGTCTGATCCGCGACAAAGTGAAGGTTTCTGGTCTGAAGGACCAATCTGTCAAAGGAAAATACTTCAAAGACCAATACACATAAGGTTCAGTTAAGGCACTTTAATTTACTTGCCGCAAGGAGACAAAAACATGCAAATACAAGGATTTGTCTAACTACTAACAGGAAGTATGTTCATTCTTATACTATTTTACAAGACATGGCCTTTTAAGCTGACGTAATCAAACACAACTTTTATCATTGTTCTACAGCAGATGTTACTTTAGATTTTCTGCTGACATAACTAGATTTGTGAGAAACGTCTCAGAAACACAACCTGGCCTTGGTGACCATTAATACGTTTATAAGCATCTATTGTACAGTGTTACTTTTCAAGGTACCTTTCTAATACAGATACAAGCAAATGCTGATTGCAGTTCATATTTTCAAGCAGGCTTTGTACTAATTATCTGTAACTTCTACAGCTGTGTATTTTCTCATGGCACAGCGGAACTTCTTGTCTAAGTTTCATACAAGTAGTATTGTTCTATTCATTATTTTCCTAACGCAAGCAGAAATTACCTGCTTCTCAGTAAATTTCCAAGGCACAAGCAAGATTTTAGCTAACAGTACAAGGTCAGAAAGCAACTGCAGTTTGTACAGATTTATGCAGTATGAAATAAAATAAATGTGTTAACCCTTTTCAAGCTCTAAATGCACTAAGCATATTGCTAATACACACATTAATACATATTTTTCTAACACTGTGAATACAACATGTTATCAATAAACAATCTAGATTTACCTTGTTTTTTTTTTATTTCTTCATATCCTTTGGGTTTCTAATACCATGATGGGAATGGACCCCATTTCTAAGTCAAAGTACGATTAAAGTTCATGAAATTAATATTGTTTCAGTCTTTGATGTCAGTCAGAAGTGCTCTTCGTAGCACCCAGATTGTGCCCAGTAATTGCTCCTTCTGCAATTTGTACAGAGTTACATGTATTGGTGTCATATCTAAATATGACTGTAGATTCTTTTTTATAAGATTCATTGCTCCTACTGCTATTGGCACTGTCTGGGTATCTTTTTTCCACATTGCTCTCATTTTAGCCTGCAAATCCTGATATTTTATGACTTTGTGTCTCTCTGTACGTAAGACACTGTAGTCACTGGGTGTGGCAATTTCAATGAGCAATGCTACTTTTGTCTTCTTTTCATGCTCCACTATATCTGTTTTTCTAGCATCTATCTTTTAAACTGTTGGTAATGGATGATCCCATGTGATGTAAACTTCATCATTTTCTGTGATGATTTTTGGTTCATGTTTCCAGTGCTTTTCAACCACTACCATAATGTTTGCACAATCCCCAGTGCAACAATCTTGCCACATTATTATGCCTTTCAGATTACAGTCTTTCTGCCATTAGTATGTCACAACCAGCAATAAGGTGTGACTGTTTCCAATTCAGTTTTACAAAACCTACATTTGTCTGTTTCTCCCACATGTTCAATTGACTTTGTAAACAAACATGTACAAAGCCCCTTAACCTTTCATTTTTTTGTTTGAATTCACCTCTCCTTAACCATTCCTGTTTTCGTTACTGATCAACATGAGGTTCTTCCAGGAGTTTTCTATACTTGCAACTATATTTATGCATTTTCCACATTTCTTGCCTTCTCATCTGGTCTTTCACCTTATATTCCTTCTTTTTTTTTTGGGCACATTCAGTTACTGCCTGATTTTTATCTACTTCTGGTTTGATTTCCATTCCTGCTTGATGCCGATATGCTTCTGCTAGATTAAGCAGAGAAGTTGTCTTAGATTTATTCTCCTCATGTTTCAAAACTTTCACTACATTTGGGTCTTGTGAGGTCAGCAGATATTTGTGGAGTCCCACAATTGCAGATCTATACATGTAATCAATTTCAAGGAGGCCCATCCCTACTTCGGAAATGGGGAATATATAATCTTGGTATGCACTGATTTTTATAAATCATTTGGTGAGGATGAAGCATCCTTGTTTTCCTATCTAATCTATCCAACACGTTTTGGGGACAGTCAATTACTCCAAAACTGTAAATTAGAACAGGAAGTGCAAAATGGTTTATAGCTTGAATTTTGTTCCTAGATGTCAATGTTGTTTTCAGGATTAATTTAAGTCTTCTAGAGTATTTCTTTCTAAGTTTTATTCACATTTGTTCATGTTTTATTGTTGATCCTTCATCAATTCCCAAATATTCATGCACTCCCTTTTGCTCAAGTTCTTTTATATCATTCTTGTCCCAAACTGATGTTTTCTTGGTGCTGCAGTTTTCCTGCTTTAAGGGTTGCTTTTGCACATTTATCAAGACTAAATGACATTCTTATATCATCTGAAAAAGTTTTGACAACTTGCAGCTGTGCTTTTAGTTTCTCATCTAATGAGCTATACAGTTTTAACTCATCAACAAAGAGAAGATGAGAAGTCTTTACACTTTGTTTTCTAGGAACCAAATTATAGTCATAGCCTAAGCTGTTTTGTAGACAGCTTAATGGGTTAAGGGCAAGGCAGAATAGCATCAGTGACAGAGAATCACCCTGGAATATCCCCCTTTGATTTTTTATCCCTGGGATAATAATTTGTCCTTTATCATGGTTTAATTGCAAAGTGGTCTGTCACTGTTTCATTGTCACTGTAATGTAGTCGATCAGTGTAGGGTGTATCTTATATATTTTTAAGCACTATTTTATCCATGAATGTGGGATACTATCAAATGCTTTTTTGTATTCAATCCATGCCATACTTAAATTCTTCCCCTTTTTACTGTTCTCCACTATGACTTTATTTAACAACAGATGATCCTTTGTTCCATATGACTTTCTTTTATTGCCCTTTTGTTCTACTACCATAATTGAGTTTTCTTCTAAATGACTATAAACTCTATCTGCATCAGTTTCTGTGTATATACAAACTCAAACGGCTTCAGGTACACTGAGGTGCCCAAAACACACAACAGCAAAAGTAAATTAAGGCACCAAAGTTACACACTGGAAATCAGTCACAGTACTTTATTGCAGAAAACAAACGGTAAGCGCTTTCACAACTTAATGTTGCTTCATCAGACCACATCACTACAACTGATGCTTGGTTAAATAGTAAGACAATTAGTATGACATCACAATTTAAAGAAATATTTCCCCACAGACATAAAAACATATACCAATATCTATAAGAAAAATGCATAAAAGATATAGAAAGAGTGTATAAATATACACAATAAAAAGGATATTTTAAATATTTAAAAAAGGGGAGATGTCATCCCTGATGATTATTGGTAATAATCATTAAAATATGTATATATATATACACATATACACACACATTTTTGCACATATAACCATAATAATACAATAAAAAACTCACACTTAGTGTTTAAGGCGCCTTGCCTTAAGGTAAGGAACTAATGAGGTACAACCATTCAAACCAGGATATCTATCTGCTTGTAACTTGGTGATCCATTGTTGTTCTAATTCTTCAGTGTGGTTTTCTATATCACCACCTCTATTTGTCCTTACTATCTGTTGTAAGATTAAAAATTTAAAACAATGACTACTGTCGGTATTCAGGACATGATTAGCTAGAGCATTTGATTGCTTCTGGTTCTGTATGTCCCTTATATGTTCTAACATTCTTTCTTTAAAGCTCCTATTTTTTGTTTTGCCTACATAATAGGCATGGCATACTTGGCAAAAACAAAAATAAACAACATCGGCACTTTTACAATCATAATAATTCTTCGTGTAAAGTTTAAAACATTTCACAGGATGAATGTACTCATTTTTAGTGTAGACATGCTGACAAGCAGCACAATTCCTGCACGGAAAAGTGCCCTGTCTGTTTGAGAAATTCTTTCTAAACGACTGATGTTCTCTATTACAGAGTTGCTGCTTTAAAGACACATTATTTCTAAAACTGAAGTTTGGGGTGTCACCAACTGTGGAAACCAGACCTGGTATTTCATGTAGTAAGTGCCAATTCTTTTTAATAATTTCCGTGTACTTATTGATGTCACTTGCAAATCTAAAAACTATTCTAAACTTATTTCTATCAATACTTGTATCATAAGATATACTCGTATCAGCACCATAAGGGCTCATGTATGGTTTACATCTTGTAGATCTCAGTTTCCATGTATCTGCTATCACTCTAGTAATTTCTGAGCTAGAATAGCCTCTTGTTTGAAATTCGTCTTGCAATTTATTTAAAGCAACTACTGCCTCCTCATCATTATTATGTAGGTGTAGGGTTCTATAGACTTGTCCTTTAAGGACATTCCTAGGTATGTGTCTCGGGTGCATGCTTGACCTGTGAAGACAGGCATTGGTTCTTGTGGGTTTGTGATAAATACTAGTTCTTATCTGCTTTAAGTCAGTATGGGTGACACTCACATCCAAGAAGTTAACACATGTATCAGAAAAAGTAAAGGTAAACTTCAAAAAGTCTGTAGTACTATGCAAGTAATCAATGAAATTACTGATATTTCCACCATGCCCTTTCCACAAGACAAAAACGTCATCCACGAAACGTACGTACCAGAGAATATAGCCAAAAAATGGATTAACGTCTGACAAAAATATTGTTCTTCCCATCGTACTAATGACAGATTGGCGTAGCTGTTAGCACACGAAGTGCCCATAGCTACGCCAATCTTCTGTAGAAAAAATTGATCCTGAAAGGTTACAATGTTATTTTCAAGTATAATCTCCAATAGTGCACAGACTAGCATAATCTTATTAGTAGTCAGCTTCTTATTGATGTCGAGGAATTCTCGTACTGCAGGACCTGTGAGCAGTGCCAAAAGGTAGACAAGGCAGGAGACAAGGTGAGAGCTCCTTTGATGCCATTGCCTGTGATTGAGGAGCCATTTCAGAGGGTGGCTATGAATATTGTGGGGCCTCTGAGTACCCCAAATTCCACAAGGAAAAAGTATATCCTAGTGGTAGTGGATTGTACTACACAATACCCTGAGACAGTGGCTTTGTCCTCCATTGAGACAGAGAAGGTGACAAATGCTTTGTTAGAGATTTTCAGCAGGGTAGGTTTCCCAAAAGAAATACTGTCTGACAGAGGTGCCAATTTCATGTCAGACCTGCTGGCTTGTCTGTGGAAGTCCTGTGGGGTGAAGCACATGAGGACAACCCCCTTCCATCTCCAGACTAATGCTCTTGAGAGGTTAAACTCTACAATCAAGTCCATGCTACGGGCATTTTCAGATCAGTTTAAGAGGGAGTGGGACAAATATTTGCCCCATCTGTTGTTTGCTTACAGAGAGGTTCCCCAGGAATCCACAGGGTTGTCACCCCTTTGAGTTGCTGTATGGGCATAGGATGAGGAGACCTTTAGATTTAATTAGAGATGAGTGGGAAGGTGAGTGCGAGTCTCACAAGGAGTCTGTTGTGGCTTATGTCCTAAACCTCAGGACAAGGCTCAGGGAACTTATGGGCTTGGACAGGAGAACCTGGCAGAAGCCCAACAACAGAAAAAGGTGTGGTATGACAGGAATGCTCGAGCTAGAGAGTATGCTGTGGGGCAGCAGGTAATGGTTATCATTCCTGTCAGACACAACAAGCTGCAAGCAGCTTGGGAGGGTCCCTACAAGGTGGTAAGAAAGGTAAGTGATGTTAACTACGTGGTGGAACTGCTAGGCAGATGGCAGGGACACAAACTGTACCATGTTAACATGATGAAACCTTACCATGATAGGGAGGCCCTTGTGCTGAGCATTTGCAGTGGATTGCAGGAGGAGTCTGAGGGAGATCTGGGGACTGATCTCCTCAGTGAAGCTCGGTCTGACACCTCTGTGGAAGGGGTAGCAATATAGAACAGACTGTAGAACTGTAGAACTGTAAAACTGTACACCAACAGCAACAGACCACAACTCCAAATCAGGTGCAAAGTTTATTGGTTTAGTGCTTTCTTCTCATGATAGAGACTTCCTCAGAACAAACACACAAGATTAACCCAGCCCTTAAATAGCTATTAATCAAGTACTTATTTGCATAGTAAATCACATGACAATACTAAAGAAATGCCAAAACAAGTATTAATACTAATCGAAAGACTAATGTACAAATTCAAAGTGTGAACATTAACACATGTTGTATAAAACATGTAAAAAAATCCTTAAAAATATTGAAAATGTTAAAAATAAAAATAATAATAATAACTTATTAAGCCACAAACCATTGGGACACTAAAAAACTAAAGGACTTAACCTGTAAGGTGTTTTAATTTTAAAATACAAGCTATATTAATGGCCTCATTAATACCTGGATACTGTGTAGCGTCTAATCTAAGTTGCCATTTTAATTCACAAATGTCCAGGTGCACATCAATAATTTTGCCCTGTGGATCTTTGGCAACATAATCTACTACCAGGAACTTAAAATAATGGTTACTATGCTCCTTAATATGTCTGAACAGGGCGTTAGTAATTTTAATCTTTCTTATGTCATACATATGTTCATTAACTCGAGTTTTTAAGGCTCTGGAAGTCTTTCCAAATTCAAAGTGTGAACATTAACATGTGTTGTATAAAGTATGTAAAACATCATTAAAAATATTATAAATGTTAAAAATAAAAATAATAATAATAACTTATTAAGCCACAAACCATTGGGACACTAAAAAACTAAAGAACTTAACCTGTAAGGTGTTTTAATTTTAAAATACAAGCTATATTATTGGCCTCATTAATACCTGGATACTGTGTAGCATCTAATCTAAGTTGCCATTTTAATTCACAAATGTCCAGGTGCACATCAATAATTTTGCCCTGTGGATCTTTGGCAACATAATCTACTACCAGGAACTTAAAATAATGGTTACTATGCTCCTTAATATGTCTGAACAGGGCATTAGTAATTTTACCCTTTCTTATGTCATACATATGTTCATTAACTCAAGTTTTTAAGGATCTGGAAGTCTTTCCAATATAAAAAACAGCGCAAGTTTTGCACTTTGCCAAATATACAAGATGTACACTATAACAATTAAAATGCCCTTTAATGACAGTGTTTTTACCGTTTAACTTAAATTTGTCATTAGTTTCTAGCATGTTGGTGCAAATATTGCACCTACCACATTTAAAGTTCCCAATAGGTCTGTTAGAACCATAACCAAATGTGTCTTTACCTAACTCAAAAAGATTTTTAAAAGACCTCTTTTCTATAAACAATTTTGGGGGGTACACTACCCACTTTAGACTCTACATTGTTGTCGAAACGCAAAATATCCCAATTGCTAACAATAATGTCAGCTACCTTTTCTGCATCCAAATTAAAGGTTGTGATAAAACTCAGCCCAAACCTTGTTCTTGTTGCCTTATTCAAATTAAAAACTTGTTCTAACCTAGTTCTAGTTGTCCCACTCAGAATTGGCCTATACAAACCCTTGTTACATTTTTCAACAACTTGCTTCTTAATTGGTTCCAAAAATGTATCAGGATATCCCCTCTTGGCAAACATACTAATAATAAAATTAATCTCATCTAAAAAGTGACAGTCCAAACTGACCATTCTGGCTGCCCTGACCAGTTGGCCTTTAACAACGGACTTCTGATACAAGGGATGCCAGCTACCATATTCCAAATAGGAATTTGAAAAGGTTGGTTTTCTATATATATTGGAACACAGTTTTTCTTCCTCTCCATTCCAAGACAAATTGACATCTAGATATGAAATGTTCTCTTTATTATAATGGTAGGTGAATCACAAGAAATCCACAGTGTTGTTAATATAAGTGAGAAAAGCCTTAAGTTGTTCTTCAGTGCCCTTCCACACAAAAAACAAATCATCTAAATATCTGGTGTAATGCAAGATGTTGGACCAATACACACTATTCATTATAAATTCCTGCTCCCAGTAGGACATAATAAAGTTAGCAAAAATGGGGGCACAAGTGTTCCCCATTGCAACACCAGTAAACTGTTTAAAATATTGACCTTCGAAATCTATATAGTTATTGTTTAACACTATGTCCATAAGTGTAGTGACTGTGTTAATAAAATCCACAAAATGCACCTGATTTGGAGTTGTGGTCTGTTGGTGTTGGTGTACAGTTTTACAGGGGTAGCAAATATCCCAGCAGCTATCTCCTACCCAGGTTCGAGAAATCCGAGCAGTGTTGCAGGAATTTGAGGACATGTTCACTGGGAAACCAGGGTGCACCCACCTGGTGCAGCACCAGGTGGATACAGGATCCCAAAAGGCCAATTAGGCAGGCCCCTTATAGGGTGCCTGAGAGAGTCAGACAGACTCTGAGGGAAGACGTACAGGAGATGTTGGAACTAGGGGTGATTCAAGAGTCCAACAGTCCCTGGGGCTCCCCAGTGGTGCTGGTGCCAAAGAAGGATGGCAGCACTAGGTTCTGTGTGGACTACAGGAAATTAAATAGTCACACAGAGTCTGATGATTACCCCATGCCCAGGACAGATGAGGCCCTAGAGCAGCTGGGTGGGGCTAAGTATCTTACAACCATTGATCTCACCAAGGGTTACTGGCAAGTGCCCTTGACTCCCAGTGCTAGAGAGAAGTCAGCCTTTGTGATTCCTTTTGGCTTGTATGAGTTCACAAAGATTCCCTTTGGGATGAAAATGCCACAGTAACTTTCCAGAGGCTGGTAGATAGTATCCTAGCAGGAGGAAGAATGTTTGCCCTTTCTTACCTAGATGATATTGCCATCTACAGCCATTCCTGGCCAGAGCTCCTTCAGCATGTCAGGGAGGTGCTGGGCAGAGTACAGAGGGCAGGGTTGACCATTAAGCCAAGCAATTGTCAGGTGGGTATGGCAGAGGTCTCCTACCTAGGACATAGAGTGGGGAGTGGTAAGATAAGGCTAGAACCTGCCAAAGTGGAAACCATTCAGGCATGGCCTGCACCTGTTACTAAAAAGCAGGTGAAGGCATTTTTAGGGACAGCAGGGTACTACAGAAAGTTCATCTCCAGTTATAGTATCATAGCTGCTCCCCTCACAGACCTGACAAGGAAGAACAGGCCAGATAAGGTAGTGTGGACCCCAGCATGTGAGCAAGCATTCCAGAAGCTTAAAGAAGCTTTGGGAGGACCCCCTGTGTTAGCCAGTCCAGATTACAGCATAGAATTTGTTGTACAGGTGAATGCTTCGAGCCATGGGGTGGGTCTGTACTTAGCCAGATTTCTTCAGAGGGGGAAGAGCACCCAGTGGTTTATCTCAGTCATAGGCTCCAACCCAGGAAGGAATGCTATGCAGCTGTAGAAAAGGAATGTCTAGCCATAGTGTGGGTATTGCAGAAATTTCAGCCTTATCTGTATAGAAGAAAATTCACTGTTATGACAGATCACAACCCTCTAGCATGGTTAAATAGAGTCAGTCAGCAAAATGCCAAGTTGCTAAGATGGAGCCTGGGGTTGCAAGCATATGATATGTCAGTGCAGCACCACAGTGGGATTAGCAATGCCAATGCAGATGGTGAGGTACACTCAGATGGACCTAACCCTCTCAAGCGGCGTTTTTCAAGGGTCACTAGAAAAACTAGCTTGAGTTCTCCGGGGGGGGGGGGGTGTGAAGAATGGTAGAGATGGGTGAAGGCTGCCAGCCTAGTCAAATAGAATTTGATACATAATTCTGGCATCTGTAAATATAAATGTAAAATACAGGCTTGTTTCTTAAATGAAAGAAAATACTAAAATGTTGATTTTCAAGATTGTAGCAACATTGCCATCTGCTGTAAGGAAAACAAAGTCAAGCCTTTTACATCTGTTCTTTGAAATTAAAATGATATCCTTTGAGCTAGATAGTGGTGCTGAAGAGGTTAGCTGAACACATTCTTTCTATTGTTTTAACTTAAGGAATAATTATTAGAGTGTGCATGTGAAATGTCTTCTATTGTTGTAGCTTCCTGACCAGGTGTTAGCTTGCTAAATAATGTAGCCTGTTGGCCTGGGGACGTTTCAAAGAAATGATGTAATGGGAACTAAATGAGAATGATGTAATATGGGAGGGCCCAGCAGAAATGTTTGTTAGTGATTTTAAAAAGCTTTTGCTCAGAGAGAGATTGTAAGCATTTTGATCTTGGACGTCTAACTCAGCACTGCCTATGCCTTAGGTAAGTTATCTTAGAAGTGTGTTTTCTTGTAGAAATAGCTAGGACTATAAAGATTGGACTAAGTGTTTTTCTGTTATGTCAGAACTGCACTACTGAATTATTTTAAGTTTCTGTGTGATCTCTGAACTCTTGAATAGCACTGTGGTGTAGTAGTATTGTCTTGTGTTTTCAGTATTTATTATTAAATGTTTTTAAACCATTTTCAACTGTGGCTGGTTTATGTAGAGATAATGAAGCTCTAGAGTACAATTCATGCTTATAAGTGATCCTGTAATAAGCCCTTCCAATAAGCCTTGATTGCTTAAGTTACACTACTATTGGATAATAATATTGCACAGTAATAATTGGACACCCTGTTAAGGGCTTTTGGATAGCTGATAATTATTAGCTGGTGGTGGTAGTAATTACTACCATATAATCTGGGTAAAGGGGCACAGCTGGAGAATCTGTGTCAGCCTTTCCCAGGAGTGTCTGTAAAGTTGTATACTTATCTCAAAGTGTGTGTGTGTCAGCTACTTGGGCAGGGACACTAAGCACTGGTTGGACAGAGAGGGTACTGGGGCTTAGCTTGCCAGCTAGGCTGAGATCTGGACCCTATAGCTGTGCCAGTGGGGAGTCTTATTGGGGACCTAGAGAGCAGGGGAGCAACCAGCCCCACACTGACTGTGATCTCTTTGTGCACTTAAGGGAAATTGTACTTTACTGTGTGTATTTGTTATCCTTTCCTCTTATATGAGATGCCTCTCTGGTGTTAGTGGTGAGGATTGAGGCTCCTTGATTGCTGGGCCAGGGCACGGGTGTCACATACTTCTGTCCATTTAGCATATTTGTTATGTTCCACATGATCTTCATAGATACGTCTCAAAAATTAATCTATTTCCTCTTTTTTTGGCGGTCTTTCAGTTCCTTTTACCTTGTCTCCCAATTCTCTATAAAACTTTTTTGGGTCATCAATAAATTGATTATTTTGTACTTTACCTTTATATTTATCTGCATATCTTCTACGTTTTTCTGCCTGTGCTGAAATTTTTAGTTTATTTGCGATAGTGCATGATAGATCCTGGTCTGTTCTAATAAAGCGCATTGCTTTTATTATGTCTATCTTTCTTAGTATTTTTGTTGATCTGTTCCCTCTTTTATATTCTTCTGACAGTGACACTTCTTGTCTTGATGGTATTCAATTTATCCCCTTCTTTTCCCTTACTACACCGTGTTCTTGTGCTAGAACTTTATTAGTTATTAATTTAGCTGCACATTAGTATATCCTGTTTACTTATGTGCTATGGACAGTCCTAATTACTGTGTTCATTTGTTTTATCAGACTTCTGACTTTTTGGGTTTTATTGACCTTCTGCAGTCTATTTCTTTCATTGATCTTAATTTGTCTATCTTTGTCTATTAAATCAAGCATCTCTTCTCTTAGCTCATTTTCTTCTAAACTGAGGGCACATTTTTGTTTTCCATTTCCTGCGGGCTTTCTATACAAAGTTCTACAGCATCTTCCTGTGGTATGTTCTCTTCAATTTCATCCTGTGCCATCCATTGTTCTGTCATATGGGAACTCACTGGCCTATCACTTCTTAACATTGTCTGCATCAGAGTTTCCACCGTTTCCTGTTCCTTCCCTTGCTATTTATCTTCAAGTGAACATTTATATTGGTTTCCTGTGGAAGGCTCCAAAATATATTCATATGGTACCTGACCAGTTGCTTCCCATTCCACTGGTTTCCCATTAATTTGGATATCCCTTGCTAGTGGTGCTTTCTGAATTAGATTTTCTACACTGAATCTTTTACTTTGCAGGTACTCCATAACCTCAGTTTCTATTTCTTTAACTTCTCCATTACTAATCTCCTTTGCTGCTCTGGCTCTTTGTTTTTGTATTGTTTGTATTGTAAATTTTTCCATGTCTGGATTCCTTTGCCTGCATTTTTCTTCAAATAACTTTGGTGCTGTTCTCTTTGTATTAGTTAGTTTTGCTTTCTCCTTTGCATAAATATTAAACCATATTAAATCTCTTTTTCTTTCCCATGTCCATATTTCTACTTCAGATGTCTCAAGATCTTCCTGCTTCTCCTTACTTTGGGGACTCACTCCATCATGTTGTGATGTAACCTGTGTTAGACCTTCTACACCAAATCCTTCACTTCACAGGCACTCTATAACTTCAACTTCTATTTTTTTAACTTCTACTGTACTAATCTTCTTTTCTACATTCCATGTTCTTGATATTATTTGTTTATTGTGAAATTTTCCATATCTGGATGTCTTTGCCTGTACTTCTCTTTGAATATCTTTGGGGCTGCCTTCTTTATATTGATTAATTTGGCTTTCTCCTTTGCATAAATATTGCACCATATCAAATCTCTTTTTCTTTCCCATGTCTATATTTCTTTTTTATACTTTTCAAAATTCTCTAGGTTTTGTGTTTTATATTTTTATACTTCCTCCAATGCTTCTTTTTCAAAACAGATTAACATTTCTCGATCTGTATACTGTTTTTTATAAATCTGTTGTATTAATGAATACAAATTTTTATTTGAAGCTTCTGACAGTTTTTCTTGTGGAAGTATTTTTTTTTCGTCTTATTTCTGTCTTAATCATTTTGTATATCTTGTGTCTGGAAATTCTGGGCTTTTTCCACAACAGTATTAATACATAATTTATTTCTTATCCTCAATAGTCACTTTATTGTTATTATGGATCCTCTTTGGCCCATCAGTTTTTGTGATTTATGTGGACTACTACTTTGCTCTCCTGGCACCAGTGTGCCTACCAGGATTGGGCACTTTTTTATCCTGGGTCTTCTGTACGCAACTCTCTCTTTTAATTTGTAACATACGTCTGTCCATGATATATGCTATATAAATACACTCTATATATCAATGTCATCTTGGTGAGATTTTGTGAAAAACAGGGTCCACCTCACAAAGGTACTCACTAAGACTTGAGGATAAATTCAATTTCACCTTGCCATATGATATAGCAAATGTACTTGCAGGAAAAAAAGTTGTGCTAATGTCACAATAAGCAGAGAAATATGCTAGACTGAATTTAAATTTCACAGGAATATGTGCATTTAATTGAAAAGTTTGGTACACATGCAATAACTATTTCAGATCAAGTGCCAATAATAACTGAAATAAAAATGCAGGGTAATGAAATAAAATGAAACACTGGTGCTTTTCCACCTATCTGTTAAAAAGAGAGGAAGTTAAGGAATGGGCAGTGGAAATTATTCAGGAGCTATTAGGTGTAGATCATTGTTTGTATTGTACCTAGTCAGCCACTGTAGCTAGATAGCACATGCATATAAGTTATGGAGCACGTGCAAAACCAGTGCAATGTTTAATAGTAAGTCAGAGTAAATGCAGGCATGAATGGAGATGCACATGCAAGTGTGTTTGAATTAATGAGGCAGTCAGTTAGCTTAAGTATATGTTCCAGTTACAGCTCCTGATGTGTTTATGTACAATAAACAACTTGAACCCATCAGAGTGTCTCAGTGTCTCATTTAAATACAAGCGACATGCAAAATGGTGTCAAAGTGGGATCCAAAATTAAAGCAACTCACAAACCATGAGGCACGCAGTTAGAAGTGGAGGAATATACAGGAGACAACTCACAATCAGGTCAGCAGTTATTCAAAGGTACTTAAACTCATTGAAATAAGTAATGACGCCTTTAAAATGTTCAAAATAATTACTGAGATAAACAAAATGTCCAAAATAGCAACATACTGATAAAAGTATTCAAAATAAATAGAAAATTATTTGAAATCATTTCCAAAGTGCTAAAATTTATGAAAAGGCTAAACTGACTGCATTTTTTCACAATGCACAACTTTTTCATATTAACTACAACTTTTCAAAGTATCTGAAGTATCTGGAGTATTCTCAGTGCTTGCAGTGTTAAAGTGAAACCTTTTCAGAGAGATTGTTGTGCATTTGAGCATAATTACAAGTACCTGCTTATATTTAAATGTATTTTGTTGTTATGGCAGAGGGATTTTTGCACAGTTGAACAGCTAGTGTTTGATAATAATATTGCTGAGAATTTGTGAGTTTTGAGCAAGATTAAGATATTTTCATACAGGCTGCATTTTCTGATAAAGATGCATGTACATAGGCATTCATACTTCTTAATTTAGCTGGCTCAGAAACAATTGAGAGGGAACGTTCATTTTTGTATGCACCTGCCATGTGGGGAGGGGGAAACCATCATACTGTGTTACAGGCTGAAACGTGGGAAGACCCTGAGTGCTTAAAATGTAAATTTAGAGAAATGTGTAACCCTCAAATGAATATTACAATGGAAAGGCACATGTTTTACACAAGAACCCATAAGCTTGGTGAAACTATAGCAATAAAGCAAAAACGTGCAGCTTCGGTGATCTGAGAGAAGAGTTGATAAAAGACAGGTTTGTGTGTGGTGTTAATAATGATGCAGTGCGAAAGATTTTGCTTCAAGACAGTGATTTAGCGTTGAGCAAAGCCATTGAGATTTGTCGAATATATGAGCTTAGAGAAAAGTATAGGAACATGCTTAGTTATGAGAAAAATGTGCATGCAGTGTCTGCCACTGTGAATGTTGATAGTGTACAACATATAGCTAAGATGAAAAAGAAATATAAACCAAATGGGGCCACAGCATCCAACCTTATTGGCTGTCAGAATTGTGGAGGCAGCCATGAACCTAAATGAGAGAAGTGCTTAGTTTTTGGTCAGCAATGTCACAAATGTAGAAAGTGGAATCATTTCAAAAGGCTTTGCAAGTCTAAAGTGGCACATACTTTTACTAAAAGAGAGCATCTGAAGAAGGAAGTAGATCAGATAGAGAGCTGTGAGCAAACATTCTATGGTGATGGTGTTGATGGTGTGATTGATGAAACAGTTAACACAGTAGATTATTAGTTGGCAGCAAAAAGTGAAATATTTTGTATTGTTTGGATTAATGGGAAACCTGTAGAGCTTAAAGTAGATACTGGATCCAAGTGCAGTGTTATATCAGCACAATTGTTTGACAAAGTAAAAGCTGGTGAGAAACTTGATTCAGCAAAGTGTGCAAAACTAGTTGATTATGGTAGTGAAGAGATTCAAACTGATGGCGCAATAGTTTTCACATGCCATTCTGTTGTGGTTTCACGTAGTCAAAAGACACATGCAGTCATTGTTAGACCTCAAAGACAGTTTGAGAATGGGACTGATTTCATTCAATAAAGAGGTCCACCATATAAATCTGAACAATAACAATAGTTTTACACAGAATATTTTCAGTGAATATATTTTCACAGATGAGATTGGTAAACTTCTAGTCACATATTCCATAAAGTTAAACCATGAAGTAAGATAGCTGTCAGACAAGCAATTAAGGTTCTCATAGTAGTGCAGAGCATAGTAAAAGCTGAACTTGAAAAAATTTGTGAATTTAGGTGTCCTTACTCCAGTAAAAGAACCAACTGAATGGGTATCCTACATGATCGTAACTCATAAGAAAAGCTCAGATGATACTTAAATATGTACTGATCCCAGAGATTTAAACAAAGTGCTAAAACTTCCTCATCATCCAATGCACACTGTGGAAGTAGCCAGTCTCATGCCAAATGCCACTGTTTTTTTCTGTCTTAGATGCAAAATGTTCATTTTGGCAAATTTTGCTGGATCACAACTGTTAACCACTTTCAGTAACATCATTTTGTAGATACAGATTTTTGAGAATGCCATTTGGGATCAATTCTGCCAGTGAAGTATTTCAACGTGCAATAGAACAATTTTTTTCGGGTTACGTATGTACTGTTATAATAGATGATATTATTGTAAGGGGCAATGGCGAAGACGAACATGATAGAAACCTTAAGAAAGTTCTAGACTGTGTTCATGAAGTAAATATTAAACTGAATCCTCAGAAATGTAAATTCAAACTGAAAGAAGTTACTTATGTGGATCATTTTTCACCAGTTCTGGCTTACAACCAGATCCATCAAAGCAAGCAGCAATTCTTGAGATGCCAGTTCCAGAAAATGTCACATCTTTACAACGTTTTCTTGGCATGGTCAACTATTTAGGAAAGTTCATCCCAGACCTGAGTGAGCTTTCAGCACCCTTACGTGAGTTGACATGCAAAAATGTAAACTGGTCCTGGTTGGAACAAAACCAAGCAGCATTTGACATTCTGAAACAGAAAATTGCCAGTCCACCCACAGTGGGATATTATGATGTTCACAAACCTGCAACTCTTTCACGTGATGCTTCAGAGTATGGTCTTGGTGCAGCATGCCTTCAAGAAGGCATACCTGTAGCCTATGCATCCAGAACTTTAACCCAAATTGAAATGCAGTATGCACAAATTGAAAAAGAACTTTTAGAAGTAGTGTTCCCATGTTCGAAGTTCAATGATTATATTTACAGAAAAACTATTCAAATACAGACTGATCACCAACCTCTAGTGACAATTCTGAAAAAGCCAGTGGATACAGCCTCAATACACTTGCAACGCATGATGCTAAAACTGCAAAAGTACAATATCCATATTGTCTAGACAAAAGGCAAACTTTTATATCTTGCTGATGCTTTGTTAAAAGCACCCAGACAAATAACAGCACAGCATGATAATGATAAAGCAGACTTTGAAGTCATGGCAGTCAGAAATTTTTCGTCATAACATCTTGATGAACTTAGAAATCATACAGCTTCAGACCCAGTTCTTCAGAATTTTATCAGTCAAGGATGGCCAGCATGACAACTAGTTTACCACTTGACATACAGAAGTATTTTCCCTACATAGATGAGCTCATGATGGAAGATGGAATCATCATGAAAGGTCTTAAAGTGGTAATTCCTTCAGTATTACAACTGGAATATATTAAAATTTTGCATCATAGTCAGCCGAGTACTGATTCAACCAAAAGAAGGGCAAGAGATATAGTATTTTGGCCTTCTATGTCAAAGAGATTTAGAGAAGGAAATGCTAGCATGTTCCATTTGCAGCAGTACTAAACCACAAGAACAAAAAGAACCACTTCAGCTAAACGAGATTCCTGACTACCTTGGTCGATGCTTGCTACTGATATTTTCAAATGGAATGGTCAACATTACTTAGTATTAGAAGACTCTTATTCAAATTGGTTTGAAACTGACCTTCTTCCTAATTTAATGCCCAGCACTGTCATTATGAAGTTGAAGAGACATTTTTCTGTCCATGGTAGTCCACACAAAGTCATTTCTGACAACGGTGCACAGTTTACAAGTCAGCAGTTCAAGAATTTTACTGAGTCTTAGGACTTTGTCCATGTTGCTAGTAGTCCTGAGTATACACAGTCCAGTGGATTAGATGAGCATCCAGTTCAAAGTATAAAGTACTTGTTGGAGAAATCCATAAGAGATGGTACAGATGTTTTTCTTAACCTACTTAATCTCAGAAACATTTCTCAAGATAATTTGCTTGATTCATCTGCTTAGAGCTTGATGTCCAGACAGACAAGAACAACTCTTCAGTAAACAATTATTCATACCAAATGCAAAGAACAACAGAATGGTTAAGACTCAGCTTTTGAGAAAACATCAGTCACAAAAGCTGCATTACAATAAATCCAGCAAACCTCTTAGACCATTAAGACAAGAAGAGATTGTGAGAATGCAAACATCTAAAGGATATGACTGAGTGGGAATTGTCAAAATTATTTTTGAAGAACCAAGATCTTACATCATACAATCTGATGAAATGGATTTTAGAAGAAATCAAAGACACATATTATCAGTCTCTGAACCAGTGACACAGCAGATTGCCTGTGCCACAGACTCTATTTCTCAGAGTGATTCTACACTTGTTCGAATTCCAGAGGACAGTGTCCTTTATTCAAGTCATCCTGATGTAATCCCCAAATTTCCAATTGTGAAAGAATCCCCAGAGACTGTCCCTTTTGCTAAACTCAGTCAAAGTTTCTGTGTGACCAGATTGGGTAGAATTTCCAGACCTATTCCGAGATAGACAGCGACTTGGACTTAAATAAATATGATGTTAAATGTTGATGTGATATCTAACTTGTAAAATATCTTATTCTCCTATTGCATGTCAAAGAAATCAAAGAGGGAGGATGTAGATCACTGTGTGCATTATACCTAGTCAGCCACTGTAGCTAGATAGCATGTGCATATACATTACTGAGCATGTGCAAGATCAGTGCCATTTTTTATAGTCAGAGTGAATGCAGGCATAAATCAAGATGGACATGCGAGTGTGTTTGAATTAATGAATCAGTCAGTTAGCTTAAATACATTATATCACAACCACCGAAAGTCTTTCAAATAATGAACAACCAAGATCCGAGTGGAATAAACTTCACAAGAGTTTTCAAAGTTTAAAGAACAACAACGGGATATTAAAGCAGATTGCTCAACCTGCTGTCTCTTTTAGTCCCTGTTTGTTGATACAGCTTTGAAAAGTCACCCATGCAGCTTTAAAAACCTAATCCACTCAACTGTTTTCTCTGTTAGGCTAGCCTAGCCTTTTCAAGGCTGTATCAACGAACAGGGACTAATAGAGACAGCAGGTTGAGCAATCTGCTTTAATATCCCGTTGTTGTCCTTTAAACTTTGAAATCTCATGTGAAGTTTATTCCACTCAGATCTTGGTTGTTCATTAGGTTAAATACATGTTCCAGTTACAGCTCTTGATGTGTTTATGTACACAGTGCCTCAGTATCTCAACTGAATAGAAGAGACATGCAACAAAGAAAGATAGAAATTGTGTCTGAAAATATCGCTAGGGAGTGGGATAAAATTAAAATGGAATTTAAAAATAGGGTGGAAATAAAAGAAAGAGAGATATGGTCAAGAAGTAACAAGAATTATTTAGAGGGCTTGACAAAGTTTTAAGTACTTCAGAATAGGGGGGATCTTACAGAACAAGAGGAGGAGCAATTCCAGAATGCTAAACAGAAATAAGGGACTACTTTGATAGCATGCATGAGTTTAGAAAGACCGATGTTAAGCAACTTTTTTTTGATAATAACTACAGAGCACAAAAACTTTTAACACAACAGTTCATGCAACCGAAAGTAGAAAGGGCTGTCGCCAAGCTTAGGGAGTCTATAACATGGAAGATAACAAGAGACCCTGTATAAATACTAGAAATATTTCAGAAATTTTATGAAAATCTGTATAAGGCAGATAAATATGGAAATCAAGGAAAGGTAAAATTAAAATGTTTATGAAAGAATTAAATATGCCAATGTTAGAGGTAGATGAGGCTCAATTACTAACAGTTAGGATAGGAGGAGATGAGATGCAAATCATGATGCATAACCAATCTACAGGAAAGTCCCCAAGAATGAATGTTTGGAAGCTAGGAGGGAAAAAAGTGTTTAAGACATGGAAGGTTTTGTTTAACAGTATTTTTAAAAGGAAGAAAAGCACCAGCATCCTGGAAGAAAGTGGTGGTGGCTGTAATAGCTAAAGAAGGTAAAGACCCATCAGATCCAGCTTCATATAGGCCCATTTCAATTCTAAACCATGATTATAAAGTGTTTATGTCTATAATGGCTAAAAGAATGGCAAAGGTGACGCCAAAATTGATAGATATGGCTCAATGTGGCTTTATGGAGGGGGGCAAACATTTGACAACATTTACAGAATAATAATGATCCAGACGGAAGCAGAATATAAGAAAATACCACTGTTGTTGGTTGGTCTTGATGCAGAGAAACCACTCGACAGAGCAAGCTGGGATTTTATGAACAGAGCAATGGAAGAATTTTGTGTTCCTTGATAAAATTATAAGGTTGATTTGGAGGATACATGAGGGATTGGAAGCAAAAATTAAAATGTGTGGGTTCCTCTCTGATAACTTCTGTTTGAGCAGAGGAACCAAGCAGGTGTGTCTTCTTTTCCCTTTGTTATTTGTGTTACATTCAGAGCCACGGGCAAAAAAATAAGGGAATCAGAAATTCAAAGATATAATTGGTATGGTAGTCAAGAAAAGCTGTCTTTATTTGCAGATAATATTATTTTATGCATGATAAAACCAGAAAAGGACATTTCAGTCTTGTGGAATAGTTTGAGACAGTTTCATGTCTTTTCATGATACAAAATTAATGAAGACAAAACAAACACAATAACTGTAAACTATGTACCCATACACAAATTGTTTCAGCAATACCCATATTTATGGGGACATGACCAAATCAAATACTTAGGAGTATGAACTCAAAAGGATTCTGTTGTGGCAGCTAAGGATATGTGGAAAGAGACTAAAAAAAGATAATACAAAAACTGAGAAACCGGAAGTTCTGTTTTATGGATATCGATAGCAAAATACAAGCAGTCAAAATATTTTAGTCCCTTTAGTTTTATACATAGGTCAGTCATACGTTTATCAACCAGAGGAGAAATCATGGCTAGCAATTAATATAGAGCTGAAGGATTTTATATGGGAGGGTAAGAAGGCAAGAGTCAAGTGGGATAAGCTAATTCTTCCAATAAAACAAGGTGGTTTGTGATTACTGATTTTTAAGGGGTATTTCAGAGCTACATAGTTAAGGTTCCTCTATACAGCACAAGCAGACAGCTATAATTCAAACTGGAAAGGGATGATGCTAAAACAGGGTGGAAGCTCAAGAAATAAGGAAAGACTGGGATTTTGGATGCAGATCCTTAAGGGGAATAATAATAACCATATAGAATATTATATTCGTAAAGTAGCAGAAAGTATTCTAAGAACTAAGCCAACACAGGAATGGAGAAAGGAGATTCTGCCAATAGGGATGGCTGCAATTAGGGATACAGACAATAGACAAGGGGGGGGTGAAATTTATTGGAGAAAGCTGGCAAAGGAACCAAGGTATTGGGAGCAAATAATTAGAGAGGAAAGGTAATAGAATGGGAAGAGGCCAAGAATGTATTTGTACTGAAGGCTAGACATTGCCTTCCCTATCAAGGACTGATATCAGAGTATAGGCAAAGAGAAAGTAATAGGAAGATCCACAGCAAAAGACCAGCACTGGTAGAGTTTTCAGTAAAATCTACACTACAGCAGATAAAATGTTGCATAAGAATCAATTGGAGGAGGTTAGAAAGGATTGGGAGAGACATTGGATAAGCAATTCACAAAGAAACAATGGGGGGATATATGTAGGTCTTCCAAATATGCAACAAAGTGTAGAATATTTAGGATCTTTGCTTTGAAGTGTTTACATACACATTTTTATACCCCACGTAGACTCCAAAGCATTTTCCTCAGGTAGATAGCAATTGTTGGAGGTGTGATAAGGAAGAAAGAGATAATTAAGAATATATATTTTTGGGGAGTGTAATGAGTTGGCAGACTTTAAAAATTCCCTGCAGACTACTCTATCAGAAATACTGGTTGATTAATTTGGTATAACTAAGGAAATTATTTTTTAAAGGTACGACCTGGAATTGTCTAGACATAGTAAGACCTTGTTGAGTCTAATTATGGTGGCTACAAAAAAAGCAATTACTAGAAAATGGAAATCAATGTCTAAACCAACTGTACTTAAAGTATGAATATAATAAGAGAGATAAAACAACTGGAAATGGGATCTTTAGAAAAGTGTAGGAACAAATTGCATAGAAAAAATGGGAATCCTGGGAACAATACATTTAGAATAATGTTTTGGAGGAGGAATGAGGTTTAAAAGAAATCAGGATTGAATGAGCTGTGTAATGTTTGACTGGCAATGACTGGATAGTTTATAAGTGATGTATAATGTTTGCAATTAAAATACATCAGTATGATTTGTTTTTATTTATATAAATGTATGGTTGTCTATGTCATAAGTGATAATTTAATAAAGATGTTTCTTGTTTAAAAAAATAAGTAGAGAAATAAGTCAGAGTGAGACAAATAGAGACATATTTTGTATAACTACAAACAGCACCAATACGGCCAAAAGTAAAAGCAAAACCTCAAGTTCCATGTCATCAGATAACATATCTGGTGGTTTCTTCTAGAAAAGTAAGGAGAACCTAATTAAATTCAGAATCAGTCATGTAAAACCAAGTTTACCAATGTGATCTATGACAATACGCTATACTGACAATATTTTACAAAGGGGCTAGTGAGCACTGTGATAATATGAGGTAGTGCCAGCTGTGCCAGAGGGAGTAGGGCAGTGCATGTGTAACATATGCCAGCATAGCTAGCTGGAGTGTATAAAGAATTATATGTGATTTGAATGTCAAACTGATTTGTACAGATGCTTGTGTTAAAAATATATCAACAGTGGATCCCATTGGACAGAAAAGAAATATACATGTATGTCGGACTGTAACTGATGAAATGTATATATTTTAACAGAGAATACCAGAAGGGAAGGGGTTAGACTCAGTCCAGCTAATGAAATTAAATTAGTTGGTTTAGGCCATAAAGATTTTATCTTACAGGTCTGAATGCAGCCAGAGACACAACGCATTTGAAAAGCCTGGACTGGAATCCTGCTCTATTGTCCTTGGTAGTGAACTAATTGCTGCCCTGGGGTGCCAGAAAATAGCTTGTAGTTTCTGCAGGAATGGTGGAAGTGATGGAATTATTTTATAGTTTTGAGATGCTGTAATAAACCTTAGCTGTTTCTGATAAACCATAGCTAAAGTTCTGTTTATGTATTGTGACACAGTGCCAGAGCCTAACTCAGTTTCTAGTGATGGGATAGTATGGGAACCACAGAGTCAGGTGACCAGATATGATGTCATTCTTTAGCCAGCAATGAAATTGTTTTTGAATACTAGTGAGAGATGTGAGGTGTGCACCCTGTTTTTGGGACCTAATAAGAACCTCATCCACTTTCATCTTGCCTTGCTTTAGTAAGTATCTAGGGAACAGTAATTCTTCAGTCAGTTAGAAAAATATACTGAAATTACCTAAATGTTGTTTTCTCTGTATCTGTCTTTCCATCTGTGTTGTTTTATATTTGCTGTGATTGAAACTCTGGTGTTTATTGTAAATGAATATTCAGTATTTTCATATTTTTTGTTTACTATTTATTATTAAATGTATCTAAACCTTTTATTGTGGCTGGTCTTTTAGAAAATGTTTAATCTTTGTAAGTACTTGCATTTATTTAGTGGCACTGTGACACAACGTTCCTGAAAGTCTTGCTGCTTGGTTAACACTACTGTTTGTATAAGTATTAATTTTACTAAGTGAAATTGGGTACCCTTGAAGAGCCTTAAAGTAGCTGGCTGTTGGGTGTTCTGGTGGCAGTAAATCTACCTTATAGCCTGAGTGGAGTTGTCAGTGTGGATAAGCTGTGCCAGCCTTTCCCAGGTGTGTGTGTGTGTGTGTGTGTGTGTGTGTGTGTGTGTGTGTGTGTGTGTGTGTGTGTGTGTGTGTGTGTGTGTGTGTGTGTGTGTGTAAATCCAAATCTCAAAAGATGGTGTGTGTGACAGCTACTTTAACAGGGACACTGAGAGGACTGATTTCACAGAGAGGGTGGTGGAAGACTTGGCTTGGAACACCCAAGTAAGGACTTAGCTCTTAGTGGTCAATTTGGGATGCTTATTTGGGGCCTGGAGAGAAAGCACAGCCCCAGGACTAGAGTGTGCATTCTCTGTATGCTCTTAAGAGCAATTGTCTTTTTTTCTCATTGAATGTTCCCCACAAGTGTCACTGGTGAGGATTAAGGGTCCTTGATAACTGGCCCAGAGGAGGGACATCACAAAAACCTCAAAGGCAAACAATTTTAGATCCATCAGCCTGGACAGCGCAATCAAAATGAGATGGAATATTTTTGATAGATATGGTACAACATGAGTTTGTTATGAGGAAATATTATGACATTCCTGGAAGAGGTAACAGCAGCACTTGATGAAAGTGTGAATAGTACATACTACTAATCTTGACCTTGCTAACACATTCAACTCTATTCCATATAAGGGAGTAACTGAGAAGTTAAATGCATTAAATGTCAAGTTATATGTAATTCAGTGAGCAAAACACATTGATTAAGCAACATAATACAACAGGTGAAGAATGAAGGTTACTTTTCTAACCAAAAGGGGATACCAGTGGTGTCCTGTGGGTGACTGGCTCCACTTCCTTTTGAAGCATTCTTTTTAGCCAAACTAAAAATGGGGTATGGGTTACCAAATATGCAGATGATCACAGACTGCGTAACATAATTACTTCACTAAAAGTTTTTGAAGATATCCAAGGTGGTCTACAAAAATGCACACATGATGTAGTAGTAATGACCTCACCATCAATGCCAATAAATGCAACACCATGAGACTTGCTAAGAACATAAATTAGAATTACAAAATAAATGGTCAAATCATAAAAACTGACACTATCATTAAAGACCAAGAGACAATGGTAGACAATATAAACCAAAACCAAAGTGCATCAACCGAAGTTAGAAAAACATATTCTATAGTTTATCTAATGCTAAATGGCTTGCCTATTATTCATTGTAATGCTTTATATATCACCAGTCTCACCAATTATTGAATACTGTTCTATATTTTGTAACCTTTAAACAAGCCACCTGAATGAAAATGGAAAAGTGCAATTCTTTAATTGAAAACAGAAAAATCATAGGCTTGTAAAGTATAACCTATTCATAAATGCTTCAAGAACTATTATTATATGTGTTAATTGGATATGACAGCTATCATGTCAATAGCAGAATTTCTTATCCAGATCTACATGAAAACTTTTGTCCGGAGCAAACCTGTGATTAAGGCAACATTAAATCAAATAACCTAATATTTGAAATAATCAGCAATACAAGAATGTGACAGGTACAGCATGCAACTCACTCCAAGACTGCAGAACAAAAATAATCTTGATATATGCATGAGAAATGGTAACAATGCAGGTACCAGGCCTTCACTGTTGCTTTCTGATTTGAAAGTAGGTGCTTGTTGGGTTGAATTGGGAAGTTCAAGAGATTATCACACTTATGTTGTTGATGCAGTATATCATGGCGGGTGCCAACAGGGTGCACAGCTGTCTCTGAAGGCAGGATCTTCTGAAAAAGTATGCTTCTGACTGCTGGAAATGATGGACCTAATCACAGAACCCATCAAGCAGGCTCTACTCATGTTATAACACCTGAAAAAGAAAAAGAAAAGAAAGGAAAACTAGAAAGAGTGCAACAATTTTTAATGAAGCATTTTATTTAGAAGAACATAAAAAATATGCTGGGTCACAGTGTGGATACAGTCCAAAGATTTTTTTTAAGTAAGGTGAAGACTAATTTGTTACTGAAAGAATAAAAATATGGCAAGCAGGTCAATTTCAAAATGCAATGCGGGTTTTGTATACAAATTTAAACATAGCAGGATTACTGAATGCAGAATGAACTAGGAATACACTTATTTTTATCTAAACTGCTTGTTGGAAGCTATCATGGCAGAAGGATAAGATTATACAATTTTGAAGTACATGGGGTACCAATAAATCTGTGGTGTATTCAGATGATGTTGGTGAAACAGGAACAGTCAATATGGGTATTAGTGGCAGAAGTGAAAATGCATTCTGAGTGCATCAGGGCTAGTATGGATGAATGCAAGTGCGACTGATTTTCATTTTTGTACAAATATGAAGGAGATGGAGCGTTATTTATAATCAAATGAAAAAGCTAGTTTAAAGGTACAGAGTTTAGCATTTCATTGTCAAAAAATTGAAGTAGTAATTTGGAAAGTTGTGAGAGAAAATACAAAAAGAATGACTATATAACAAATACGAAGACTAGATAAACTTAACAGAGTATAGCTATTTTTTTATTATTGCACAATGTTACAAAGTTTCTCTTACCAAGAAAATGTGGAATAATGCTTGATGAGATATGTGTTTCTTCAATATGGGTTCAAGGCTAAATCCTATTATTAGAGATTTAATGATTATTGTGAATGTTATTTTAGTTAGCATAAAAATATGAATGAAAGGTAAATATGGGTAAGTAAGAAATGTCAAGGGTTTTGTTAGACTGAATGGATTTCCTTAAAAACAAGAAATGGTGCATGTATTAAATATATGACAAAGACAGAGTTCCTTAAATGCAGAAGAAAGGATGTGTGTGCTAAATATATGACACGAATGTTGAGAGACTGGGGAACCATATTAGGGAAAGAAAAGAAAACACATTCATGACCACATTTGGAAACGAAGGGGAAGTGGAATGTTGTATGAATAACTGCATATGGGAAGATGGCTAATAAGAAAACCATATGCAGAAGATCTTTTATGAACGGTCTTTCTGTTTAAGCTGGAATTCCTCCCCTGTCCATGGTGATGTGCAAGTGCTGATTAAAGGTATAAGATTTGTCTCCAACACTCATCCACAACTGCAGCACCAGTTATTGTCTAAACCAAAAACACTTTTTCCAAACTTGGACCCTTCTGACTCCATAACTGCCTGCAACTCACTGCTGTAGATTTGTCTCCAACACCTGTCCATAACTACAGCATCAGTTATTAACTAAACCAAAAAGACTTTATCTAAGCTTGGACCCTTCTGCTTCTTCAACTGCCCACAACTTACTGCTGTAGAAGATTTATCTCCAACGCCTGTCCACAACTACAGCATCAGTTATCGCCTAAACCAAAAAGACTTTTTCCAAACTCGGACCGTTCTGTTTCCATAACTGCCTGCAACTTACTCCTGTAGATTTATCTCCAACACCTGTCCACAACTACAGCATCAGTTATCGCCTAAACCAAAAAGACGTTCTCCAAACTCGGACCCTTCTGCTTCTCTAACTGCCTAAAACTTACTGCTGTAGAAGATTTGTCTCCACCACCCTTCCACAGCTGCAGCACCAGCTATCACCTACACCAAAAATAATCAACACTCGGACCATTCTGCTTCCATAACTGCCTGCAACTTACTGTTACATGTTTTTTTTTTTTCTATAATCTTTACCATTTTTGCTACCTCTACCTGGCTTTTCCTGCTCATCACTGGACATACTAGTTACCCATTACTACTCCCCATCTTTCTTTACATATAGTTAATCTCCACCTCTTATTTTCCTGCTGTGTTAAATTATTTTCTATTTTAGTTCCTTTTGTCTGCATTATTCCTCTAGCAATTACCATATTTCTCCCCTCTGTAGTTCCAGTAATACTAGATCTGATGTTGTCAATTTTCATTCCATCCTCAACTGATGGGGTTTGGATCTGAGGCATCAGATCCAACTCAGCCACTGTAAAGGCTCATGGCAATCCAGATCTCTCACGATTCTCCCTTATCCACAATGCATCCCCCCATTACCTCCAATCTTGTTTGCCACCATTGAGTGAAAGACATTGTTGTCTGACTCTCAAGCTGCTGGGATAAATAAGTGTTATATTTTTGTCTTCTACCTTAATCCTTTCTTAAAATTTCTCCTTTTGTACAAGTGTACTCTAGATACTATCGTTAGTATCTCTTTCTCCCTGTTTTTTTCTCTTCCTTACCTTCTACATTTATCATTGACTTACTACCTCTTTAGGTAGCCCTTTTTCTCCCTTATTCTTGTTAAAAAAACAAATATATGTATATATATATATATATATATATATATATATATATATATATATATATATACATAAAACAGGCTTTTCCTTTCATTTTGTTGTTGCATTTTTCTGTAATGTTATTTACAGTTTATTCTGTACAGTCCTATAACTGTTGTTATTATCATGGTTGAAAAAGAGAAAACACCAGCTGGTTTTAAGAAGTATGGAAAATGCGGACAAAAGATTCCCTTTTCTGACTCGCACACTGTTTGTGTCTACTACCTTGGTTCCCTTCATCTGCAAGAGAGTTGTGTGATATGTTATGCCTTCAACCCCCAAGCATTAGTTGAACACAAGAATAAATTAATCTTGAATGGCCTTTTACCATCTTATTTTAGTGATGCCATCTCTGGAGAAACTTCCAAAAAGTTGCCACAGTCATCTCCAGGCTCTTCTTCTGTTTCCTGTAAGACCTCACACAAAACTTCAAAAAGACCTTTTTCAGATAAAACCATTTCTATGGATCCATCTAAGAAAAAGAAAATTAAGTTGTTAGATCCACCCCCTGGTTCAGACCAAAGTAAAAAGTACGTCTTCGGATCGGACAGCTTCTTCGGATCCAAGGTCTCTGAAAACAAAAGATTCATCAGCTCTGAAGACCTCTGATCCTCCTAGAATACTGGACATACTTTCTAGGATAAGGTACTCCCCATTTGTGGACCCTGTCCCATCGAGGGTGCCTTCTCCTTTTCTTTATAGACCGAATTCTCCCTCCAGGCAGTCCTCTCACTCTTCTAGGAGCCTTACTGTAAAAGATGTGGAGAGGGTAGTGAAACAGATGCATTTGAGGCAGAGCCTTCCAGTTGTTGCTTCGGCTCCTACCACTTTGGATCAGGAAGCCCAAATATCTAAGACTCCATCTCTAACTCTTCCTCCTCTGACGCCTTCTGTGGGTTTGAAGCCCTTGGATCTAAGTTGTCCAGGCCCATCTTCTTCAGGTCCAAACATCAGATCAGAAGTTTGTTCTGAGCTCCTCTGAGCTATCGGATCTGGAGAGGTCTCTGAGCTGATTCTACCCTGTCAGATCTGAGGTGTTTCAGTCAACTCTGAGGGCATCAGAGCCATCTCTGCACCTTGGAACTTTGGCAAGGGTTAGTTTGGCTCTGACTTCTGCCTCAAAGTGACTTTCCTCAGAGCAGGGTGGAACCAAGGATCAGAAAGCCCTTCTTTCATACCTAGGTTCCTATCCCTCTCTGGGAGGGTCAGCCTTTAGGGCTTTGGAGGGAGTCCTGTCAGCTTCCATGACCCAGATGGGTCCTATCCCCTCAGGTTCTGTGTCTTCCCTTGCTCTGCATCAGGAGTCTCAGCTAACCCTCTCACAGGGACAGCTGGGACCAAAACCTCAGGACACCCAATTGGGTATTTCTACTTCTTCTGATACTTTCCCAGATCATCCCACTGAAAGGGTCCCTCAGAAGAGGACATGTAAGAGGAAGCATCTGGAGTCTCCTGAATCTGTCACCGAAGACACAGATTTTCATGAGGGTGAAGGATCACCATGGTCACCTCCTGCAGACATCTCATTTGGGGACATCTTTAAAATGCTAAAATCAAGGTGGCTGGAAGCCCAGCAATCCTTCATAGGAAGAATCTGTGCTCCTAGAGGCATTTAGTACCGACCCACCTATGTCTTGAGTGATTCCACCTGCAGATGAGCTCCTTGAATTGGTCTTGCAGTGGGCATGGAAGGAACCTGACTCCACTGAGCCCATACCAAGGAAGCATGATAAAATGATGACCCCTCAGGAAGACAAACAGTACTGATCCAGGGGCCCCCTTGTTGATGCCATGGTCATAGCAGCGGCCTCAAGGAAGGAACTAGCTAAACAATGTTCCTCTGTTTATCCCTCCAATAAGTAGTTGGGGGCTAGGGACAGGTTTGGGAAGTATGTCTACACTTCAGAGACCTTTACCTTCAGGCCCCCAAACTACCTGGCACATTTCACCAGATTACAAAGGTATCGGATAAAGGAACTCCTGGATATCCTTGCAGGAACTGTGTCTGGGGAGGTGAAGGACTCCTTCACCTCACAGCTGGCAACCTTTCAATCAATATCAAACTCATCCATGAGGGTTATTTCCAATGTTGCAGAAGGAACCTCTAGGGCAGTGGGTTCAGACGTAGCCATCAGAAGACACACCTGGATGCACTTTTTTGACTTTGTGGAGCTATTTAAGTCTCCATTTGTCCATGCTCCTTTTGACAGCATGTCTCTCTTTGGCTCCAAAGTAAAAGATACATTGTTCAGGAGTGAGAAGGATGGAAAAACCCTTTCTGCTGTGGGCGTCCATTTTTCCAACCCCAAAGATCCTTCTCAAGGAATCATCTGGGAGGTGGAAAGATGTGGTTCAAGAAATCACAAAGATCTTTCCAAGACACACATGGAGGGTCCTCCTCCATTGGCAGAGAGGGAAGCATAAATGGTAGATGCCACCTTCATGGCAGAGGAGGCCTGTATCATCAAGAGTCCATAGAATCTTTTTTTGGAAAACCCTTCCAGTGCTCCTGAACAGAGGCCCAATTGTCCCCCTGGAGGCAATCAGGGGCTGTTTGTCCTTGCATCAGAGAGACTGGCTAGAGTTAACAAAAGATATTTGGGTGCAGAAGATCATATCCAAAGGATAAATAATTCCTATTTCCCTTCTTCCTTCAATTTCCTGGAAAATCCCCGATGTTCTACCCAATCAGAGGGATCAAGCAGCCATTCAAATCAAAAAAAGCTGCTAAACAAAAGAGTCATTCAAGAGGTCCCCCCAGACCAGAAAGGACCTGGAACTTACTCAAGATTCCTTTTAGTGTCAAAGAAAACAGGGGACTGGAGACCAGTTCTGGATCTCAGCAATCTAAACAGATTTGTTTGAAAGACAAAGTCCCAGATGGTCACAGTTCAGTCAATTTTTTTCCATTTTTGGAAAGGGACAACTGGATGTGCTCAATAGATCTCCAAGATGTGTACTATCACATAAAAATAAACAGGTGATCCAAGAGATTCTTACACTTTCGGCTAAGAGCCAGTCATTATCAGCTCAGAGCACTGCCCTTTGGGCTCACCACAGTCTGCAAGGTGTTCCCCAAATGTATGGTGGTGGTAGCAGCTCACTTGAGACTGCAAGGATTCTGTGTGTTTCCATATTTAGACAACCGGTTCATTCCTGCTCCGACCAGGAATCAAATCATTATGGCAAGAGAAGAGGTCATCCATACCTCTACAAGGTTAGGAATAACCATAAATTTCAAGAAGTCAAATCTACAGCCAGCACAAATTCTAGAATTCAAATGAGCACTACTAGACACAAGGGAAAAATAGCCTCCCTTCTTTTTTCCAGAGTTCAAACTTAAAGGTGACAAGTCAACAAGATAGTTTGCAGTACCAAACTCTCAGCTCGCCTAGTTCTACAAGCATTAGGATAAATGGTGGCAGCAATAACCCTTATTCTGCTAGCCAGATTTCACATGAGAATTCTCCAATGGCTGTTGGCATCTCAGTGGTTGATTCTTCAACTACCCTTGTCAGCCCCAATATGAATTATAAACTCTTGCAAGAAAAGTCTGATGTGGTGGATCCAATCAGATCATAGGTTCATAGGTGTGTACTGGGCTAATGGCCCTGGAGCCTTTACAAGCCTAGCCCATAGGATTACCCTGGCATCATGCCACCCGACCATAGTTCCTAATGTCTCTGTCGAGTAGAGCCACTGGAGTGATCCCCAGGGTGAATTTTCTATTTCCCATCCACTCATCAAGATTTTTCTTTAAGAGGGCCAGTGAGATGCTCTGCTTGACATGTATGGGAAGTCTATTCCATAGCATGGGCAAACTCTAGGTTATGAACCTGTCCCTCCAGCATGTTCTGTTGATTGTGGTAATGAGGTTGAGGTCTCTGGAGCATGTGGAGGGATTGGGATTTCTTTAGATGTAGCATTTATAACAGAGCTGGGTCAGACATGGCTTTGTAAGTCAAGCAGAGATCGCCTCTAAGTAGGCGATATGAGACAGAGAATAGATGGAGTTTTTTGAGTCTGTCCACATAGGACAATTGTTTAAGGCTTAGGATCCTCTCTGTGAGGTACTTTTGTTGCAGGCTCTCCAGTAACTACAAGGTTATCCTTTTGTCCCCTCACAGCCCAAAGCCATAGTGACCTTGGACACTCCCCAGCTAGGGTGGGGGGGCATTACCTGGGAAAGACAGTCCAAGGCATGTGGTCCCCAAAGAGGCCAATTTGCATATCAATGTACTGGAGTTGAAAGCAGTGCTTTTAGCACTGCAAGCTTTTCATGATGCTCTTCTGTCAGGAATGATTGCAGTTCAAATAGACAATATGTCAGTGGTTTGGTACATCAACAAACAAGTAGGAACCAGATCATACCCCCTATGTCAAGAAGCACTAAGGGTGTGGCAATGGGCAATATCTTCTAACCACTTTCTCTTAGCAACGCATATTCTGTGGAAGTCCAACGTGCTAGCAAACAAGCTGAACAGGTGCATACTGTTACCTCATGAATGCTCCCTCAATCAGAAAGTGGCGGAACAAATGCTCCACAAATGGGGCCAGCCTTGCTATGATCTCTTTACATCTCCCCTAAACAACAACAGCAGCAGCTATTTTGCCCTGATCCTCCCACAGAGGGAGTCACCAATGGATGCTCTTCTCCACAAGTGGAACCCCCAGATTACTTTACGCATATCCCACAATTCCCCTAATTCTAAAATTCCTTCAGAGAGCTGCCAGGTTGATGACCAAAGTCATCCTCATTGTCCCCTTTTGGCCTTGATAGATTTGGTTTCCCTTCCTATGGCCTCACTTAGTTCATCAACCTTAGATTCTAGACCCAGCTGCAGACCTCCTGTTGCACCCAACAGGCATGACACATCCGAACCTTCCAACCCTCAAGCTGACAGCTTGGTTTCTCCAATTCCAATAATAGCCAGACAATCAATGGTCTCTTCCCCTGTTTGTCACATCTTGTTGTCCTCACTTAAGCTATCCACTAGGAAACTTTACGTCAGTAAGTGGAAAAGATTTGTACACTGGGCTATTCAAAACCATATAGACCCTTTCTCAGCACCAATTAGTCATGTGCTAGAGTTCTTGACACTGCTTTTCAACCAAGGGGCCAGTTCTTCAACAGTGAGGGTCCAGTTGGCAGAAATTTCTAATTTCCACATTGGATTTGACGGCCTCTTATAAACTATGTAAAGCCTTTTTGAATGGCAAAATTCTTCTTAAACCCCCTTTTAAAAATCCCACACCACTGTTGGATCTCAATCTTGTACTGCAGTCCCTGATTTTACCACCCATTGAGTCTGCCCATGATTGTGACCTAAAGTTTTTGTCTTAGAAGACCTTATATTTAGTTGTCATCACCTTCGCCAGATGAATTTCAGAAATGGAGGCATTGCCAGTGAAACCTCTGAATCTCATTTTCCATAAGGATAGAGTCTCCTTATGAACCAATGCATCCTTTTCACCCAAGGTAGTATCACGTCAGCATCAATCTACCAGCACACCTCTCAACCTGGCAATATCAAAAATCTGGACAAGGCCCTTGAAAAATAGGTACAAATCTGTACACTGATTAACATCTAATATACATACATAATTATGTAACCCCACCCACTTCATTGGAATTGTGGGATACCAACTTTCAAACATAACTGAAGAACGGGCAACCAAAATATGGGTGCCACCATTACCTGAGTATTTCGCCCCAATTACCATAAACACCAGTGTGCATACTGCTTTACTTCTACAATGATTATTTGGATTTTATTTTTACAGCACTGACTGCACAACAATGCAAAAACACTACTAGACCTCTAGTAAAAGCAATATTGTCTCACAATGAAATTAGCTGGCATTAAAACTTGTCTGCCCTTGAAACTCACATTCATTGAAACAGCATTGAAACCCACTCACACCACATCCAAAGAAAAGCTATTTGGCCAGTGTTTAGCTACTAATGACACAATGCATTTTAACCTGAAAGGCCAGTTAAATTTCAGGTGAGCTTCATGTATTGGCCTGCATTACGAGGACCTTTCACAACCCTTCTAATACACAAGTACAGCATATAGTTGTGTCTTTACAGACAAACGATATGAATTATTCATTCACAGAGGTAAAACCATCCTTAAGTAATGAAAACCACAATCAGATATATTCAAAATGTCCGGGCCATTTTTTTGAAAGTATTTGCAGGAAACCACACAACAGCTAAAAACACACTTTGATCAGCTGTGTATAATACAGATGATTTCTTTTTACCAGTTACAACAATAGAAGAAACAAAAACAGTGCAACAACATCTTTATATAATCCATCCATCCACAATCAACAACATGGTTTAACAGTAACAGTCAGTCATCTATGCTATATAATCATTTAAGGAAATTAATAACTACTGATTTTGTATATAGGACTAAACTTACTTAAGGGGCAGTTTGTCAATCCAAAGCAATTACCAAAGCCTTATGTAATATCATTGCAACTATACTAGATTATTAAGCTGTGGGTCTGTGAAATGAATATAAAGAACAGTTACTTTGATAACAGCTTTTAACACTGCATGACGATTCCAATTACATCTCTTAACAGTAGCCGAGAGACTGGTTATTTGAGCAGAAACTCTGACAGACAATGTAAGAGGAACTGAACAATGCACAACTCTCAACTGCAACACACTAATGAAGTACAACTAACAGTTTGGAACACTTAATTAAGCATTCCAAATAAAATACTCCAGTATTCTCAAATGGTGAACAAAGGTTTCCAACCCTTCAGAAAATCTCTTTATTAAATTCTACACAGATGTAAGATTTCTTTCATCATATTTTTGGTCTTCCCATCATAAAATTTGTTCTTTTCTGGTAAATCTTAACAGAAATGAGTTTCAGACTTTATATCCACCAGAGAATACAGTCTAAACCAAAGCCTGTTATTCTCAACTTTTCTAAAGTTTATTAAGAGCAACATTTAACCTTTGCTGCCAGCTTTGAGTCAAAAGTTGAGAGGTATGAAAATGCAGATAAGGTTTTCTGCCAGTATAGCACAATACATAACCTAGTATAAGCAGAGCATGGCAAAGCTATGTGCCCATTCCCCAGATCCATCCATGCCAAATGATAAACAGTGTAGTGGTTACCTTACATCTCTGCACCAATCCTAAAAAGGGTATAAAATAATAGGCAAACCCATGTCAAAGCACAGAACAGCATCACCTTCACCTACCCCAAAAATTATTGCCCAGTCCAGTTAACTTTTCCAAATTTGTGCCTCAGTTCTGTCAGAGACTAAGAACTACAAGTGTGTAAACTGTTACAAGAGAGAGACTTTGGCCTACAGAAAAAACATTGGATTCATATATGTAACAAAACACAACCAAAAAAAAAAAAAAAACATCTGTGTATAAAGGAATGGAATCTTATTCCAACCCAACAAAACAAAAACAACAAAAGTTTTAAAGGTAAAGTAAAAATATACTGCTGTCTACACTGAGGCATGCATGTCACTATAGAATAAATTGTATACAGCAAAATAAACAGATGTTTTGAAGCTGTTACAGAAAACCTTTGTTCTGTCTCAACAATCAAAATGTTAATCTGCCGATGGTCGTCCGAGATTATATCTAATCAGCAAGCGGGTTCCTACATTTGCATTGAAGGCAATCTTGGGGTTAGTACACCCCGCCTCGCCGCCCCCGCGTTTTTTTCCCCCCCAGCCCAGCTATACCAAACGCAAGGAATAGTACAGACAAGTTCCCTTCTTCCTCCACCTCTTCACAGCAACGGGTAAACTTACCAATGGACCCCACGCAGCAACCACCAAAGGCTCGCTAAAGAAGCAGTCTCAAGATCCTCAGATGCAAGAATAACTAGTTGGCTCGTCAAGACAGGCTGACATCATCACGCATGCAATGACGCCAGCTCTAACAGCGCCGAAATACGTATGCAATGACGCCAGCTCTAACAGCCGCGAAAACTCATTTGAACCCCAAAAACGGTAAAAAAACCAATTATTCGGGTTGTGAGAGGTATGTCTACCAGTCTTCTTTCTGAACTATTCCAGCAAAGGAGAATACTTGTTACATTTGCTAGATGTGCACAGGCAATTACATTTCTATTATCGAGGACAAAAGATATAAAAAAATGATCAATTGTTTGTATCCTTTTCTGACATGAAGTTGGGTACACCTGTTTCTAAAGCCACCTTAGCTAAATGGCTTATGGACTGTATCTCCTTTATTCATACAGGGATGACTTTGCCTTACAAAGTATGGGCTCAGTCTACCAGAGCTGTAGCTACCGCTTCAGTTTTCCACTCAAGAACTTCCATGAATGATATTTGTTCAGCAGCAACTAGGGCTTCTTCTCACACCTTTCTTTCTTAATATAAGCTTGATTTGGTGTCCAGAGGTAGGGCATGTTTTGGCTCAATGATGTTCACAAATATCTTTCCTTGAATCCACCCTGGGTTCTAAGTAGCTGGGGACTCTGTCCCATCAGTTGAGAACAGAATGAAAATTTAGAACATCAGATAAAAAAGTTATGTACTTACCATAACATTCCATCTACATTGTCGATTTTCATTCCTCCCTGACTTCCATCCCACCAACTCACAACCTTTTTTAGATTTATTCTAGAAAAGCAAGGGGATACAACAATTGGGTTATATCTTTACATCTTTACCAGCTTCAGATGTGGCATTGCCTCTTTTTCTCTGAGACTGTCTTTCACTTTATCCAAATTATACATATTCATGTATAAGTTGTAAGCGTATGTCTTTCTTTATTGGCTGTAAACAAGATCTAAGGTAATGGGGAGGATGCATTGTAGGTAAGGGAAAAGCTCAAGAGTTCTGGATTGACACAAGCTTTTATAGAGGCTGAGTTGGATCAGATGTCTTCAATCCAAACTCCACCAGTCAAGGAGAAATGAAAATTGACAACACAGACAGAATCTTATGGTAAGTACATAACTTTTTTTCACCTCTATTTAACCTTAACACTTTTTTCTTCTGCTTGTGTTCTCTATGTTCTCTATAATCAGTACTTAATTTCTGTATACTACCCAACACCTAGTCTAAACATTTCAAATTAGTACAACTATAACAGAACATCAGCAATTCCTTAATGATTGTTTTTTCCAGTTAGACTTGCAGTTCCGACTGGGTTCTTCCAGCTCCATTCACCCTCACTGAACTTGGGCTCACTCCGCACCCCTACCCTACCCCCAATTCCCACCCACCCCAACAAATCCCAGCCTTATACCTTCCATGCTCCTCCTACTTCCATTTTAACCAATTAAAACTATCTTAGTACTACACATCATCATCTACCTCCTTCACATATCTACCATATCCTATATAATCACATTACATCTCTTGTTTCACACTATATCTCTGTTACAATGTCTATCTCAAGCTCTTTCTTCCACCTTTTTAACACTCACCTCCTACCGTATTTACAATTTCTCAAAAACAACTGGTTTGCCAAATTTAACTATACAAAATATAAGCCAACACAATGTCTCCCATCACCAACACTCACTATTTCTCTTTCTCTACCTTTCCTTTTTCAACAAACATCCTACCATACATGTACTATCAATACCTATATCACTTCTATAACATCAGATACAGTTATCCCTGACAATACAGTTTCTCTAATATACCACCAGGTCTATTTCAAACACATATATTAACCATTCCTAAGATCAAGCTTTTACAATATAATTCCAAACTCATTAAGTCTCAATATTACTTGAAAAAAACCCTCTTACACTCAAACTACTTTCCATCTATTTTTCACTTATTTCCCTCTTTGGCAATATTCACCCTAACCCAGGCCCATCCCCTACCTCTAGTCCTACTGCTAACCCAGGTCCATCTCCTACCCCATGTCCTGCCCCTAACCTAAAGCCATCCCCTACCACTGTTCCTTCCCCTAACCCAGGCCCATCCCCTACCCCTGGTCCTTCCCTAACCCAGGCTCATCCCCTACCCCTGGTCCTTCCCCTAACCTGGGCCCATCCCATACCTCTGGTCTTCCCATACCCCAGAGAACTCATACCAAAGCAAAAATCTGAAATGTATTACCCTTAACTTTCAAAGCATTTGTAACAAAATCTTGACATTTATGCCTGGGGCACTACATACTCCAGATTTCTTAGCTGTGAAATAAACTTGGCTAAAACCTAACATAAAAGATATAGAAGTGCTTCCTCCAGGATATAACTTAATCAGACTAGATGGGCTACACAAAAAGCTGGTGGAATTGCTTTATTTTAAAACAGCTACTTCACAGTTACAAACTGCTTAGGTTCCATGCTTCCATCTCCAATTTGAAAATGCTGAACTACTCATTACCATCCTAAAAATGAATGACTCAAAAATCCTATATAAAGTTGTCATTTACATTCCCCCAGAACATAACATCCCTGTATTTAAAAACATCTTATCTTGAATCACAGAAAATATCTCTTATGAAACAATTATTCTTGACGATGTTAACATTAATTGGCTAACACTTACATCAAGTCTCTCCCACTACCTCTATAAACCTCTTCAATTTCTCACAACTTATACTGTCTCCTGCAAGGTATGATAAATATAACAAACAAGGATCCATACTGGATTGGCTCCTAGTATCTGACCCAAATAAGTTTATACAAGCAGGCACCTTATCAACACACTAATTGACCACCTACCCTCCTACACCATCAGAATATATAAATATTCTCCTAAAACATTTATACAAGCCAATCTGGAATTAACAAAATTTAATCTAGAGTCCTTTCTACACATACCAAAATCTAATAACTAGACTACCCTAAAAACTCTTCTCTCTCTTGATGAAGCTGTAAATCAATTTAATATCACTTTCTTGAATATTCTTAACAGCTTAGCTCCTACTTAGATTAAAATAATTAAAAAAAATCATGTTTCATGGCTGTCATGTGCCACCAAACAACTGATGTCCCTAAGACATAAAGCATGGAATAAATGGCTAAAAAATAAAACCCCAAACAATTTACAGTATTATAGACAACTCCAAAATAATGTCAAACAGCTATTAACAATAAAAAGCAATTATACCTACCAGCAACCTAATAACTCTCACAACCCAAAAAAACTTTTGGTCATCAATCAATTCAGTTCTTAAATCAGGCACAAAACAAAATGCTAGCCTTCACCCAAATAAATCCCCTTATGAAACTGCCACCCTCTTTAACTTTCACTTCATCGACAGTATTTCTAGCCTATTGTCAAACAACAGACACCCTTCACCCTCAGTAAACCAGTCCTCTGCCTAAAACACTTCTTTGCCAAGTACAACTTGTACTACTGTTACTCACTGCCCTACTGCTACTATTCGTACCTTTACACTTCACCCTGTCTCTACCAACCATATAAAAAACTTCTACTAAAACTCAAACCATGTTCTAATTCAGCAGACAGTCTTCCTGTTCAATACCTCAGGCTTCCTGCTGAGTCAATAGCCTACCCAGTCAGTATTCTTATAAACAGATGAATCACAGAATCATGTGTCCCTGGCATCTGGAAGATGTTCTTCATTATCCCACTACACAAAGGGGTAAATCTTCAGATCTATCTAACTATTGCCCCATTGTTATCTTATCACTTCTAAAATATCTGAAAAATGTATCCATACACAACTCATTAATTATCTTCTCCACAACGAACTATTGTGTCCAACCCAACATGGTTTCAGACTAAACCACAGCACTTCAACTGCTCTGTTATCTTTCATGGACACCATAAACTATGCTTGAGATTCTGGTCAACTTGTATTTGCACTGCTTTTAGATCTCTCTAAAGCATTAGAGTTTCTCACACTAAGCTCAAATACCAACTTTCCTTACTAGGTCTCACATTCCCCTCCCTGACATGGTTTAAAAGTTATCTGTCTGACAGACAACAGTCAGTAAGGTGACATGGCTCCCTTTCTTCCTTCCTTCCAAACATCACTGGAGTACCTCAAGGATCCATCCTTGGGCCCCTTCTTTTCAACATCTTCTTAAACAACCTTCATTTACCCTCCTATCAAGCCAATGTAAATCAATATGCTGATGACTCGTCTATTATCTGCTCATCAAATAACCTAGCAGACCTGCAACAAGTTACCAAAGAAGCTTTTTCATCAATGGAACTCTTAAATAACTTCCAACTATTACTCAACTCCAATAAAACAAAGCTTCTACATTTTCCCCTAAAGGATAAACAGGTAATAAATCAATTTTTAAAATGTATTTCATAAGTAGCACTCTAATTGAAGCACACACCATGTTGCTAGGTATAATCATCTATGAAAACCTAAAATTTGACCTTTATATCCAAAATAACATAAAACACACACAGCGGAAACTAGGTACGCTCTACAGGCATTCAAGTTTTTTTACTCAGTCTACTAGAATCATTCTTGCAGACACCTACTTACTAGCTTCCCTCTTGTATGGTGCTAAGATCCTTACTAACCTCCAACTCTCCCTTTTATCAAAATTGAAGCCTGCTATAACAAAACAGAAAAGTTCGCCATAAACTCTACTTACTCTACTCACCATTGTACCTCGCTTCAGTCACTACAACTGCTAAAGCTACCACAGCATCTTAACTTCTTACAACTCTTAAATGCCCACAACATTATCTATAAGCTCACTACCTGCCCTGCTTTACCATCTGTTCTCCCTAGCTATCTCCTCGCTAGATCTCTAAGATCCAAAGACAAACAATATCTTTCAGTACACACTTCCAGGAAAAATGCTGTAAAATGCCTGGAATAATTTTCCCACAAATATCAGAGCAAATGCCAACTTTCTCTCATTTAGATGCACCTTAAAATAATTCTTAAACAAAGGATCTGTTCTTGTTCCAAGCCCACTTAATACTAGATCCCTTCACTTTAACCACCTCTTTCAATTATCTTTTCTCTTCACTACAACTTCTCCCTTCTATTCACATTTTTTATTGTATTTCACATTTTATTCCTCCTGTGATATCATTAAACCATATTATCTTACTGTTCTTTTCTTTAAGTAATGAATTTTGTTATATTTCTTTATTGTAATCTTAGTAATCAACATTTCTTTTTTCCTCTGCCTTTGATAAATTCAACTAGTTGACATGCATATTTCATTATTATACATTGTCTATGACTTCTGTTACTAATCGTGTATTTTTGGAGCCTTACTCCCTGGGCCTGTGCTGAAAATGGGTTCCTTGGACACCAGTCAGACTTTCATGGTAAACAAATGTCAAATAAATAAAATAAATAAATACATAAATAAATAAACAAACAGTATTACTTGAGAGCTGGAAAAGTGAAGCAGTGAGAACACCACATAATTTTTATACTCACTGCGTGACTTAAACAAGCATGAAGAAGTTTATGCAATGAATGGAGTGTAAGGTTGAGTAGGATAATTTATGAGTTATGTAGGATATTCAGAAAAAAAATGCCCACCTGTAATTATTACAATAGAGCTATTTTTTTAATTATTTGTTGGACAGTTAAATAAGAGTACTAATTTTATTTAGAATTTGTCCTATGTGAAATGGGACACAAGGTTAATTGTTTAGATGTCAATCTAGAGTGGGAGCCCCATAACAGATCTTTCAATAACAAAATCTATTTTAAAAACACTTTTTCCAATGGATATTTATATTTTAGAAATAATCATCTGACTTTTATTAAGAGAAATATTCCTAGGTGACAGTTTATCAGACCCTCTAGGATTATGACTAGAGACTCTGATTTTATATCAGAAGTAGAATGTATCATTTAGACATACCCTATTAGGGATATCGAATGAGGCAGTTAATAAGAGGGAAACACAGTTTATGCCTATTTTAAGCAAACTGTTCATCAGAAGGAATAACATTAATAAAGATAACAGATGTTATAATAAGTATACTTCCCTATGTTTTTGGAAATGTCTGTAGATAGTTATAATATTTGACAGATTATTAATAACAACTGGAATATCATTAAGGAAATAGTGATTTAATTACAGTTGTGGGGGTAAACCTTTTTTACTTATAAAAAGAACACTAATTTTTAAACTTATGTCACAAAATGATACCACAGAAATTGATCTAGCATTAACAGATGAGGCTAAAGAAACCTAAAAATATGTGGGTGTGTGATGTATGTAATTTCATTTTAAAACGGCCATATATTAGTTTTGAACATTTGGACAAGGCTATTAACGGGTATGACCACCAGGACTCTGCAAAAAAGAATTAAAGAACATTTATATTCTATCAAGACAGGAGATATTAAAAATGCTTTATTTAAACATTCTTTTGAATGTATTAATTATAAAACATTTTTATTTTATGCAGTAGAACAAGTAAGTATGGATTTGAGAAGAGGTATTTTAAAAACAAATTGGAAATTGAAGAGACAGAGGCAGTTAAAAACTTGGGGCAGATTATTTTCTGGGACTAAATGACACAATCTAAAATGCTTCTTGAAAAACAGGAAGTTAAAGTTCATTAGACTTTGATGAATTTTCTAAATTTTGGAGGGTTTGACTGTAAATGATTTAATTGGTTAACTGTTATGTGATTTTACATGTTATATAAACTGTATGTATTGATTATTATTTTTCTGATGAAGTCTGTGTTCTATAAGACTAAAGTGGATAATAAAGACTTTTATGCTAAAGTTTTAGTAAAGTTTTAAGTGGAGATTTTTCTTGTTGTGTCCTGGTTAATGCTATAGTATGGGTTTTATTTTTATTCAGAAAAATAGTTATATACTTAGGAACTTGGTAATTGCACCTTATATATCATGGCTTTGATGAGATATGTATTATGGTAAGTAAGGGTATAGAATGCCAATGGTGTACTATTTTAGATTAAATATTACTTCTTTTAATCATCAACAACTCTTTTTCCCTGTTTTTCTACATGGTTTCAGGATATTGTGTCCACAACTGCCACCACTCTCAATTCGGTGCCACTCTGTAACCTACCTCAACAGTTATGCCTGACTGTTTCAGGTTCTCTCTCATGCAATCCATCCACTTCTTGGCTGGACATCCTCATCTTCTCTGTCTTTCTTCCTGTATATCCTAAATCTTCACCAAATCATCTGCTGCTTTCTTGCACATGACCAAACCATTGCAATCTGTTCTCCGTGACCTTTTCTGCAACTGGGGCAACTTTGGTATCTGCTCTGGTGTCTATTTATTTGTCTATCCCTCAGCATGCACCCTAATGCCAGTCTCTGGCAGTACATCTCCATTACCTCAAGCTTCCTTAACTGGTCTGCCTTCACTGCTCAGGTATATATGTCTCACCACTGTTGTATACATCTTTCTTTTCAGCTTTTTGACATTCTTCTGCCAAACACTACCCATGACATTCTGCCCCAGATGCTTAGATTACCTCTGATTTTAGCTTTGACTTTCTCCTTATTCAGTCTTCCCTTTTCTTCATCCTCACCCTCCCAGATATGTGAAGCTGCCAACCTGTTCCATTGCTTTCCTTCCTATCTCAATTTTCAGCTTCTTCTGATTTCCCCTAGTTGCTGCCAGGACAAATGTGCTGTCTGTACTCAGTTTCATCCCATGTGCATTCGATGTTATACAAGTCTCCCAGCATTTGCTGGAAGTACCAATTCAGATTCTGCTTGCAGTGTCACATTGTCTGCATACAGAAGCTTTCTTGATCTTTCCACTCCAGCCGATTTTCTAATGCAGACCATCTCCAGTATGAACAGCAGTGTACACTGAGCTGACCCTTGATGCACACCAACTCCCACTAGGAACACCTTTGTGGGTTCAAACACTGTTCGCACTTCTCTCATTGGATCCTTGTACACAGCCTGCACTAATTATACCAGTGTTTCTAGGACTTCAAACCATTTCAGGGCAGCCTAAATCATCTTTCTTGGGACCTTATCATATACTTTCTCCAAGTCAAGGAATACACATTTGGAATCTTTCCTCATCTCCAGCTTTCTCTCCATACTGTCACGACTACCCTCAGGAGCAATTTCTCCCCTAACTCATCCAACATTTTGATATCTGCAGCAATTTCATATGAGCCTGCAGCCTTCTCTGCCCTCATTTTCTTTGGTGTTGTTCTGACTTATTCTAAGATGAGTTCTTCCTCCTCTTTCATTGTAGGCTATGCAAGGGGAAGTACAGCTTATGTGGAGTATTCTTCATTCAGAAGCTGCTTGAAGTACTCTTTCCATCTGATGTCCTCTGGACTTGGGAGCAGATTATTGCTGTTATCCCTTAAAAATACTGTCTAATGACCATTTTGTTTGCCTTGCAAACTGATAAGAGTTTCTTTGCAGAATCTGCTGAGTCACTTTCCAAAAAGTGGTAAGAGTCTCTCTGATGCCTTGTTCTTTCCCACTTCAACCACTGTCTTAGCCTTTTTATTAACCTAACAAGCTGCATGCCTTCTTAGGTGTCTCTGTCTTTTCTGCTTCTCACTTCTTCCTGCATTCCTTGTTTCGTCTGATAATTTCCTGGACTTCTGCATTCCACCACCAGCTTTCTTTATGGACCTTATCTCTATATCTGGCTAGTCCGCATTTTTGTTTTATGGTCTCTGCACACTCTCTTTTAAGTTACTGACATTCTTATTCAGCTGTGCATATTTTATGTTTTTCCTGAGGTGCTAGAACCTAAACCTTGAACTCCAGTGCTTTCATGACAGTTAACTTCCAAATCTTCAGTTTAATCTCTGTCTTGACTTTAGTCCCTCATCTGACTACTACTTACAGCTTATATTATGGCCTGACAGTTTCACTGAGGATGGCTTTGCAATCTCTGATACTAACTCTAATGCCCTTTCCTCACTAAGAGGAGGTCTACCTGAGTTGAACGTTGAACACTTTTTTATGTGATCTTGTGACTGTGTCTCTTGAACCAAGTGTTGTCCACCATCAAATAATTTGCCAGAAAGAAGTCTAGAATGGCTTCTCCTTCTTTTTCCTGTTGTCCTACCCATTTGGACCCAGGCAGTCCTCATACCCTGTTCTGTCTGTCCTGAGATGAGCAGTCAAATCCCTCATTATCAACACTAATTCAGTCCATCCTGTGTTATCTACTAGATCCTGCAACTTATACCTAAATATCAATATATGCTGTGGAGTATAGACTGAGATTGCAAATACTGCCCTATCTTTATACCGAAGTCCAATACCTTGGATCTGTCAGTAATTGTGATACCATCCATTACCGTCTTCAGAAAACTCCGTCCCATGGAATTCATGTGTGTGTGTGTGTGTGTGTGTGTGTGTGTGTGTGTGTGTGTGTGTGTGTGTGTGTGTGTGTGTGTGTATATATATATATATATATATATATATATATATATATATATATATATATATATATATATATATATATATATATATATATGTAATTATCAAGGTGTGGAGGGTTGCAGCACCCCCTAGTAATGTACTGTAACTGTAATGTGAGCACTAGAACATAATTCATTCACCTGGTTGGGGATAAAAACCACAACCTTCTGATTTTCCTAGCATCAGTAGTGAATGTGTTACCAGATGTGATACCAACACTGTAAACTATAAAGGTAGTAAGAAAGACTAAGGACAAATGTAAAGAATGATCTAACAGAAAAATGAATGACAGAAGGAAAATATACTATAGTTATATAGGCATAAAATAAAAATATTGTGCTGGTTAAGACACAGACATATAAAAAAGAAAGGTAGTGCAGGGACAGATTTTAAATATTGCCCCTATAAATGTAGAAAATCGATAGAACAAAAAGTCTTGCATCAGTATGCATTTTCTGAAGGATATAAAGTCTAAAACTCAAACTCAAACGTCTGTCATTATTTAGTGATTTCATTGTTTAGTGCATATATCCATGAAAAAGCATTTGAGATTCAAATTCCAAGTTCCTTAATCTTTTTAAAAGTCTTTGTAAAGATCTCAGCAAATGAAAAGGTTGCATTTTTTTTTTGCACATATAATAATTTACATTCCAAGCACATATTTTTTGTCTGCGATTCCTCCCATGGGACTACAGAGAAGATAAGTGGATTACTATATCAGATATGCCATTACAGAGACACATGCTACAACAAAAGGACTGCTGGAAATAAATCTTCATTTTAAATTACTGAAAAAAACATATTCCCTTATCAAGTTACTGGAAAAGTCTGTCAGTTACAGATCTGTAGTGGGCGAGGATAAAAGACAGACTTGATTTAATTATAAGTGCCAGTACTTTGTTTTCAGTCTAATGTCATAATTCAAACAGTAATTCTGCAACTCTGGAAATGTACAAGGATATTGTGAGTCACTGCCTTGTCACTGATTGCTCACAGGAATAAACTTTGTTTCATATTTAATAAAATTTATATTTCTTGACCCACAAACCATTAGTGATCTAAATTCCAAATTACAGTTAGCAGGCTTAAGTTTCAGTTGCAGATTGTCACTAATGTTGGAAGACCCTGTAGAATTAATCGGTTAACTGTCTTTCCAGCATCAGTGCTACACTGGTGTACATCCAACAAGCTTTTAAAATGGCCCTTTCAAAGTATTATTCTGTAAATCAGAAAGAAATTAAAAGAAAATTGTTTAACCAGAAAAAACATTGTCAGCCAGAGTTTTCTACTTGAAATCTGACATCAGAAACAAAATAATTTTATATACTCACACAGCTATTCAGAAAGTACCTATAGAATTCAGTTCTAGGTTTACATATACATAGCAGAAAGAGACAGACATACAACTTTGTTGTCTTATTTTAAAAATAGGAAGAGTTGTACCTAGTTATAGCTACGGAAATGGACAAAAATCACCAAACTTTCTACAAATGGCATCACTTGTGTAGGTATGTCAAAATGTAGAGCACTGTTGCTTGTGAGACTTGAAGAAAGTTCTGGAAACATTGCAGAAGACAATGGACATGTTTTGATTTGCAGAAATATAGCTCATTACAAAGTGATCACTAGAATGCAAAAAGGGGTCAATTTACATTTCAGTAAGTGTGATTTTTTTTTTGGGGGGGGGGGTCCCCATTTTTCCCTATACTCCCAGACTTAACTTTGAACTTCAGAGAAAAGGATGACATCATTGATTTCATGCTATGGAATTCCATTCTGGCTAAATGCCGTTATCTGAGTACTTGGTCATTGTGCAGTTGGTAGAATATTGTTTGTGTATAGATGTTATGTGGGGAAATTAGACATACAAACAGATGAAACACATTGAGAGTCCTACAGCAGATACATTGAGCCAGGGTACAGAGATATCATCATCTTCTTTCAGCTGTTCCCATTAGGGGTCGCCACAGTGGATCATCTGTTTCCATTTCTTCCTGTCCTCTGCATCTTGCTCTGTCACACCAACCACCTGAATGTCCTCTCTCACCACATCCATAAACCTTATCTTAGGCCTTCCTCTTTTCCTGTTACCTGGTAGCTGCATTCTTAGCATCTTTTTCCCAATTTACTCAGCATCCCTCCTCAGCACATGTCCAAACCAACATAATCTTGCCTCTTTGGCTTTGTCTCCAAACCTTCCAACCTGGGCTGACCCTCTAATATACTTATTCCTAATCCTGTCCACCCTCGTCACACCCAGTGCAAATATTAACATGTTTAACTCTGCCACATCCAGCTCTAACTCCTGCCTTTTTGTCAATGCCACTGTCTCCAACCCATATAACATAGCTGGTCTCACTACCCTCTTGTAGACCTTCCCTTTCACTCTTACTGGTACTCATCTGTCACAAATCACTCCTGACACTCTTCTCCACCCACTCCATCCTGCCTGTACTCTCTTCTTCATCTCTCTTCCACACTCACCATTACTCTGAACTATTGATCCCAAGTATTTAAACTCATCCACCTTCACCACCTCTACTCCTTGCATCCTCACCATTCCTCTATCCTCCCTCTCAATCACACACATATATTCTATCTTAGTCCTGCTGACCTTCATTCCTCTTCTCTCTAGAGCATATCTCCATCTCTCCAGGGTCTCCTCCACCTGTTCCCTACTCTCACTACTGATCACAATGTCATCTGCAAACATCATAGTCCATGGGGACTCCTATCTGATCTCGTCTGTCAACCTGTCCATCACCATTGCATCCCACCTCTACCTTAAACGCATCTGTCACTCCCACCGCTGACCTCACCGCTGTCACGCTACCCTCGTACGTATCCTGTACCAGTCTTACATACTTCTCTGACACTCCCGACTTCCTCATACAATACCACAACTCCTCTCTAGGCACCGTGTCATAGCTTTCTCTAAGTCTACAAAAACACTCCTTCTGACCTTCTCTCTACTTCTCCATCAACACTCTCAGAGCAAACATCACATCTGTAGTGCTCTTTCCCGGCATGAAACCATACTGCTGATCACTAATCATCACGTATGAGGTGACCAATACATTTTCTAAGGACATGATTATGAAGATTTAATGCAAAAATTACTTATTTATGCAGTATGAGCAAAGGAGTTGATTGCAATACAATTGTAATAATTTGGATAATTACTAGTTAGTAGGGTGAGAGGTTGGCATAATTGTTAGGGTATTTACCTTATAGACACACAAGGTGCAAGATTTGATTCTCACATGGGGTAACTGACTAGGCTTAAAATGGCCCACAAGGGTAGTTAGCCTAGTGTTAATGTATGAATCCATGAAACTGAAAAACATATGCATAAGTAAACATCTCAGATGACATGAAGGTAGGCAGCCAGTACAATGAAATATTCATAAGGATGCATACAATTCTAAGCATAAAACAGTAACATCATAATAACAAAGAAAGGTGTAGTTTTCCTTCATAGAGCTCAAAGGCGAAACTTAGTCTAGAGTGCCATGTCTAGTCTTGCAGCAACATTTCCAAAAGGACATCATCGTCACCATCAGCCCCCTTTTTCCCATTTTCTACATGGGGGTCAGGGAATCATGTTAACTGCTGCCATCTCTCTTGATCCAATGCCACACTCCTGCCTTCTTCAACACTCATGCCTGACTGTCACAGATCTTATTTCACACAATCCATCCACCTCTTTGCTGGATGTCCTCATTTCATCTTAACTTCTTCCTGTCTGTCCCAAATCATCGTCACCAGATTGTCTTCTGCTTTTCTGCACATGTGTCAAACCACCATAATCTGTTCTCCTTCATCTTTTCTACAATTGGAGCTACTTTGTCTCCTGCTATTATGCCCTCATTTTTTCGTTTGTTCCACAGTGTGCATCCTACCACCCTTCTCAGGCACTTCATTTCCATCTCCTCTGGCTTCCTCATCTGCTCTGCCTTTACTGCCCAGGTTTATTTATCATACAGTACACTGTCTTGTAAACCTTACTTTTCAGCTTCTTTGGCATTTTTCTATCATACACTACACCTGACACTCTATGCAGTTGGCTGCAGCCCCTCTTATTCTAGCTTTGACCTCTTCATTCAGACTTCCTTTTTCCTTAACCACCCCTCCCAAATACTTGAAGCTATGTACCTGTTCCACTACCTTCCCTTCTTTCTCAACTCTCAGCCTCTTTTGGTTTCCCCAATTTGCTGCCATTACCACTTTTATCTGTACACAGTTTCATCCAATGTGCCTTCAGGTTTTCATTCCATTCCCCTATGCATTGCTGAAGGTCTTGCTCAGTCTGCCCATAATGGTGCACTGTATACATACAACAACTTTGCTGATTCGTCCCCTCTGACCTGTTTGCTAATGTAGTCCATCATCAGTATGAACAGCAGTGGGCTCAGAGCTGAACCCTGGGGCATACCCACTCCCACTGGGAACACCTCTGTGAGACCCAACACTATTTGTACTTGAGTCATTGGGTTTTTGCACATAGCCTGCACTAATTCTACCAATGTTTCTGGGACTTTGGACTACCCCAGTACTAACCAAATCAGCTGTCTTGCAATCTTGACATATGGTTTCTCCAAGTCTATGAATGCCCATTTGGACTCTTTCCTCATCTCTACCTTCTTCTCAACTATCTGTCTCACTGCAAACATCGGGTCAGTGGTGCTGCACCCTGATCTGAATCCAAACTGCTCATCTCCCATCTTGCATTCTACTACTCTACGTATCCATTTATCAATCACCCTCTCCAGAACTTTCATGCAATGTGATAGAGTTTGATGCCTCTGTACTGCCCACAATTGTGGACATCCCCTTTGTTCTTGTACACTGGCATAAGTATGCTTATTCTCCAGTCATCTGGCATACGCCTTTCTCTTCACATTGCTATGAGTACCCTCAGGAGCCATTTCTCCCCTATCTCGCTCACCAAGCATCTTTATCGTATCTGCTGTGACCTCATCTGAGCCTGCTGATTTCCCTGACTTCATTTTCCTTAGTGATATTCTTACCTCTAGGGTGGGCTCCTCTTCCTTTCTTATCATAGCCTGTTTCTGCAGCACTACAGCCTCTGTGGGGTTTTCTTCATTCAGAAGCTGCTGGAAATATTGCTTCCATCTGCCTTTGATGTCCTGTGGACTGGTGAGCAGGTTGTTGCTTACATCCCTTATGAAGGGTGTCTAACTATTTTCTTTATCTTTCTGAATCTGCCTTGCAAGCTGATATAGTTTCTTTGTGCTATCTACTGACTCACTTTCCAGAAGCTGTTAAGAGTGCCTCCAATGCGCTGTTCTTTGTTATTGCAAATCCTTTCTTATCTTCTTTGTTAACCATCCAGAATTCCTTTCTAGCCTGGTCAGTCTTTTCTGTCTCCCACTTTTTCCTGAACTCCTTTCTTTTGATGACTTCCTGGACTTCTGCATTCCACCACCAGCTTTCCTTATGTACCTTTTTTCCATACCTGGCTCAGCCACATATCAGTTCTGTAGTCTTCACGGTTTACCTTCAAAATGTCGAATGTCATAATGTCTAATGTTCATTTGGTTGAAAAATAACATCTAAACCCAAAACATTGAATGATCAAAATGTCTAAAATCATTTAATTGAAAAAGCAATGAGATCACCTCTACTATTTTGCAGGGCACACCCCCCTACTTAAATATACCAACTCCGATATCGCACTACAGTGCAGAAATGGGCAAATTCGATAATTTCGACATTGTGAGTTTAGACTAATTTATTTCAACATTTTGATCATTCAATATAGTGCATTCAACCAATTCATTTTCAACCATTTAGCATTCAATATTTTGAAGGTAAACCAGTCTTCACACATGCTGTTTTGAGGTACTGCCATTCTTCTTCAACTCTGCCTATTTCTTCCTCTTCTTGGGGTGCTAGAGTGCTGAATAATTCCTTGAACTGTTGTACTTTCCCTACAATCAACTTTCATATCTTCAGCCTGCTCTCTGTTGACCTTAGAGCCTTCTCTGAGCACTGTTTCCAGCTGATTGTGGCAATCAGTTGTTTATGCTGTGGGTTGACTGTTTCACTGGGGATGACTTTGCAATCATTGATTCTACCCCAGTGCCCTTTCCTTACTAAGAGGAAGTCGACCTGAGCTGCATGTTGACCACTCTTGCATGTGATCATGTTACTGTCTCTCTTTTTGAACTATGCATCAGCTACTATCAAGCCATTTGCCAGACAGAAGTCTAGAATAGCCTCTCCTTCTTTATTCCTGTTGCCCCACATATGTGGACCCAGGAAGTCCTCATACCCTGTTTTGTCTGTCCCGATATGTGCATTCAGGGCACCCATTATCAACACCAATTTATGTTGTCTCACTTTATTTAGTAGGTCCTGCAACTGCTGTCTGAATGCACTCTTTTCCTCACAATCACAACCCTGCTGTGGTGCATAGGCTGAGATTATGAATACTGCCCTATCACTGCACTGGAGTCTGGCTGCCATGAATTTGTCATCAAAACAGATGCTATCCCTCACTACCTTCTGAAGCCTCTCTCTCACCACAATTCTGACACCATTTCTCACCTGTCCTCCTCCTGAGTAGCAGGCTCTGGATCCCAAGCCAAGAGTCTTTGCTGCACTGCCTTTCCATCTTGTCTTTTGGATACATAGGATGTCCAGGTTCTTCCATGTCATCATGTCATCCACTTGCAAGTTGCATCTTGTCAGTGACTCTACATTAAGTGTAGCAATCCTCAGCTCACATTTGTCAGATTGATTGGTTTTATGTCCAGCTTTCGCTCAACAGAACTATTCCAGGTAACCCAGGCTGGGCAACTAGGGACCAGCCTGCCAGCTTATTGACCCTGGGCTGATGGGCTTTGTTGTGGGCACACACTTCCCAATATGGGCACATACACCCCTCCTACCATTAACATGGATTCCTGGTGTAGGACAGAGTAGGCCAGGTCCTCAACCCACTTTCACCAGTAACTGCTCATGCCCATTTTGGCAACATTAGGCAACATGATGGAATCACCTAGAGCCATATTTTACACCATCAAGTGGCTAACCCTGCCATGACCCACAGTCTGTGATATGTGTTCTCCTATCCTGAGGATACTGTGCACCACAGTAGATGCCCAAAGCAGTTGGTCTGTACAACTCTTCCCCCTATAGGGGACTATGTAGAGTCTGTGCTGCTGACCACAGCTCCATTCATTGGTGAGTCTGAGATGGAAGCTTTCAGCATGTTTTTCGAAGGTGAGAAGAATCCCACAGAGTCACAGGGAGAACATGCAAACTTCAAATAGGAATTGGCTTGAGGTCAGGATCAAACCTTGTACCTTGAGTATGGCAAAGACCTTAACCATTATGCCAACTGGTCCAAAAGGACATAATGTTAAAACTGTTCAGACAACAAGTATTCAGGATCAATAAAATTACTAATGTAGCAGAGGATTAAGGCTAAGAGCTGTTAATGAGCTACTTTCTGTGGTACAGGGTTCAATTCCATCAGCCTTCAATTGCCTACTGTGTGTCAGTTAACTCATTAACCCTGAGTACCGTCCCATGGCACCTCTGTGGCTTAAATCAGAGCGTGCTATGAGATGATAGGAATTCCATCATGTTAACCCCGAGTACCTTCCTGCAGCGTAAGTAAGTCTACATCCTTAATTTCAACCTAGTGTTGAAAAATAAGTTGAAAAAGTAGCTGAACGTTGTCAGTTACCTTCTCAACTTAGGATTCAGAGTGTAGCTACCTGATGGTCCTATTGAACTTTTATGAGAAAATCGACTTTGAATACTCCCTGTCTTTTCTTATGATGACACCAAAGTCGACTCCATCTGCATTTCTGAATCAAGCGGTGGAAGCCAATCAGATTCTTACAATCTAAGCCACCTGTTGCATAACACCTCCACGCCCAGTTCTAAGTTTCCATTGTCCTGTCCAAATAAATAGAGGGTCCAGCAGCAGCTATTTCCTTTTTCCAGACATTTGCAGAAATTACCTGCTTTGCTACTGGATCCCTCTATTTATTTTCTGTGCCGACTGGATTGCTACACAGGAGAGAGAGAGTACAGCCACAGTCACACCGAAACTGAATCAGCTGCAATAGACATCTCTTACCATAACTGACTGACAGTCACTTACATCATGGAACTGCATAGAAATCACACCATTTTTTGCTACTTTTCCATTAACGGGACAACAGTGCTCGCAAAACAGAATTCATTTATTACCAATAAGTTAAGCTAAGCTATTTGATTTCTGTTTAGAAAATTCCCTACAAGTTTTCATTTCAGCTACGAGTATACTATGATATTGAATTGCAGAATTGCTGACATTAATAAGCAGTGTGCAGTTCATATTATTTCAATCGTATGCTGACAGTGCGTTGATGGTTGTGGTTGGACCCATAAAGTACGATAGAAGATTAACCGCACAGGAAAGAAAAGTTTATGCAGAAGAACCAAACGCATAGGCAGTTAATGTAAACACATAGTGCACAACATTTAGTCTTAATGAACCAACTGACAGTCCTCATTGGTTTTACATTCTTAGCTCTGACACATTCCATGTAGCAGTGATTGGTAGCAGGTTATTGTTTTTATCTTGTAATCACTATTTGTGATGCTAAAGAAACCGGTAACCCTCTGAAACTGTATACCAAATAACTGCGAACAATCAGTCTGTCTTCTCTCAAAAGGCTGGAGCCTCAGTGCAATGTTATGGCACACATAATGTGCTTCTCATTTCTGACTGTGGCTTTGAATCGCAAAACCCTTGCTTTTAACACTCATGTCAGGTCCCCCCCTGTTTATTTTATACAGCGTTGTGCAATTGAAAATAGTGATACCCGTCCCAATAAGAAAACTTTTTACCACGTCTTTTTACTAAATTTCTGTGATACAGAAAAAAAAATTGCAGAAAACAAAATTCAAATCTGCACCTCTCCTATACTGCCATAAAGACTGATTAAATGTATTAAATCAGATGCACACAACCTGTGTGTAATTATATAGCTTACATTCTGTATTTGATTTGTTAATGATCATTGCCCTGCAAATGTCGTTTATTGTAATGGTATATCACGGACTAAGTTCTGAATGCCTGTGTGGACACCCCCTTCCACACACACACACACACACACACACACACACACACACACACACACACACACACTGGTATCAACAAGTACATCACCAAGGTTTTTTGTTCATATTACAGACTGTTGCAGTATCAACAATACACCACAAAGTCTTATACAGTAAAATGACATTTCCTCTCATACTTATTTCTTTTGTGAGCACTGCTGCCTCATTAATGGAAAAGTACCCCATTTTTTGGGTAAAGTGAATAACATGTTGCAGTATCTAAGCTTCCAGGGCTACTATCAATTTACTACAAAATATGCATACATTTTCAGTTCAAAGCATTCCCGATGCTGATGTTTGTAGAGCTCATATGAAGAAGTGATGCAGCAAGTGTCAAATAACAAAGGATTGATATGGCATTTCTAAATGTATGAGGACTGGTGATTTAATATGTGTGCTATAGTCCGATGGTAACCATGGTGATGAATGGTGTTTGACATAATACCGGAATGTAAAAAACATGCGGCCTTCTGTTAACAGTGGAAGATATATTTATCATCTAGGTAATCCTGTATTGTTGGTTTCATTTTGCAATTAACCCATAGCCTAAAGGTTCACTTTGTAGATTTCATTTTGCATTTTTTGCTTCTCCTTGGGATTGGCTGTGATGTATTACTACGGCACATGTTTTTAAGAAGGGAGTCCATGAGTTAGGCATCATTTCATATGCTAGGCAAGTAAGCATTTATTAATAATGTAATAATTTAGTAGTAATGCACAGAGCAGTAGAAAAGTATGCAATTGTATTTTAGAAATCTTAACTAATCTGGTAGGCAGTACTCAGCCTTTCTTCCTTTCTGGAACATAATTTACAGTTGTTTATTGTTGAATGGGAGATTGCATTCATTAACTAAATGATAGCAAAACAGTTTCTTGTTTCAAATTTTTGTGGTTTGGCTGTTTTGTATGCTGCGTGTACAAGAATTGTTCTCATATTATTGCTTCTTCTGTTCCTCTTGATTTGCATAGGGAGATGCTATGTCTGGAGTGAACAGTTCTGACATAAGGCTTTTACTTGCATTTCATAGTTGGGCAGCTTATAATTCAACTGACATTTGCAAGCAAGGCTGCTTTTACAGTGTGGCTTCATTTTGTCTCAGCTTTTTTACATCATTGTAATAGTTTGTGACAAACTATCATTTGGGGTAGTAAGGACAATCTATTTTTACTTGTTTACCTTCTCCTACTAACTCTGTCAATGTCAGAACAGAATAACTAAATGTGGTATATTGCAGTATAAAATATATTTTCTTGCATAATGTAGACAATGTGAAAAACTAATGAGGTCAGTAAAACATTTTTTTGCACAGTCAAGCAAGACAAATGCGTTTATTTAATGTATTTTAATGCAATACATATAGTTTAATATAGTATAACATTCTATAATGTAATACTAAACCTCCTATGTTCCTATAACTCGTTGACCCTCTTCAAGCACAACCGTGATGAGTGGATGAGAAACCACAAATTTGTCCCAGAGGTTCCAACTGTGTCCCTCATTGACAGGGGTGTCAGGTGCTGACTGAGGTTTCTTTTTGGGGGATAAACTCGTCTAGGCTTGTAAGGGCCCCAAGGCCATTTGCCTAGTCACCTTCTATGATCCTGTGATCCTGTGACTGCTCCAGCTGCTGAATCTATGATATGCAGAAGTTTTTGATGTATTTTAGGGTATTAACACTATATTTCTGTTGTAAGTACATCCTTTAGAGTGTATCATTGCTTACAGGTCAATCCAACAGAATGTCTCTCTTCTTGTTACAGTTTGTCTAACTTTTGAATTACACAGGGATGTGTTTTTTAAATAACGTTTTCTGCTGACATTTTCTGTTGATGGTCTTTATGTCAATTAAAATTAGTAGCTCAGCAATGAACTTAAGGGTGTGTTGCTGTGGATGAATATCTTGGAGAATTGTATAAGTAAGTGAGTTTCAAGTATTCATTGTTATTTATGTTTACTCATATGGTTAATACTTTCTAGTATAACATGTAAAATACAGATGCAGTAGTCACTTTTTGGTTTAAGCTGTGTGTGAGTGTGTCTGTGTGTCTGTCTGCTTGTGTGAGTGAATACATGCATAAAAGCATGGATGCATGTGTGTGTGAAAGAAGAGAAACGTGTGCATAGGTGCTAAGTTTGTCAGTGCATTTGTTATAGTTTAGACAGACAACTATGGTACACTGGATTGCAAGAAGAGGTGTGCATTGGGGTGGACTCCTGCAGTTGTTGGAAGGGAAGTGTTCCATCTACCCTGAGCCTGACATTCTTGTCTCGCACATTGGAGGGAACAATGTCATCACTCATCCATTTGGACTGCTGAGGTTTCATCAAGGAGATATTTGAACGCATGCAGTCATAGTGGCCACATTGTCATTTTGTGTGGTCTGACATAATTCCATGCCAGAACTGGAGACATGTAAACAGCCAATGGGCAGCGCACAACACCAGATGGTTGCAGAATGGGTTCATGGATGGATTGATGCTGAGGGTCAGAGGATCAACAATCAGTCATAACAGCATCACTGCAGAAGATGATCACATTTTCTGAAATGACTGGGTTCACATAAATGAAGATGGCATTGAACAGTTCTTGAGTGATCTGCACAATGGCATGATGGAAGCAATGCATGATATACTGGCAACATGCACCTAGTGACAAAAGATGGAAAACAACCATGACCAAGTAGGACCAGTATGGTAAGTGAAAGTCTATTGCATTTCATGAAAACCTTTATCACTACTTAGAACACAGTAAAAGAATTGAAATTGTACCTCTGCTAGGGAACATGTCAACATGCTAAGTAATACCTCATTTGAAGACAGTATTAGTCCTCACAACATTGTAAAAGTATAATGCCCATAGGGTGTACATATGTACAGATATCACAGTTTGTTTAGGACTTAGGTTATGAGAGTTATGACATTTTTTTCATATTTTGGTAAATAACTTTGCTAGAGAAGTTATCAATGGGCTAAGTAGTGCCTCATTTTAAAGACAGTTCCAGTATGTACAAGACGGTAAAATAACTGTGTCTGTATGCTGTACACATGTACAGATATCACAGTTTCTTTAGGACTTAGGTTATGAGAGTTATGACATTTTTTTCGTACTTTGGTAAATACCTTTGCTAGGGAAATTGTCAAAGTGCTAAGTAATACCGCATTTTGAAGACAGTATCAGTATGTAGAGCATGGTAAAAGAACTGTGTCTGTATGCTTTACACATGTACAGATATCGCAGTTTGTTTAGGACTCAGGTTCTGAAAATTATGATTTTTTTTTCATATTTTGGTAAATAACTTTGCTAGGGAGAAGGTAATTGTGCCACATGATACATCATTTTTTTCTCATTTTTTTTTTATTTTTCAAATACATTTGAATGAATTCCAAAGTATTTATACATAATATCTTAAATAACTATGTACATTATTTACATTAGCCTGACACTATAACAGATCTTAATGTATACAGCTACTTTATAAGTATGTCCAATCCATTATCAGAGTGTCTGATTAATTATTGTATAGTGTCAATCAACGATAAGACTTTTCCCCAAGGGTTGTTGATTAATGCTTTGGATAAATTCTTAGTTCTTTACTTTTAATTTCCAATAATGCTGTGGTTTTCAATAGGCTGTAGAAGTCTTCCAACGTTGGTATTGTGTTTGTATTCCATCTTCTTGTTATACACTTCCTTGAAATTGCAAGTATAGTCCATACTAGATACATGCTTGACTTATTCAAATGAGGACCCTCATTCACATTTAATAATACAAGAGCTTTACTTAAATAAAATGATTCATTAAATAAAGCTTGTAAAAAGTTATTAATACCATTCCAAAATGGCTTAGTTTTAACACAGTCAAAGAAAATGTGGGTCCAATCTGCATTGCGTACTTGCTCACATCTCCAACATATTCCTTTTATGGAAGATCTAATTTTATTGGTTCTATCTGGGGTTAAGAATGTTCTGTGCAAGCATTTCCAATTAAAAACTTTCCAGTATTGTGTAAAGGATGTATATTTTATTGATAATTTGTTTTAATATCTTCAGTTAACTGTATTGACTGTCCTTTTGTTATATATTTCCAATATGAGGTTTTGGGTGTTGTTTTATAGTTTATCAATATTTTGTAAAATTTTGAAATACTGTTTCCCGTGTCAAAGTCATTATATATGATTTCATATATGTATTTCATAAATTTAGGTATTTTTTTAAATGAAGTTTTTTAGTTTTAGCACTCAAATCTGTTTCTTTGAGCTCAGCACTTGTTCAGAACTTATTGTAAGCACTAAATAAGCTACAAATTACTACAGCACTCAACTTTCTTCACTTTTCTGGTGGTCCAGTTTTTAGTACTTAATAAATAAGCACCTATCCAGGCATGTCTAAGGGTCTACTCCCAGTGTTTTCTCCTGTCTACCTGATGAATCTGGGCATCTTGGGGCAATGCCGCAATTGCCTCATGTACACAGACAACCCTCTCCTCCTACCACACAACACTACAACCTGTGAGAGATGCACTTATATAGCCAAACTGGAAGCAAAGCTCTCTTCACCCAAGACTGGACTAGACAGTCAAGAGGAGAAGGTAAACACTTGCACCACACCACACTCATCACATAATTCTTCAAAACCTACACCACCAAAACACACATAGGCACATAAAACACACACCTACATTCACGGAGGCTCTTAATAAAAATCTGGTCAAGAAACAGAGACCTCCAAAGCAGAAACGCAAGCAACCTCCACCCCCCAACACAACCCAAATGACACATAGCCCACAAACGCAGTGTGCCACTCAACCAGACTCCATAAGCCATAACAATGTACCAAACACTCTAGTCATAGGTGACTCTATAATCAGGCACACTGATATTCCACTCACCAGGCTAAACAAGGAGAAAGCTACTGTCAGCTGCCTGTCGGGTGCCAGGATCTGCCACAAAACACATGCACTCAGGTCACTCCACAACAAGTATAAATATGACTCTGTCATTGTCCATATTGGTGTGAATGACCTGAGACGTACCTCCCTGGACTACATAAAAAGAGACATGGAGGAGCTCTCTGATCTTGTAGCCCAGGCAGGTATGACCCTAGCCCTGAGTAGCATCCTGCCATCACCCAGAATTATACCACAGTACAAGGACCAAATGATTGACTTCAACAATTGACTAAGCTTCTGGTGTCATTCTAAAGAGATCCAGTATCTGTCTGCCTGGGATGACATGATCCACAGACCATGATGCTTTGCCAGAGATGGCCTGCACCTGTCGCCTTTGGGATTCCGGATAGTCACCCCTATAGTGCCTTTTTTAGGCAAGGTTCAAATGACAAATTCACCACTGTAACAGGTACAAGCAAGCAAAATCCGAGGGTAATGCTACTCAATGCTAGAAGTCTAAACCTCAAAATGCATTCACTCGAGGCACTCCTTAAAATGGAGAACATCGGCATCTGTGCAGTGACAGAAACCTGGTTCAAGGCTCCAGAGAGCACCCCTGCATTACCAGGCTATAATTCATACCACACATTTCGGCCACCTAACCTGGACTGAAACACTAAAGACAGAGGCGTGTCCATATTCATTAAGGATATCCACACCTCCAGGCTAGTTGCTCAGCATAATGCATCCGAGATTATCCAACTGCAACTAACTCTGGGCAAGACCGCAATCCAAATTGTAACTTACTACAGATCCCCCACCATGCCCCAGGATTCCCATTCCTCATTTCTTGATACACTGGAAAATATTAGGGTACAACCCAGCACCCTAATAATAGGCGATTTCAACTACCGCACCATTAACTGGGAAAACTACTCATGTACCAACTCTTTTGCTCAATGTTTTTTGTAATTCATAAATTCCAACACCTTGGATCAACTTATCCACACCCCCACCAGGGGCAGCAATATCCTAGACCTGGTGATTACCAACATGGGCGACCGGTGTTCCACACCAAAGGTCAATTCCTTGTTGGTCAGATCTGACCACAAGCTAATCATCCTAGACATCCACATCCCGCCCGCACACCCCATTAGGGAAACCACCATAATAAAATTTCTCCAAAGCCAACATCACACTTCTTAAGACAGAAGTGGCAAATTTCACGACACCCATGCAGACGGACAATAGAGGTACGACTGCTGAATCCTACACAAATGCACTTTATAAGCACTTGCACGAGTGCACTGATTGTGCTATCCCTAACAGAACCAAGATGCTGTCCTTCAAAAAAGGAAGCCATCTGGTGGTCCCCTGCATAAACAAACTCTACAACAGAAGAAAAAAACTGTTGCAAAAAAGAGTAAAATTACATGATTGGAGGAACTCCCTGGTCAGACTCAATAAGAAGCTGAGATCCCTCATAAAATCCTCCAAAGCTAGTTACAAAAACAAAATTGCCACTGATTCTAAAGACAACCACAAAGCATTCTATAGCTATGTCAAGAATCTCAATGGCACTAAATATACATAACCAACTGATATTGGCAACATCCTGGCAGATAGGTTCGGTGCTAACTTTACCCCCCTCTCACCCCCCAAAGGGCTCATCTCTATACCAGAAGAATGCAAAATTCCTCTAATCATGGCTGCACAGGTAAAAACCACACTCAGCAAAGCCAAGAACACAGCATCCATGGGACCTGACAACATCCCAGGCTACATTCTACATGAACTAAAGAATTAACTGGGACCCCACCTAAGCACCATGCTCAATCATAGCCTCACCTCGGGCTTTGTGCCCACTGAATGGCACACAGTGATGGTTATTCCACTCCACAAAGGGGGAGCCAACATGGACCCCGGTAACTACCACCCCATTAGCCTAACGAGCCTGGTCTGCAAGGCCATGGAACATATCATCATGGAACTTATAAACAAAAACATTGGTAATCTCGAAACTCTGGACTCCACCCAGTTCGGGTTTGTAAAAGGCAGATCATGTCTCCTAAACCTGATAGACTTCTTTGAAGTAGTCACCAAAGCCATAGACGAGGGTAAGGTGGTTCACACAGCCTATCTAGATCTCGGCAAAGCTTTTGACATCATCCCCCACTCTGGAATTATAGATAAACTCACTAAACGAGGTCCTGGGTCCTCTCCTGTTTGGCATCTACTTCTCTGAAGTACAGGCTAACACAGAAGGTCTTTGGCTAATGAAGTTCGCAGATGACTGCAAACTAGGAGCCATAATAAAGACTCCTAACAATGTGGACATCCTCAGTGGTGGCTGGTGACTTCAAATCAAAGGGGGGCTGCAGGAGATAGCTGAATGGGTGGGGTCAATGGAAAGGGGTGCAGACAACTGGAAAGGGGAGGAGCTATGCTCAAAACCACAAAAACTAACTTTAATTAAATATGCTGCCCTGGATGCCAAACCCTCATTATGAGAGTCCAATCAAGACAAATGAAGTGTAAAAGAATAAAAATATTTCAATGCATTGGCTGCATGACAGCTTACTTAATATCTAGATAGAAACAAAAAGGTTGTGAGGCATGAAAAAATAAATTACTTTTTAAATACATTACTGGAATGCCAGTCAAAATCAAGTATAAGAAAACAAGCAGCACTCAACTCAAACCGCTTCTCCTTGCACTGCAGTTCTAATTATAATTTATATTCAGCTTTATTAAAGTACCAAGTAACATGCTGAAAGTAGCAATCTCTGGGATGCCCCCACTTGTAAAAATGTTTCTTATCCAAAAAAGACCTGCTGCCTGACAACTATCTACTTGTTTCATGGGGAAAACATGATCAAAGTAAAAAATGAAAAGCAAACAAGAAACAAACTCAAGATACATTGCTTAAAGGATTACTGTACAGGTTATGGACCACACATGAATGGCATTCTGTTTAGTTTACGGGTAAAGCCCTCAGAGATCACTGGAAGTCTCCAACAAGTGTAATGAGCTTCTTAAAATAATGTAATCCTGTCCTTTATTACAAATACTGTCATTCTCAATCCTCAGGCACTGTTCAATCAGCATTCAAGTAGGCAGTTATAACCCTTCTACCTAAAGTCTCTTCTGCTAATGGGCTGAAGGCTTGTAAACCTATTTATATCCTGTGTCCTATTATCAAAATGTTTGAAAAACTTTTATACAAGCAACTACTTAAGCATATTGACAGCTATGCCCTATCATGTGATACATTGGGGAGGTTGGGAGGGTGGCTTAATGGTTAAGGTGTTTGCCTTACAAACACAAGGTGCAGGGTTTGAGTCTCACAAGGGATAATTGGCTAAGCTTAAAATGGCTCGCAAGGGCAGTTAGCTTAGTACCAACCTATGAACCTATATGCATTTCAATACCTAATGCTTATACATTATCTAGTTAAATATTCTCTGCATGGCAACAACAGAAAGGCTTCAATGTTGGCAATTCTTTAAAGTATGCTTATTAAAGCTTACTTACATGTTATGATCTCAGACAAGCTTACCTGATGGTCATTAAAGCATTGCTACTTAAAACACAGAGCAACAGGCACTTTGAGTAATAAGCATAAATCAACAGTACAAAAATATGACAGAAACCAGACCATTCTGCAAAATCAAGAACAGATGAAAAGACACTGGAGTACTTCAAAATCAAGAACAGATGAAAAGCCACTGTAGTACTTGTGTCTACCTTGGATGGGGGGATACCCTGCACATTTATACTGCATAACTGCTCCTTGCCTTGCTTGGACACATCCAGAGTCACTACATGGGGGAGTGGAGTGCAACAAGTATGTCACAATTTGAAATGTCTCTGGCTGACTGTGATGGCCCTGACACATTTGTCATACCTCTCAACCTCAGAGCAAGAAATCTGGGCAAAGCCATACATAGAAGTGGGACAAAGGCCCAAAAATAAGGACAATTTTTAAATATTGCTCTTATAAACTTAGAAAGATAATAGAATAGTAGGTCTTGCATTAGTATGAATTTTCTGAAGGGTATGAAATCTGAAACTCAAATGTCTGTCATTATTTTCTAACTTCAGTCTTTAATGATTTGCCACTAATTTGCCATAAAACACAATTTTACGAAAATGGACCAAAATGTGATGCAAAAATATAAAATAGCCACACAATACAGCTGGGAACCTGTCAAAGAAATGACACTTTTTTAATATTAGTAATGCTAACTTGAGCAGCTGACAAAATAAAAGAATCTACATGCATTTCTGAAATAAAAGTAATCTATAACTCTGATTATTACAGTTATTTCTTAATTGTAAACCCTCCATGTTTTCTTCCAAAATTGCTATTTTGCAGAGGGATTATTAGGGGAAGAGCAACATTTTGAGCCAAATTCGGGGACAGTGGAGAGGTTTGGCTATAATAGCCAAAACTTAAACCCCAGCGTAGCATCTCTTCTTCATATAATTTCAAGACATGGCAGTTCTGCTGAAGTTGCTAAACATGTAGAAGTAATGGGTGTCAAATTAAACAATAGAAAAAAAATTACCTTCATGTCAAGAAAGGAGACATATCTTCTTTATGCTGCATATTCACATAGAATCATAGGATCATAGTTTACTAGGAAAATGTCCCTAAAATCTTTTTTTAAGCCTCAGCATTTATGCCTCAGTTTTCCCAATTATCAAAATGCACAGACTAGAATGGCTTTGATATAAACCTGTAGTTTAGGGCATCTACAAACTTCTCCTGTCCATAAAGGGCTCATGCAACAAGCCAGGGGTGAATTACCCGTCCAACACTAACTATCATTTTGTGTAGACATGTAAATGCTACATTAGGCAAAGCTACACCACAGATGAGTGAAGTATGTCTCAGCTACCAACATACACATTCTCATATGTGCCGTAAAAAAAAAAAAAATCGAAAAATTTAAATAGGCTGTAACAACTTTTTTGTGTCCCCTCAAACTTCATTATATCATCTTAGTCACCAATATTCTACACCCATGTTCGGTATACCATCCTCCTTCCCCCGGACTTACTCTGGTATTGCTTGAGCCAGTAATGGATCTTAAAAGCATCCTGGGGGCTCAACCATCTGTGCTTCCATCTTGTGGGTTTCAATTATTCTACATGCCATTCCCACCTTTCCTGTTCTCTGCCTTCCATTCTCATTGATTGCATCCAAGGAAAACTTCCCAATTTGGATCATACCTCCCCTTAGGAGGCCCCTTAGTGCCCTTCCTCTAGGATGCAGGTGGCATGCACATCCCTCCCTGCTGCTCCATCAGTAGTCAGAGCTGCTAAATTAACTTGACTCAGCTGGGCTATAGTTGGTACAGAATCAGCAACACCTCTGAAACGGAAACGTAGTAAGTATGGAAATTGCGGATGTGTGAGTGTGTGTGTGTGTGTGTGTGTGTGTGTGTGTGTGTGTGTGTGTGTGTGTGTGTGCACATGCATGTATGTATGTGCAGATATCTGTTTCTGTTTGAATGTCAGCTTATATGTGTAGTGCAAATATGAACCGGCAAATGTCAAGGTCCTGTCCTACTGGAAGTAGCCAGTAATGTGGCTCCAGATAACACATTTATGCTGTTTATACATGTACACTTGATGCACCTTGTGTATAAGTTTTAATTCTGGTTGCTGTTTAACAGATGCCAATATTTACAAATGATGGTCAGCTGTAATGTTTCCCAGAAAACAGACTGATTCCTTTTGCTGCTTTCAGCAGCATTTACTTTAGTTAGTTGCTACAGCTCCATATTGGTAATTCATAGCTATGCAGAAAGGAGCACTGCAGCAAGCTTGAGTCATAGAGATTATGCTAATTGCATTCCTTCAGAAGACCCACTGTACAATAGTATACATCCTGTGTGCACAATGATAATTTTAGGAATCTGAAGCAGATTAAAGAAATGCAGAGAAAGCCATTTTAGATGAGGAGAATCTAAAAATGCAGAATCATTTTACATAAGCTCAATCAGAGGGATGTCTTTAATGTAAGAACTCAATTTACTTCTCAGCACAGTACATGTTCTTTTCAATGTGGCCGCCAGCCATGTTCGGCCACAGAGGGTTTGGTTATGACATTGCTATTTTTGTTAACCTGATGCTAATCTTACAACTATTTTAGTTCTTTCTACAGATGTCTTAGACCTGAGCACCACCAGAGAATACAAAGCAAACAAATATTTAACATTCTTAAATATACATTATACAATGGATAGCTTAACCCCCCCCCAAAAAAAAAGCAAGCCATCTCAATGGTTGAGCTGCACTTACTACAGAATCACAATGAAATACCAAAACAAGAATATACTAAAACAACTGACTTAAAATATGTATATATCACTGCAGTGCTTTCAAAAATACATACAGTCTGTTCATCTTGCTTCACTCACTACAGAAAGCATGGAACTAAAAGTGTGCTAAAATAAATAAACAACAGAAAAAGTGTAACTGTTATTGACCTTTAGAAACCCTTCGTACTTCAGTGGTGACAATACTGGATGTATACGGGTTTGTTTGTATGTGGGGTAAAGCACAATATAGCAGTTTGTGATCCAAAGTCAAGGAGTGTTGTGTGATCCCAGTTATGCCCGTGTCTTTCACTTCCATCAGGTATGCATAGGCTTGTCAGTGAAGGGAGTATGTAAATACCAGAACACTGTTGCTGATGTCTTTGTGCATGATTTAGGAAGGTAGCAGTGCTGTAATGATTATGCATGTTCCCTTAAAACACTGACTGTATGTACAAAAGCTGTCACATTCAGCATAGTAAGGGGTATCTGTAAGGATCTATTAAGCAAGGGCCTTCAAGCTGGAAGGCTTCAGGGATGGTGTTACACATAGTCATACAGCTGCTGTAGTGACATGACAGTCATTCACCCCAACCTGTCCTCAGTGCTACTGCATGAGAGTTACCACGGTTCAGTATATGTTTGCATTAGTTATACAGTATGGTGCTTGTACTGAAATCTTGCAGCATGCAAATAGATGATAAATGTAGCACTTTTTCATGAATCACTTTGTTGTGTCTTGTATAGCTGAATAATTACGTGAAAAGGAGATTGGAGGAACGAACTATCCAGCCTAGCAAATGGTATGCTGCACCATGCAGACTGTAGGAGTACTGATTATGATAATTAGCCTCTGTTAGAAAGACTGACCATTACTAATGGTTATTCTGTATAAAAAAGATGTTTAGTAAGTAAAGTTTTAAAGTTGGAAACCCAAAGTTGTATAAATGACATTTGCGTAAACATGCATTGATGCCCTGAAGCACAGCCATGCATGTATATGCATAGAATCTCAGTCAATAATTATCTGCAATGATGTTAAGTATAGAGGATGATCAAAGCAGTATCACAAGAGTATACACCTTGCCACATACATTTACCCCATTGGTACAAGCTGATTATGCTACAGGTAAATGGGGCAGGAGTAGAGAACAAGAAATCAGTCAATGAGGCATTCCTTATTTTATGTAGTACTATGAAATGTTCACAGTAGGTTATTTAAGAAACTTAGATAGTTGAAAGATGGGTAGAAAATGGTAACGGTCGCTTGCTGGCAGAGACATGCAGGTGCTGTTATTAGCTATGCCTCCAACAAATATTACATAAGTAAAAGTTCCAATGATTTTATTACTTTTTAATAAGTTCGCTGCTCACATACTGGCCATCTGGAAAAAGAGTAAGATTCTCTGATAAATTCATCACGAGAAAAACAACTGCTGATGCTTAAGTTAAAATTTTCTTTGAGGATTGTATACATCAGCAGACAAAGGCATCTAGATTTTGCTGCAGATAAATGCAAAGTCTTGCACTCAGGAATACCACACTTTCACAAGACCTATGTCATGATTTATCACACATGTGTGCACACACACACACACACACACACACACACACACACACACACACACACACACACACACACACCCTTCACTTACCTGCTGTATGTCCCATCCATTCAATAGCCAGACGAACGAAGCAATCCAGCCAGCGACCAAAGCACCTACCTCCTGAATGAAGCCAATCCAGCCAGCGACCTGAAGCAGCAATCCAGGGACCAAACCCATCCGTGAAACGAAGCAATCCAGCCAGTGACCAAAACACCTACCTCCTGAATGAAGCCAAGCCCACGCAATGAATGTCCCGTGAGAGCAGCTCACCTCTCTCAGTCCTCATTGGGTCTGCCAGCTCACCTCTGTCAGTCCTCATTGGGTCTGCCTGCAGCCGAAGCAGTCCGGACCTCCTCTTCTGTGCGGTCACAGCACTGATTCCTGGGTGCACTTGCAGCAACGATTGCTGGGTACCTGTCTTTCTCTATCCAGACTGCTGATAAAGGCAGTCTGAGGTCTTCAAATGCCTCTGCGCATGCACAGAGGAGTCGGAACTCGTGCTTTTTTTTTTTTTTCTGTTTTGTGTTTTAGTTTTAAAGATTTTTCTTTTGTGTTTTTGTAGGTGGGAGGGCTGCAGTCCGGCAGTCCAATAGCACGAGCCACCCCTGGATATCCTACAAAAGAGCCTCACTGAGACAGATGCCTGGTGTCAAAGCCATGGCCTCAAGATCAATGCCAAAAAGTGCATTGCCATCCTCTTTGATAAAAACTCTGTACCCATGAGCTACCACATAGGTGGTAGTCTACTTAACACCGAAAGTGTGATAAGAGACCTTGGGACACAGGTGGACAGTAGTCTCTCCTTTGATAATCACATCACCACAGTAGTCATGAAATCCTTCTATATGGCACACCTCATCACAAAAGGTTTCTCATCCAGGAAACAAAAGGTCATTGTTCCCCTGTACTCATCACTCATTAGACCCATTATAGAGTACAATGCTCCTTTTGGTATGTACCTCACAAGACATCTACAATAACTGGAAAGGCCACAGAAATGCCTCACAAAGAGGATTACTGGCCTCAAACAGATGCCCTATGCAGTCCGTCTCAAAAAACTCCAGCTTTATTCCATCACATATCGCCTACTCAGAGGCAATCTCTGCCTAACATACAAAGCTATGTCAAACCCAGAGCTGTTGGACATGCTCCACTTAAAGAAATCCCAATCTCTCCAAGCTACATGCTCTAGGGACCTAAACCTTGTCACTACAATAAACAGAACATGCTGGAGGGATAGATTCCTGTCCCAGAGACTTCCCATACTCTGGAACAAACTACTTATCTATATCAAACAAAGCTCCTCATTAGCACTCTTCAAGAAAAATCTTGATGATTGGATGGGAAATAGGAAATTCACTCCAGGGATCACCTCTGTGGCTCTGCTTGACATGGGCACAAGAAAACAATTTTCTTGGGTGGCAAAAGCCAGGGTACCTTTTTGGCTACGCTTATATAGGCCCTAGGACCAAATAGCCTAATACCTACCTATGAACCTATAATTATTCTACTTAAATCTTGCGAATATGACAGAATACTCTGTAAAGTTAGCCAGTCCTGTTGTGGAGTTTTGTATGTTGTTTTTATTACTTGCATACCTAAAATGTTTAGTTCTTTGACACATTGGCGCCAACAAACAAATCCTTTCTGTTCCCAGGAATTAATCATTTCTGTATATATTTTATGTGGAAAGTTCTTTGTGACTATAAATGGTGTTAAAAGATCAAACCAGATTTTTAAATCTATATTTTCATTAATAATTTTCCTAAATGAGTCAATGTAATAATTAATCATATGAGTTTTAATGGGTTTAGTTATCTTATATTGCATACTAATACATAATATGTGCCATGGCAAATTGTTTTCATCTATTTGAAATTTTTTCTGTAAATCAAATTCATTTATTGATATTACAGTTAGTAATTCTTTCCAATTTGCAGAGTAACTTGGACTTATCCAGTCTGAGATTGTTTTAGATATTGATGCTTTTATATATGTTTCTATATCTGGAAAGTTTAATCCTCCCTGTTTTCATGGTCTGATATGATGTATTAAAGCTATTCTGTTTCTTTTAGGAAACCATAACAATTTTATTAGGCATGAAATTATTTCTTTAAGTATATTCCTTTCTGGTAACAATTGTATTGCCAAGGCTATATATAGGATCTTGGGCAGTAAAACCATTTTTATTAACTGTAGTCTATCTTCAAATGTTAATATTATTTTGTTCTATTTTTCCACAGAGATTTTAATTGTATTGATGATATTATTGTAATTGTTTGAGACTAATTCATTATTATCCTTGCATAACTCAATTCCTAGATATTTTATGGTAGATTCGTGTTTCCCTATGATGTGATCCCCTTAGTCTGCAGTTCTTTTTATTTTTATTTAAAATAATTTTGATTTTGATTTATTGAAATGGAGTCCTGAAGTCATGTGAAATTTGTCAATTAATATATGTAATTCTTCTAATGTCTCTTTTGCATTAGATAATGTTAGTAATGTGTCATCAGCAAACAGCATTACTTTAGAATTGCATTGTTAATAAACAAATATTCCTTTGATTTTTATATTGTTATGAACTGAATCTGCCAATATTTTAATAGCTAGAGCAAATAGAATCAGTGACATGAGACATCCTTGTTTAGTGCCTTTTGTTATATGTATAGCTTCAGAGGTAAAAGGATCTAACGTGACATACGCTAAATTATTTGTATATATATTCTTTAGGAGATGAACAAAGGATGCAATAAATTCAAATAGCATTAGGATTTTGAATAAATAGCCCCAATTTAGGGAATCAAAGGCTTTCTCTATATCTAAGCCAATTATGAGTGTTTATTCTCTTTATTAACATAATCTATAAGAGAAAGTATCCTTTTAATATTGTCATGTGTGTGTGTCTATGATATAGAAATCTAGTTTGATCATTATTTATTGTTTTGGATAGTGGTATTTTCATTATGTTAGTTAATATTGTCATAAATATCTTGTAGTCATTATTTAATAATGATATAGGTCTATATGATGTACAGAGATTTGGGGTTTGTTTTCCTTTAGGATTGGTGTGATTAAGGAATCAAGAGGGTGGCATTAAAGCTTGTGACTGAATTTCTAATAGAGTTTTATGGAAGAGGGACAGTATCTTTGAAGGAAATAGTTTATATATTTCCATAATTATGCCATCTATACCTGGAGCTTTATTATTTTTACCCTCTTTTATTGTATTTGTAATTTCTTTGTAGGATATGGGTGCTTGCAGATCTAGTTTTAATTTTTCTGGTATTTCTTTTTTTATATTAGAACATTTTTCATCTAGATTTAATTGATTGATATGTATATTTTCTTTTTGGAAATGTTCCGTATAGTGATTTCTATAGGCATCAAGAATGTCACTTATATCCTAGACATTTTTCCCTTTCTTTTCATGGAAGATACTTTTAATGTCATTAGCTTTTGATTGTATTTTGATTCTTGTGGATACATTATGTAGATATTTGGGAGAAGTGGCCAAGGTATTAATGTTTAGTTTTTATAAAGCTAAACTAGTTTTATGTGTTAGAATTTTGTTGTATTTATTGTTTAATACTTCTACTTTCTTTTTCATCTCCAAATGATTTTGATTTTTTTCAGCTTTTACTAACAAAAGTTTGGATTGTAGATCTAATAATCCAGAATCCCATTCTCTGATTTTTTTATACCAAGTTAGTAAGCTTTTAATGAGTCCCATATCATTATTTTATTAATCTCTGTGGTGTAATTAATATCTAAGAAGAACTGTAATTCATATAATAACCAGGGTTTGAACTCTTTAATTTTAGTTATATATGCTGGAATTCTGGAGTTAAAGATTAATGATTTGTACCCATTTTGAAGTTTTAGTATCAATGAATTGTGGTCTGAAAAGGAGCAGGGAGTGATTGAGAAATTAATGATTTTAGAGTGTAAGTCATGGGCAGCAAATATTTTATCTGTTCTTGTTTGGGTACCAAATCTGTGATCTTGATGGGAAAATAACAAAGATTTATCTTCTTTAAATCTGAAAGTATCTACAAGATGAAATGATTCTACCCACTTGTTTAAAGCTTTTGATACAGAAGATGTAAGCAGCAGTCTTTTATTTGTAGTTTCAGAAATATCAAATATACAGTTAAAATCTCCTCCTAATATTAAGTTGCCATTATAATTATTGGAAATTAAATCCAAGTATTTTTTAACAGTTCCTGTTCCAATGCCTGGGATCCAGTATAGATTGGCTAGGGTCCATATTCTGTTATTATATTTAACTATTACTAATGCCATAAGGCCTTTTTTATCTTCATACTTATAAATGATTTCTGGGTTAATCACATTTGTTTTCCATAAAATTGTTACCCCTTTTGTCTTTGTCTTAAAAGTAGATTGCGCCAATATCATGTACTCCTTAGGATTCCATTTGTAATTGTCATTTGTTTTGAAATGAGTTTCTTGAAGGAAGACAATTTGTGCTTTGTTCAATTTTAAATATTTCAGTAGATTTAACCTCTTGCTAGGATTGTTTAAGCCATTGGTATTTAAAGATAATAAAGTTAAATCCATTTTAGGTTATTTAGACTATGTATTTTTTGTTTTATTGTGACTATTTAAGCATTTTCCTTTGATAACTATAAAGTATATGTTTGAGCTTTTAAAGGAAATTATCAGTTTTATACTTTGAGTGTTTACCAATAAAATAATGTTATGGTCAGTCATACTAAAAATGTTTTTGTGAAATAAATTTAAATTAATAAATGTTAACAAAACTAAGATCCGCACTAGCCATGGAATGAAAATCATTCCTAATCTGGTGGATAAACCTAAATCCATCAGATTATCACTCATACCTTGACAATCCAGAACATCTGAGCTCCATAAATTGAATTTTCATATGGAGACCATTTGTAATAGGAATAAGCAATATTTATATTATTTTGAACAGATATAGTACTATTGCAGATTAAACAGAATTCTAATGCAATATAAATGTGTACTTATTGTATAAGCAATTAATATTTACATGAAAGATAGCTGACAAGCAATTCAATCATAGTAAAGTAGGATGTATCATATATAAAATCTCAGTAAAAGATTATAGCACGCAGTTATTTAACATATTCACCCTTATTGATGGTCTTTCAAAATGTATTACTTAATATAAATAGATGGTAATAATATTTATACCTAATGTTTATAATATAGTGTATTTTACTAGATATATCAGAAGTTATATTTCATTGTTTGCCAGAATTTAAGTAATCACTTTTTTGTTGCTAACTTAATTAAAGCATCAAGTTTGTTTTATGTGAACATTGATGAAAGTTAGTGCATTTTAATTATCAGTGCATCCCCTCCCTCGCATTTCCTACATATAAGGATTTTTATATCTGTCATTTGTTATTATAAAATGAGTAACATTATATGAACTGTTTGTAAGTTTCTTGGAGGCCATTGTTTGCTTGGGCTAAAGGGAAGTCTCTGTGTTCATCAGTGGCAGTGATAAACATTGAGCAGCCTGCCTGCCCCTGTGGGAGTGGTTACTGCCTTGAAACTGTAGTTTTAGTGGCCATTTTGGGTCAATTCCTAACTCCTTGATCTCCCTCTCTTAAAACCCGATTGCCTCATGGTTTTGGCATCTTTTTGGACTTGGCTGTAGGTGAAGCACCCACCAAGAGGAGAAAATGCTGAGAGAAGAAAGGAGCCACTTTTGAGATTTTAAGTATTTTGCTTCAGATTATTTGTTAAGTTCTTCTGCATTGCCGCCTACTTTTGAACATTTTCTGGCTTGTTAAACTTGATTTCTGTGTTGGTAACTGTATTTAGAACACAACCTAGAGTTGATTATTGAATTTCCTGCCTGCACTTATTTTTAAAATCGTTTTTTTCTTAAAACTTGCATTTTATCAGTCTCTGGTCTAGCACTCAAGTGTGGGGTCATTTACTGCACTGTTCTAACTTGTTGATACTTGTGAACCTCTGCTTTCCTTAAAAAAACAAAAAAACAAAAAAATCTTGCTTTTTTCCCACTTTTCTGAGATTTAAAAAAAGTTCATTTACAGATTTGCAGTTCTGAACTGTTTGTAAGTTTCTTGGAGGCCATTGTTTGCTTGGGCTAAAGGGAAATCTCTGTGTTCATCAGTGGCAGTGATAAACATTGAGTAGCTTGCCTGCCCCTGTGGGAGTGGTTACTGCCTTGAAACTGTAGTTTTATTGGCCATTTTGGATCAATTCCTAACTCCTTGATCTCCCTCTCTTAAAACCCGATTGCCTCGTGGTTTTAGCATCTTTTTGGACTTGTTGGCTGTTGGTGAAGCACCCACCAAGAGGAGAAAATGCTGAGAGAAGAAAGGAGCCACTTTTGAGATTTTAAGTATTTTGCTTCAGATTAGTTGTTAAGTTTTTCTGCATTGCCGCCTACTTTTGAGCATTTTCTGGCTTGTTAAACTTGATTTATGTGTTGGTAACTGTATTTAGAACACAACCTAGTGCTGATTACTGAATTTCCTGCCTGCACTTATTTTTAAAATCATTTTTGTACTTAAAACTTGCATTTTATCTGTCTCTGGCATAGCACTCAACTGTGGGGTCATTTACTGCACTGTTCTAACTTGTTGATACTTGTGAACCTCTGCTTTCCTTAAAAAAACAAAAAAACAAAAAAATCTTGCTTTTTTCCCCACTTTTCTGAGATTTAAAAAAGTTCAGTTACAGATTTGCTGTTCTGAACTGTTTGTAAGTTTCTTGGAAGCCATTGTTTGCTTGGGCTAAAGGGAAGTCTCTGTGTTCATCAGTGGCAGTGATAAACATTGAGCAGCCTGCCTGCCCCTGTGGGAGTGGTTACTGTCTTGAAACTGTAGTTTTATTGGCCATTTTGGGTCAATTCCTAACTCCTTGATCTACCTCTCTTAAAACCCTCTTTTGCGCGGTTTTGCGCGGTTTTGTGCATAGCGCAACATCAGGCAGCGCCACCTAATTGGGTTTAAACTATTCCTGGCTCCACAAAGTCTGCTCTTCACTTTTTCCCTTAGAACTGCTCTATCTCTCAAATTAAACACCATATTCTCATTCTAAGGCCCCTCACTGGTCCAAATAAGTAATTTTACAAGTTAGCACTAATAAACCATAAGCACTACTTACTCTTATACTCTCTACGATTACCTTGTCCCCTATTGGTCCATTTTAATTCAGTTCCCTATATTACTCTAGCATGTCCAAAGGTCAGTCAATGGTTTCCTCTCCAGTCCAGCTGGTGAATCTGGGAATTTTGAGGCAATGTTACAACTGTCTCATGTACACGGACAACCCTCTCCTCCTCCAAATAGGTTCAAATATATGTGAGAGATACAACCATATAGCCAAACTGGAGGCTGAGCTCTCTCATCTCAAAACTGGTGTAACCAGTCAGGAGGAGAAGGTAACCTCACACAACATAATTCCAGTATCACATAGTCCCACCACAACAGCGAACCAAACACATACAAATACAAACACATACTCGGAGGCTCTAAATAAAAATCTACCTAAGCAACAGAGACCTCCAAAGCAGACATCCAAGCAAACGCTACCCCAAAACAAAACACGTACAACACATAGCACACAAAGTCAGTGTGCCAAGCAGTCACAGCCCTTAAGGCTGAATAACACACCTGATACTCTTGTAATAGGTGACTCTATTGTCAGACACACTGACATCCCACTCACCAGGCTGAATAAAGAGAAGGTCACAGTGAGCTGCCTGTCGGGCGCTAGGATCCGCCACATAACGCAAGTACTCAGGTCACTCCAAAGCAAATACAAATATGACTCAGTCATTGTACATGCTGGTGTGAATGACCTGAGATGTACCTCCCTCGACTACATGAAAAGAGACATAGAGGAGCTCTCTGATCATGTAGCCCAGGCCGGTATGACCCTGACCTTGAGCAGCATCTTACCCTCACCTAGAATGATGCCACAGTATAAAGACAAAATGATCGATTTTAACAATTGGCTAAACTTTTGGTGTCATTCAAAGGGGATCCAGTGTCTGTCAGCCTGGGATGACATGCTCGACAAGCCACGTTGCTTCGCTAGGGACAGCTTGCACCTGTCATCCCTGGGCTTTTGGATATTGGCAAAGGCTATTGCCACCCCCATAGTGCCTTTTTTAGGCAAGGCTCAAAAGTCAAACCCACCTCCATAAACAGCACAAGGAACAAGAAACTAAGGGTAATGCTGCTAAACGCCAGAAGTCTTAACCTCAAGATGCATGCACTCGAAGCTCTCCTCAGTATGGAGAACATCGATATCTGTGCAGTGACAGAAACCTGGTTCAAGGCTCCAGAGAGCACCCCAGCACTACCAGGTTATACCTCATATCATGCTTTTCAGCCCCAACACCCAGACCGAACCACAAAAGGAGGGGGAGTTTCGATATTTATCAAGGATATCCACACCTCCAGGTTAGTGGCATTGCACGGCGCATCGGAGACCATCCATGTGCAACTGACAGTGGGCAAGACTGCTTTTCAGTTTATAGCATCCTACAGACCACCCTCTCAAAGTCAGGAATCCCACTCGGCTTTCCTGAAAACATTGGAGAACGTGAAGATCTCTCCGAACACCATTATATTGGGCGACTTCAACTACCCAAACATAGACTGGGAGCATTACTCAAGCCCCAGCCCCTTAGCCCAAAGGTTCCTGGAATTTATAAACTCAAATGCTATGGAACAACTAGCACCACTCCCACAAGAGGGGAAAACATACTAGACCTGATCATTACCAACATGGGGACTCTATGCTCCATACCAGAAGTATATCCCTCACTGGTAAGATCAGACCATAAATTAATTTCCCTGGATATCCACATCCTGACCCCACCCCCAGCCCAGAAAACCACAGTGAAAAACTTCTCAGAGGCGAACTTCACACTTCTCAAAACCGAAGTGGAATCCTTCAATGCCCCAGGGCCAGTGGAAACTACAGCCCAAACTGCAGAATCCTATATAAACACATTCTACGGACATCTCCAGGAATGCATGGATCATGCTATCCCAAACAAAATCAATACCCAATCATCCAAAGGCAGGCGTTCAGTCTGGTGGACCCCAGCTATAAATAAACTGTACAACAGAAGGAGGAAGCTACTACATGATAGAGCAAAATCCCTAAAAGGGAAGGCATCTCTGATCAGTACTAGCAAAAAATTACGATCCCTCATAAAATCCTCCAAGGCCAGCTTCGAGAGAAAAATTGCACAGGTAACTAAAGACAATCATAAGGCTTTTTTCAGTTATGTTAGGAACCTGGGATGCAACTCCCAGACTTGTTCTGAGTTGATTCTAAGCAACAAAAAATACACTGAACCCACAGACATCGCCAATATCCTGGCAGACAGGTTCAGTGCAAACTTCTCCACCCCCTCCCCCCCAAAAGAACAAGTATCTGTCCCGGTAGAGTGCAGCCTCCCAAACATCTCTGATGCTCAGGTGAAGGCCGCCCTCTCCAAAGCAAAAAACACTGCTTCCATGGGACCAGATGGCGTCCCGGTTGCGCCCCTACATGAACTCCAAGAAGAACTAATCCCTCAAGTAAAACTGCTGTACAATCTCAGCCTCACTACAGGATATGTGCCCAAAGAATGGCGTACAGCAACAGTGGTCCCACTCCACAAAGGTGGCACCTCTGCGGACCCTGGAAACTATCGCCCCATAAGCCTGACTAGCCTAGTCTGCAAGGCTATGGAGAGGATCATCATGGAACTCATAAACAAAGACATTGGGGACCTACAGACACTAGATCCTACCCAATTTGGCTTTGTCAAGGGCAGATCCTGCCTTTTGAACCTGGTCGACTTCTTCGAAACAGTCACCAAGGCCATAGATGAAGGGAAGGTAGTCCACACAGCCTATCTGGATCTCGCAAAGACATTTGACACAATACCCCACTCAGGCATCATAGATAAGCTATCCAGCCTAAATATAAACCCCTATGTCACAAGATGGGTCGCAAACTGGCTCAAAGACAGAACCCACAGAGTCAGAGTTGCTGGAGCCATGTCAGACTCGAAACCGGTCACAAGTGGCGTCCCACAAGGTTCTGTCCTGGGACCTCTCTTGTTCGGTATTTACTTTTCTGAGGTACAGGCCAACGTGGGAGGACTATGGCTCACCAAGTTCGCAGATGACTGCAAACTGGGCACCATAATTGACTCTCCAGCTGACACAAACATCCTTCAAAAGGTCTCCCAGAGATGGATAACTGGTGCCAGAGCCATGGTCTAAAGCTAAATGCCAAAAAATGTATAGTCATACCCCTTGGCAAAACAATGTGCCCACAAATTACCACATAGGTGGTAATCCATTAAGTACAGAGAAAGTAATTAGGATCTGGGGACCCAAGTTGATAGCAATCTCTCCTTTGACAACCACATTGCCAAAGTGGTTAGAAAGACCTTCTACATAGCCCACCTCATCATGAAAGGATTCACATCTAGATCAAGAGAGGTAATCGTGCCCCTTTATTCATCCCTCATCAGGCCCATCATAGAATACAATGCCCACTTTGGGATGTACCTTACCCGACACCTGCAGCAATTAGAAAGACCCCAAAAGTACCTCACCAGGAGGATCAAGGGACTCAAACAGATGCCATATGCTGCTCAGTTAAAAAAACTCCAGCTCTACTCAGTTGCATACCGCCTACTTCGTGGTGATCTATGCCTGACATATAAAGCTATGTCCAACCCAGAATTAATGGACATGCTCCACCTCAGCAAATCTAAATCCCTTAGAGCCACGCGCTCGAGGGACTTGAACCTCAGCACAGAAATAAATAGAACATGCTGGAGGGACAGATTTATAACCCGAGGCTCCCTTCGCTCTGGAATAGAATTCCAATTCATGTTAGGCAGAGCACCTCACTGACTCTCTTCAAGAAGAATCTTGATGAGTGGATGGGAGATCGTAGGTTTGTCCCGGGGATTACTTCCGTGTCACTATTAGACAGAGGCACAGTAAACTAAACTTTAAAAAGGGCACAGTATACTCAAATCAAGGGGTGGCGTAAGCCAAACACAATCGGGCTAGGCTTATAAATGCCCCAGGGCAGATAGCCTAGTATGAACCTATGAAGCTATGAACAACTTCACTTATTGTGATTAATGATTACAAGTTCCTTTTCCATACTCATAAATTGCCATTTTATGGCATATACTGAAGGTTTTTAGATTTAAATGGCAACATTCTATTTTGTATAATCAGCAAAGGTTAAACTGAGTAATTATTGTCAATTTAATACTATTTGTTCAAAATGTGATTGTTACATTCTGTGACGTTCCTAGTTCAGGCTTCTGTTGTTTCCCTTGAACAACTTTGTCAATTTGATGTCAGGTATAAAACATTAGTTACCTTGGTAACAGCTTAAGTATTATGTATGGTCAAGATGGGTTACAAAACCACAATTTAAGTTAAAGCAATTATATGACTTGTTATGCACTTTTACTTATATGAGAAAATCATCTGAGTGTTTATTGTCAATTTAATCCTATTTGTTCAGAATATGATTGTTACATTCTGTGACATTTCAAGTTCAGGCTTCTATTGTTTCTCTTGAACAACTTTGTCAGTTTGATGTCATGTATAAACATTAATTACCTTGCTAACTGCTTAAGTATTATATATGGTCAAGATAGGTTACAAAAACTACAATTCAAGTTAAAGGAATTACATGACTTGTTATGCATATTTACTTATATAAGAAAATGATCATGCTTCCCCTTGATGTTCAATGTAGTGTATGTCATTTATGACACGTTAAGACAGCAGTGTTATTATACACAAGCTCATGTTATTAAATCCTGTCTTTAATATCTACATTCAGCAGACTGCTTCATCTTATATGATGATTATATATTTTATGCCTAGATTTACTAAAACCATACATTACATAACTGTTTTTTTTTTTTTTGGCTGTTGCTTGCTGTAATGCTTATTCTTATTATTAACTCCTTCCAAGCATGTTTATACAGTCCATAGACTTGAAATTATGAGACCCTTCTAGTTTTTTATTTGTTATAAGTATATTTCCATCCTTACATACACACATATCAGTACTTCAAGCACGGGCAACAATACCCATCCAATTTTGCCAGAATACCATTCACTAGTTCATGTGGTGTGTTTCCAGGCTGTTCTTAAAATATCCAAACCAATATTTGTCATGTTCCATTTTACCAGCCTGTTCCATGCAGTGGCCACTCTGCCAGTGAACCACTCAACACATTCCATTCCCACAGATATTTCCATGAAGGAAATCTGATGACTCTTTAGCACTTCTCAGCAACCCCAAACACCCCTAGAATTAGCTATCCCCATATGCCAAACACATCTGAGCAAGTTCACCTCCCAGACCACCGCAAAGGGTTCTCCACAAGACCAAGTGCTCATAGTCTTTCACAATAACTCAGACTTCCCACTCTTATACAAGTCTTTAATGTGTTTGGACCAAAATACATTTTAAATATGATTTTTTTATCAAGAATCAACTTAATGAGCTAAATTAAGTGTTGGGAGACCATCAATATGTGCACATGTTGTTTATATATATATATATATATATATATATATATATATATATATATACACATTTATTTATTTTTTTAAACCAAAAACATTGCCGAGAATCATCTCGGAGGCTCCTCAGAGCAGTTAAGCATTATCGTCACTCTGTCTCCATTATCATAGCAACCTGGGAGCATCTGTTTCTGTTAGTGTGTCTATGTACTGCATACCAGAGGCTCACAATGCACCTGAAGCAAAGCTTCACTTCACTGCAACTTCAAGCCTAAATTCCCTCCCGTTCAGTGAGGCAGCACCCAGGAAAAAAATGGAGAGTAAAGAGATAAAAAAAAAAAAAAACCTCCCAACAAGCCACCACAACAAGAGATAACACATTTTCAAGCTTTCCCACCTCTCACTCAAGCAGATGTATAAACAAACTATTCTCTGCCAAAATATCCCAAATCACAGTTTTATCCACTCCCTTCCCCTGGATCCAGGCTAAAATACCAAATGTCTCTTCCTAATACACAAGCATCAGTAAACCTTGATCACAAGTCGCAACCCACAACTTCCCGGAGACGAAAACGGCAATATACAACACCTACCAGACACAGCTGCATCCACACATACCATGTCCGGCTTAATCAAACAGCAATCAAAGCTATGATTCCTGCCATAATTGATATTAACTATGTTTAGACAGAATAATAATGACATTTGTACTAGCTGCCAGACACGGCTGCATCCACGCACACCATATCAGGATTGATCAAACAGCACTTGAAGCTATGATACCTGCCATAATTGATATTAACTATGTTTAGACAGAATAATAATGACATTTGTACTAGCTGCTAGACACAGCTGCATCCACACACACCATATCAGGATTGATCAAACAGCACTCGTAACTGTAATACCTGCCATAATTGATATTAACTATATTTTGACAGAATAATGATGACCTTTGTACTAAGAGCTTTCTACTATTATTTAACCAGAATATACATGACATTTCTAAATCATACTTTAACTGAAGAAGGCATTAGTCTTCGTGACAGAATTTTTTTTTCAAAACACTCTACTATTACTGCTATTATATATGATGTTAATTTGTTACATTTGAGTCTGAACTCTGATGAATGGTACCTTGTTGAATTAGTTAATTAATTACTTAAATTATTATAAGAAAAAACAATGAAAAATGAACAAAATAAGTATTCATTGAGTTCAAGTAGAGGAATATAAACTTCTATGTTTATATTATATGTTGCTTTGTTTGGCTTATATATAATGTAAATAGTAACCCATCTTGACATACCTTTGTTTGTGAAGAATTACTGGACTCTTTGAACATTCTGAATAAATCATTACTGTTTCTCAGTTTAAGAAACTCTCCTTTTTTAAAATAAAAACAGATGATAAGTGATGTACCATATCAGCTGATTGAGAGATGCAGTTGTAAGAGTTATTTTTTGAGACAGCTATCTTGGAGTCATTTTTTTGTTTCTTCTTTCTAGCATCAGTCCAAGGATTTTCTTCTTTTATTCTTTTAAGAGTAGGGGCCATCCATTCCATTTTTTTTGGGATAGACACTATGTTGTTTTTGATGAATATAGTAGCTTCTTCTAAGTCATTAAAGGTTCTCAGCTCATTGGCAAAAAGTATTTTTATCTTGGCTGGAAAGGCCAGCTGTGCTTTAATGTTGTTTTGTTTCAACAGTTTTATTACTGACCAGACTTTTTTTCCTTTGTTCTAGTATTCTGGAAGAATAATCATTGTCAAAACTTATCAGGCTTTGATGATTTTCTTCAAGCAGATTTTAATATTAGTTCCTTGTCCAGAAATGAAAGAAATTGTATAACTATGGCTCTAGGTGGAGTATTTGCTGAGTTAGAAGCAGGTTTTCTTAGTGCTCTATGCACACTTTCAATTCCAAATGAAAGTCCCTCTTTCAAGTCTAAAATTTCAGGAATCCAGGTTGTTAAGAATAAAATAATGTCTTCTCCTTCAGTGTTTTCAGGCAGACCAAAGATCCTTATGTTGTTTCTCCTTTCCCTGTTTTCTAAGTCATCTATTTTGTTAAGCAGCCATGTATTCTGTTTAAGCAGAAATTCTTTTTGGAATTCTTCTTCTTTGGGTCTCCCTTCAATGTCATTTAGAGAAGTCTCTATATTTGTTATTTCTGTATGGTGTTGCTGTAATAGTTCCTTAAGAGTATCAGTCTGTTTTTGAGAATTTAATTTGAGGTTTTCTAAGTCATTTTTAAAGCCATCCATCTTCAAAGATAGTTCCTGTAAGGTACATGTCATCAATTGCAGTTCTTTTTTTCAAAGCAGCATCTGGATGAGAATTCTTTGAGTTGTTCATACTCAGTGACTCAATATATCTCCAAGTTACCTGCCAGGAAAATTTTTGTATATCTCCACCAAATTTGATATTTATGTAGTTTAGTAGTTTATCTATAGATTTCTGATGTTTTTAAACTTGAAAATAATAAAAAAATTCCGTATATTATTATAATACTAGTTTATGGATCTCTCAAAATTCACTGCTCTCAGTTGGCCATCTAGGCTCTGCTGTGATACATCATTTTGAAGACAGTGTTAGTCCTTACAACATGATAAAAGAACTGTGTCTGTATGCTGTACACATGTACAGATATCAGAGTCTTTTTAGGACTAAGGCTATGAAAATTATGATTTTATTTCATATTTTGGTAAATAACTTTGCAAGGGAGCATGTCAATGTGCTAAGTAATACCTCATTTTGAAGACAGTATTAATAGTTACAACATGGTAAAGGAACTTTGTCTGTATGCTGTACACATGTACAGATATCACATTTGTTTTAGGACTAAGGTTATGAAAAATATGATTTTTTTCATATTTGAGTGAATTACTTTGCTAAGGAAAGATGTCAACATGCTAAGTAATACCTCATTTTGAAGACAGTATCAGTATGTACAGCATGGTAAAAGAACTGTATCCATATTCTGTACACATGTACAGATATCACAGTTTGTTTAGTCTTGTAGGATTATGAAAATTATACATTTGTAATATTTCTCATTATTATGCCCATATCTTTGCAAGGGAGCATGGTGATTACACAAATAATGCATCATGTTGAAGCTGACATTGAGCCACACAACTTGTACACTGATATGTAGTCTTTGTTACAGGTGATGAGATATTAAGATATTATGCTTTGTTTATTTATCAATTATGAAAAATATAATATCAATCATATTTATGTGAATATCTCTGTAAAGGACCATCACACAGTAATGGTTAAGGTATAATTTTAAAGCTGACATTCATACAAACAAATTAATTACAAATTATATGAGTCTACATAGTACATTCACCAAGATATTGTAATTTTGTTTTACCAAAAATGTAAAAAATATGCACAATATCAGCATTACTTGGCAAATATTTAATAATGACTTAGATACATACTATCAACATTTATACTGTTGGAAAGGTCAGTGTCTGCTGAACAACTTTCTTAGTTACAATTTTAGTCTAGCTCTTATAGTTAAAGAGTTATGAACATTTGTTCTCTGTATGGTATTACAAATGGGTTATCTGAAAATGAGTTTAGGCTGCACTGTTGTTCCTGTGGTGTAAGTATTCAGGCAGGATTTTCTGAGTTGCTCCAGACTGAATGAATTAAGCAGACACTGCTTTGAGGCAATTGGGAATTTGGGTTAAGCTCCTTAATGGTCTCCTAGACTCCATGCCTAAAAACTACCAATAAACCTATGAACCAACACGAAGGATGACTTCCATCTATATTGGCAGTACAGATTCAGAAATAGAAGTGTATAGTGGTGGGTAGGGTGTGACAGAGTATGAATGTATGAACATACTGGCTGATGATTTTCCAGTCTTGAAGGACTTGTGGTGAGAAAGAAGATATCTGCATCAGAGTGCAAAAGAGTCTTTTTCTCTTTTCATGCATAAAATAAATCCATCATTCAATATTTGAAAAGTGTTTCCCTATGTGTAATACTGGTACAATTTCACAACTGTTTTAACATCTGCATACCAGTAGCTAGAATTAAAGTTTGTCAGTAGTGATGACAACTTGCTTTCCAGTATACTTGGGCACATTCTAGTATTTGTTCTCTTGTTTATATAATAACTGCATTTAAAGACACATAAAATGCATTACACAGTCAGTTGATATTTTCTCCATGAATATTGAGGCTCTAATAAAATATTACTCCCTGTTTCAATTCTGTCTTTACAAATTTGCAAATACCAACTTGTCCAAATGGCAAAGTGATGCCCCAGCTACAACAATAAATGCTAAATGAATGTTTTTTCCACAGTTCCCCATTTTTGTAGCAACCTTGTTGGATAGCTCAACAGTCTTACAAACATTCTTAAGCATAAGTGTGAATAAAGGGATGAAAATGTTATTAAATGTCATTCACACATTCCTACTTGAAATGTGTTTTTGCATGTGACAAAAGTTGCCATACTACTCATGTACCCCATGACATAATGCAATCAACACCAAGTTCTTTGCTCCATAGAGGAAAAAGAGATTACCCAATGTAACCATGGTTCTTACATTTATGGTGTTTTTATAGTTTTCTAGCTAATGCCATCCCTTGCACACATATCCACTGGATTAGGTCCTGCTGAAATGCAATATTCAGATTTTAGGCTAAAAAAAGAGCAGATACCATGCTGAACTTTTGCTTTGTACCTCTTCTTACAAACTACATTATATGGATCACTGCCCATCTTTAACCACTACAATGGATAGACATAAAAGACACTAAATACTGCAGTCCAGTCAGGATAGCAAAACAATATATGCAACACATAAGACAAGAAAACAAAAAAAGAGGTATGGAGCGGGATATCAAAGCAATCGAGCCCGTGTTGCAGATGTTGTCTACAATGTTGTACTATTTAAACCAAGCCATGTGAGAACAGAGACCCAGAAATGCAATTAAGAGGAAGAGGCAGTAGAACCATAGCACACCCAGGATGGGGAGCAATGAGGACTATTGATTGCGCAAGCATAGGTGATCGTGGTTCTCTGAGCCCCTCCCCTACCACAGTATATCACTGATGTCTTGTGCCTTCAACACTACAAACATAATACCGTTTGTGATTCTATAACATGAAGGACAAATGATGCCACAGTTTGAGTATGTAGGTAACGTTATCCCAAGGAGCTTTGTTTCCTAAATGCTGAGACTAAGGACAGCAAGAGGGGAATAGACTGAAGCTACTTACTCATACAGTGGTGTCAAGGAAACAAACTAAATAAAAGAAGATTATGCGATGGCTGGCTATCACAATTACACATGCAAAACATGAGTACATAGCAAAGACTGTCAAATAACACACTTAAGTGAGTGAGAGAAAGAACAAAGTTCATATAATATGAAAACATATATCATAAAATACAGCATATTTTGCTGCCTATATCTGGGCTATGTATCATCACAGTACATTTACTATATCAGTATCCATGGGATACAAACATGCACGACCACACATTGCTAAGTATTTTATCAACGACATAACTACTGGTTCTGTGTTCTCTGTATTTGCCATTCACTGCCATTCTCTTTACCAGTGTGGGCACTATACCACATGAACAGAGCAGTGGTCTTCCACATTAAACCCACGTAGAGAAATCATTACATATCAGCCTAAATATCTGCACACTAAATGTACTGTTGTGATGGAATAGAAATAATAGTAGGCTATATACCACCAAGCCAGTGATATTTTTGAAAGTTAAACACCCATTGCAAATCAATCTACTTCCGCAAAATCTTTCACTCTCACGGTGTGTGTGTGTGTGTGTGTGTGTGTGTGTGTGTGTGTGTGTGTGTGTGTGTGTGTGTGTGTGTGTGTGTGTGTGTGTGTGTGTGTGTTTGTATCTATATATAAGTGGAGAGAAATCAAGTGAGCTATATGTCTATACAGCTATTTATCTATCTTGATAGATGTATTAGACTTATATGTATATTAAACACTGTGTATGCAAGACAGTACTACACTTCTTCCTGTGTGCTGTATGCCAATGAAAATACAATTTTTTTTTTATTAAAGAAAATGGGTTGACAGGTGTGATGTAAACCAAAATCTTTGCAAGCAATCTTCTTCTATAACTACAACAATAATGCAAAATTTGCGACAAACACATACAAGAGTTGCTGACATGCAAAGAATGCATATTATGTAACCAGCTAAATATGTGTGTCTTGTATACAACGTTAAACAGTTAAGGAGATCTGTGAAGATGGTGTAGATACAGTCTGCCCTGCTGCATGCAAGAGTTCACCACCATCTGACCCCTGTCAATCTGTATGCCCTCTTGAAAACATCAGTTTGGATGTATGTGTTTGTGAGCACACTGCCACTCATTTGCCATGTAGAAGTAAGGCAATGCTGGTGAATGCCCATTTGGCAGAGATACTATGAATTTACATGCTTTACCAATCTCTATAACCACTAACTAATGATGTCTTCTTGCCATATAACAGCTAAAGGTGTCAGAAACGCAGTGTTTGGTAAGCAGTCAGGAAGAGCATACATCACTGGTCTGCATGTACAAGTACAGATTACACTGCTGTGTCACCGCAGCCACAACTACCAACATTCACAGCTGCCTATATCACAGACCTCATGCATAATTAAGAATTACACTGCTGTGCTATGTAGACATGACCATCAACAACATTCACATCAGCCTGCCTGGCAAACATAATGCATGACTTAGGATTACCTGTAGGACAGCTGCCATGCATATGTAATGACTACAATAATCTGCCACAAAGTCAAGACCACCAACAGCCTTCACATCAGTCTGTAGGACAGCTGCCATGCATATGTAATAATTACAATACTGTGTCATGAAGCCATGCCCCCAACAGCATTCACATCTGTCTGTGGAACAGCTGTCATGCATATGTAATAATTACAATACTGTGTCATGAAGCCATGACCACCAACAGCATTTACATCTGCCTGTAGGACATCTGTCATCCATATGTCATATGTAATGATTTCAATACTGTGTCATGATGCCATGACCACCAACAGCATTCACATCTGTCTTTGGGACAGCTGTCATGCATATGTAATGACTACAATATTGTGTCATGAAGCCATGGCCACCAACAGCATTAACATCTGCTTGTAGGACATCTGTCATCCATATGTAATAATTACAATAATGTATCATGAAGCCATGTCCACCAACAGCTTTCACATCAGCCTGTATGGCAAAAAGTATGAATAACAAAGGATTACTCGGTTGTGCCACATAGCCATGACAACCAAATGCATTCACAACTGTGTGTAACACATAGCTCATGCACATATAATGATAACAAAACAGTCATGACACGACGGCCGCCACTAGAATCCATGTCTGCCTCTATGGAACACATAATCTTATATCCTGTTGTTTTTGAGCTTCCAAAGCCCAGCAGCATGGTGCAATCTGTGAGCAGGACCTCAAAAAACATGTTTTCTCTCATCCGCACATTTTCCTGTTTGTGCTGATAACCATTATGACAGAATATTTTGAAAGATGTAAAGAAACTACACAGGTAGGAGGAAGCAAGTTGTTTATATACATGCTATATGGTTTAATTCTTTTTTAATTTCTTCTTTTGGGTTTCTAATACCATGACAGGAATGGACCCCATTCCTAAGTCAAAGTACAATTAAAGTTCATGAAATTAGTATTGTTTCAATCTTTGATGTCAGCTAGTAGTGCTCTTTACAGCACCTGCAATGTGCCCAGAAATGACTCCTTCTGCAGTTCGTATGGAGTTACATGTATTGGTAATATATCTAAATACGATTGTAAATTCTTTTGGAACTGTCTGGGTATCTTTCTTCCACATTGCTCTCATTTCTTCCTGCAGATCCTGATATTTTATGACTTTGTGTCTCTCTGTATACAAGACATTGTAGTCACTGAGTGTGGCAATTTCAATGAGCAATGCTACTTTTGTCTTCTTTTCATGGACCACTATATCCGGTTTTCTAGCATCTATCTTTTGAAAGGTTGGTAATGGATGATGCCATGTGATGTAGACGTCTTCATTTTCTATGACGCTTTGTGGCTCATGTTTCCAGTATTTTTCAGCCAATTCAATACCATAATGTTTGCACAATCCCCAGTACAACAGTCTGGCCTCATTATTATGCCTTTCAGTATACAGTCCTTCTGCCATTAGTATGTTGCAAACAGCAATGAGGTGTGCAAATGTTTCCAGTTTGGTTTTACAAAACCTACATTTGTCTGTTTCTCCCACATGTTCAAGGGACTTTATAAACCAATGTGTAAGCAGCCCACTATCTTGGGCTGCCAATATTAACCTTTCATCTCTTGGTTTGAATTTGTCTTTCCTTAACCATTCCTGTATTCATTACTGATTAACATGAAGTTCTTCCAAAGGTTTTCTACACTTGCAACTATATTTATGCTTTTTCCACATTTCTTGCCTTCTCATCTGATCCTTCACCTTATATTCTTTCTTATGTTTTTGGCACATTCAGTTGCTATCTGATTTTTATCTACTTCTGATTTGATTTCCATTCCTGCTTGACGCCGATAAGCTTCTGCTAGATTAAGCAGAGACGTCATCCTAGATTTATTCTCCTCATATGGCCATGTAGGTAACCCAATGGGTCTCAATATCTTTCTAACTATTGAATATACAAGTGTTACCAACAGGCACATACTTGGCAAGACATGTTGCCCACGTATGTGTGAATTTGGTTATTTTCCAAGTCAAAAGGACTTGCCTTCTCCTTGAAAGTCCATTAACTCAGACGGAAGGAAGTGTAATTACTGAAGGAAAAATTCAGGAAGAAAGAGAATGCATCTGAAGGAAGAAATAGCAACAGATGAGAGAAGTTAACAAACTGTACTATAGGTGCAAACTCCTATGGTTACCTGCCATATTCACATAAAGTGCCAGGGTAGGGGGCTGTACGTAGTCAGTGTGTTCATATGTAAATACTAGGAAATCAGTTTGCAGACTATTACACACCTACCCAGTAACCAGATAGTTACCAAAGGTGTGTAAATCAAAGACCTTAACCATTATGCCAACTCCACCACCTTACTTTAAGTCATTAACATAAGCATTTTTGCTAAATAAGCAAGAATTGATTTTCAGTCTAACAGTAGCACAGCTTCCAGTAACACCTGATTAAATATTATATTGCTGTCTACAACCTTGACATGTCAGAATACATCAAACTAACACATCCTACTTGTTGTAACAGTATTAAGAAACAGTCATCCCAATCCACTAGCTCATAGCTCTAAGCTTTAGTGTTGCAACACTTTGCATTATCTGAATATACTCCTATATTGCTTTGCCCTTTATGCATTTCTTAGGGAAGGCACTTATGTTTTAGTGTCTCTAAGTAGGCTCAATCAAGTGTTTCTGGCTCAAGCCCAGCCACATAGCTCATTTTTCAGTTTTGTTGTAATACACCATAAACCCTTATACCTTTTATAGGTTTGTATGTTTTTTAACATGTACATTATTATTCAAATATACAGCTGTTTTTAGGAAAATATGGGTGTAGAGCACGTGTGGTAAAAGCTCTTCTGGTTATAGGACATGGCTGAGTCTGGGCTGCTGAACTATTACAAAAACAGCCAATTTGTTACTCAATATGAGATTTTATTCCACAGATGAACCTGGTAAGTCTGGTCCTTTCATCTATATTGGCCTTGTCAGATCCCTTGACAGTATAGGTTTCAACCTTTTAGCACACAAATTCTGGACAAAGTCAAAAGTAATAGGGGTTCAAAGTCCAAAAAATTCAGGACAAATTTTACATGTTATAAACTTAGAAAGCTGCTACAATAACAGTCTTGCATTAGCACACATTTTCTAAAGGATTATGTTGTCTGAAACTCACATCTGTCATTTAGTGATTTCAGTCCTCAATGATTTGCCATAGAGCCAAAACTTTTATGAGGAACAGAGTAAAAATATGAGGAAAAAATTGAGCATTCTGCAAAATTTTGGACAGTTGAAAGTCATTGACAGGTCTTCACTCATAAGAATTAATTGGTGGCCACTAATTGGATGACCTCACCTGAGACAGCTTACCTACTGGTCAGTGCTCCACATGGCCAGTTTCCTCAGCAACAATCTTTAATTAGTCCATTACTATCCTTTCCCTCATTGGCTGGAATGAACACTTGGCAGGCTCCTGCTGGTGTTTTCCAAAGTCTTTCCATGGTCCAGTTCTTAGCTCCTTTACACTCTGATTAATATCAGCTCATTGGTTAGTGAACATCTCATTTGTCCACTCCCACGTAAGGTCTCAGAGTCAGTTATCCAAGCCTACATACTGGTTTTGTTGTTTGCCATTAGGTTATGTTTGAAGTAGGCTTACAATTGGTCTAATGATTCTAAATGTACCAGTTTTTTTTTTAACTAACTAGAAATATAGGTTCACTGACTTTGTAAGTTGTTGTTGAAGAGAACTGATAAAGTGTGCAACTGCAGATGAAAGTATATACCTCTATTATGAAGCTGATAAAGGACCACAGTTTTGCACTCACTCTATATTGCTCATGATTGATTTGTTGCTGGACAACTCAGCTTTCTTGAATATTGAGGCTTTGCATTTATTTTATTTGGACACTAACACTCCAAACATCTGTGATACTGTAGCTGTCAATATAAATTTTGCTAGATCATGACTAATCTCAAGTTTAACATGAAGGAGGCCCATTATCTATAGGATATCATCAAGGAAGGGTTGTAATTACCTTTAAATCCCAACCATATTCATGTAATGTCACATGTAGCTTGACTCGTATGTGCTCCCATACATGTGTAAGCACATGCAACATCCTGCCGATGTGAAAATAATACATACACTGTTAGTGGCTGCACTTCAGACATCTACATAATCAGCAGTGCAGCAATGACATTCATGCATTCCTTTCAGGATGGAAGGGCTAAAGACTTCTGAATCCCATACTCTAGCTGGCCCTGCAGTCTAAGCTCTGTAAATGAACATCAGTCATTTGACAACACAGTGTGGAAGAAAACAAGTATTTTTAACAGTATTTTTTTTTCATGAATCATATTGCATTGCACCTTCTAGTGATTTCTTCTTCGCCACCAAAAGAGGCAAGGGTTTGTTATCTCTCATTTGAAATCTTCGATTCTCAAAAAACTCATTAGTATTTTTCAGGAAGTAGTCTTTTATATGTTATAGAGTTTTGTAAGCTTTAAGACTGCTTTTATCTGCATGTAAAAGTCTCATGGACTGAATTTCTGCCAAACATGATACCAGACATGAGCATTTTCATTATGACAACCATCAAGAAGCCATCCCTTAAAATGAAAACTAAATTTAGTTATAATGTTTGTTGCACAGTTCCATGGCATAAAGGGATGGATAAAACCCTGGCTATGACTCAGATGACCCTAGTTCATTTAGTGCCATGTACGCTAGCGGATTCACCTGGTATGTGATGAGACTGAGTGACTGATGCTGGCTCACCCATGTCAGGGATGGGTTACTATGCATCCCACTGTAGAGCAGTTCCAGTGGGTTGAAATGCATATGTACACTCTGTGCAGGAAGGCAGGGCCTGGAGGCAGAAGCCTGTGAAGGATAACATTGCTTTCTGTCTTAACAGGCCAAGCGAGTAAATGCCCTGATACAGGGGCTAAGCATAACATGCATTGCACCAGGCCTGCTAGCCACCAGCAAGAGTGATTAGGGGCATATAAAAATGATGGGACTCTGCACAAGATGAGTGCCAGTGATCCCAGACTCTTATCCCATGTGTCCTCAGATGCCAGAAAAGAGGGAGACCGAATGATTCACTGGATATAAAGTTTGATAGTTGCTGGATAGCAAAGGGGCCAAACATAGCATATAAAGACCAGCAATGCCTTGACAACTCACACTGCGTTGCAATGTGCAATGCAGCAATATTTTCATGTTATTGTACTCAAGAAGGCTATTCATAATCACGATGAAAATAAATGACATTGAAATGTAGCAGTTATGGTAGTTCAGTCAGTGTGGAAAACAGATCAGCATTAGAGTTGATTTCAGAAATAAATACAGTGCAGTAAAATACCACATGTGAAATGTACTTCTTATCAACACTAGAGAATATTACAAAACTATTATCAGAATGGTTTTCACATTTTATTTAGGCCTCAAGCTATGGTTTCTCGCTGTTCAGAATTTCACACATTTTATGGATTTAGATATCAGCAATTCAATTTCATATTAAGTTCATTTTTTTGTTTGATTCTGGTGCCTTCTGGAGGAGACAACCTGACTGGACTGACTGTTCCCCATTATTGGAGTGTTGCAAAATTCCATGCAACACATAGAAGATTGAATGGAAACGTGCAACATAACTTCTGTTTCATTGCTGTGTACTAGGTGCTCTGTCAGCCTGAAATGAGGTTAGTTAGGCCCTTCTCAGTGCTAATAATTTTACAATACAAATCCTATAGCCATAGTACATGGTTAGATTAGTGCTTGATTGATGCAAGCTGAGGTCATTTAGAAAGATGAGGAATAAGATGCATTCTAATACAGACCTCCAGTCAGAAGCCCCGAAGAGAAACAGGTGATATTTGTGGTGGAACTGCATGTTATTTCCTGAAATGCTCTGTTGTTCTCATAGTTAGTGAACCAGTCGATAATGCAAGGACCAAAAAGTAGTTGAGTATCGCCTACTGCTTTGAAGGCCCATGTCATATCTATGAACAATCCTGTTATACAGTGGCCATTGTTTATATTGTTATAAATTATATTATTTATCTTGTAAATTGCAGACACATTACTGAAATTTTCTCTAAAGACACACTGGACATCTCTTAAAAGCACATTTTTTCAAATGTCTCTGTGACAGGCAGCAGTTTTAGTGATGGAAGCATTATTATTAGAACATGTTTAAATTGCCTTGATCCTAAGCTAGTTCTGACAGACAAGTTAAAATACTGGCAACAGTGTTAGAAGGTGCTACCTTTTTTATCTTTTCTCTATTTATAAGAAGTTTAGTTACTGCTTTGCCAATGATTTCCCTTAAATGCAAGATTTTTAGGTTGCTGAATTCATTACGAGTGTACTGTTGGTAAAATTTGAAGTGATTTACTTGGTATATGTCTCTTGTTTATGATGTGCTTGGTGTTGCTGTTGTATTTTACATAATACTGACCAAAAAGAGGAAGTTTAAATAGTCATTTAGACTGGAACTGCCTGATGTATTGTTATACTGGTTTAATTTGTTTATTTCCTGTGAGTTCCTTCATACTTTTCCAGTAAAGGCTAGATGAAGATGCTATGAAAAGTTGTTGATTTCTAAGAAAAGTTGCTTTGGCTGCACTTGATTCTAGTCTTTTTTTTCTTTTTTAAAGACATGTATGCTTGAAGGATGTTGCTCATAGGATTTCCCTTACATGCTGTCCAGACTTTGTTTCATTTTATAACTGCTGCTTTATAACTAGAGGTGAGCCCAGGGCATTTTAGCCTATTGGTCTTCTTTATTTGATAGGAAATAAGTAATCCTGTACAGTAAACAGACTGGTGAAGGAAAATGAAAAAGCAATGCAGTGATCTTGTTCATTAAATAAGTCAGCCCAATCAGTATATACTTTAATTGATCTTCTAGGTTACCCACCTTAGATTCTCAGAATGAATGTCCTGAGTTAAGTTAAGGACTGAATCTTTGTGTTCTGAATCACCAGCTGGACAGCACAGGGTAGTGATCACTTATGTTTTTTGCATGACCTGATATTGCTGAGCATCTGTAGGGTATGTTGGGAAATGTCAGATCAAGCAAGGTGACAATGATTTGATTTTGTGGGGCTTGTGGGTTCATTAAAAATTGTGTTGGACCCATTGCACTCAGTAAAATATTATGCAGAGTAAGGACACAAGACATTCACATTACAGTCTCTGAATGCCACATACAGGTTATCCCTTAAAAGTAGTTTAAGTGTGAGCCATTTCGGAGAGGGATTATCTTTTTTTGACTGAGGTACATTTGTAATTTTTTTTTTAAATGTTTATATTTTTACTTAAGAGTGTACAGACTTTTCCTCCTACTCTAGTTCCTGATCCACTGTCAGTGTAGAGAGACCAGCTGTTAAAAATAAAGGAAGAAGGGCAGATGTCTCTCAACCAGGATTCTGCTATGACTGTTATGTCAAAATTCTCTATTATGGCCTGGCCTTCAAGTTGTGTCCATTTGTTATTGAGTCTCTTGTTTAGCAGGGTAATTTTTAAGCCATTATTTCTGGTGTAAGGCTATAAGGCAGTAAAGTGTTATTAGAGATGGGCTGTGAGTACCAGAGAGGTAGGATATGCCACTAAAGATGGGACTGGGGTTAGTATGTAATCTCCTGCTTGCTTTATTTTAAATATTTTTTTTCTTTGGTAAAATTTGGATAACATAAGTTTCTAAAAGTATGGAAGTCTAAGATATTCCTGTAGTAAGAACATTTGAATTCACAGATGTTTTTGCATTTTCTATAGTCTCTTAGCATTCAGTTGTAAGAGATTTGTGTAAGATTTTATGTTGAATTTCAGGATATTATTTATTGCTCTTGAAACCTGATTTTGATACACTGATTTATTGTTGTCTTTGATAAAACAAAATAGTAGGATCAACCATAAGATAAAGATTAGCTTTGTACTATTCATTATGCATGAGTGTGAGATATCAGAATGCTGGTAAATGGAATGAAAGAGAAGACAAGAAAGGAAAAGAAAGAATACAATTGAACTAGCTGCCACCTAATTAATATACCTGTTAAGTCAAGGTTTACAGAAGTATCCGGAAGGCTTAGCTCTCATCTAAGTCTTAACTAAATAAGAAAGGTGTACTGGAGTTTGTGTAGTAAACGATGGTATAACAGAAATTGTCTAGTGAACATGAATTCATTTCAGGAATGCTTTATCTGTCACCTAAGCTTATTATTGGAAGGATTTCTCAGACCTGATGCTTCCTATAATCCTCTTAAGGCAACTAATAGCATTCTAGTCATTGTCCAAGGTATCTGTTAGGTCCATAGTTTGAACAGGACATTTGGCTGTTGACTAGATAAGAGAAGTAAGTGTAACTTTAGCTCTCACCTAAGGTTACTGATTAGTATGAGTAGTAAGTACAGGCTTAGCTCTCACCTAAGGTTATTGATTCCATCCATCCTCAACCCATTTTCCCATTTAGCACAATGAGCCGGGGTGTCATTTCAAAAGTGACAATCAACTCGAGCCAAGGTTTACACCACCAGGTGGCTAGCCCTGCCGTGGCATTTCAGCCGTACCACTCATTCGTGCACACACTCACACCTACAGCCAATTTGGTGTGCCCAAGCCACCTAGTGCATGTCTTTGGAATGTGGAGGAAACTGGAGCACCTGGAGGAAACCTACATGACTGCAGGGAGGACATGCAGACTCTGCACAGAAGGCACCCCAGATGAGAATCAGACTGGAGAACATCTTGTTGTGAGGTGATAATGCTAACCTCTGCATACCACTGCATCCACCCAACCTATGGTTATTGAATTTATTTAAAAAAATGTTAGAGAGATGTGTCTTATACACCACTTAAGGCACATGTTAGGTGAAAGATAAGTAGAAAGTAGTGCAGTCATTTAGAGAAATGAAAATGTAGTGTAATAACTTGTACACTGGCAAGGAAGTCCCTGGTTTACAGTAATGAAGGAATCTGTTGTAAGAGTAAAACAGGTTCCTCTAATGGATAGCAGGAAAGGAGATAGCTTGATTTGATGGTTTATCTGAGAATAGTTGAGATAAATGTAAAACAGATTCCTGTACTGGATAGCGGGGATTAGAGTAAAGTGGTATTTGTTGTTGGGAGGTGTACCTGTAAGATGACAATGTACCGGTAGGTACAGCTAAGTTTGGACTGAATTACTTTATGGCTTGTGGGCTTTGATTGGGCCTAAATGTAATGATATGACAGTAGGGTAGACAGCAAAACAGCACTGTCCAAGGCCAAGAATACAGCTTCTATGGGACTTGACAATATCCCTGGCTGTGTTCTACATGAACTACAGAGTGAACTGGCACCTCATCTGTGTGCCCTGTTCAATCACAGCCTCACCTCAGGCTTTGTCCCTACCGAATGGTCCACTGTTACAGTCATCCATCTCCACAAAGGAGGAATGACTACAGACTTAATAAACAGGGATATAGGGAATCTCCAAATTCTGGATCCCACACAGTTTGGTTTTGTGAAGGGTAGATCATGCCTGCTCAACTTGATCGACGTCTTTGAGTCAGTCACCAGAGCTGTGGATGAAGGCAAGGTGGTTCATACAGCCTACCTTGATCTGGCCAAGGCCTTTGATACCATTCTCCACTCAGAAATTATAGAAAAACTCAGCAAGCTAGGCATCAACCCCTATATCACCAGGTGGGTTGCAAACTGGATCACAGATAGAACCCACAGTGTGGAAGCAGCTGACTCCAGGTCAGACTGCCAACCAGTCAGGAGTGGAGTCCCCAAGGTTCAGTCCTGGGTCCTCTTCTGTTTGGTATCTACTTCTCTGAAGTCAAGACCAACACGAAGGGACTCTGGCTGACAAAGTTCACAGACAGTTGCAAGTTGGGAGCTATTATTAACTCCCCAAGTGATGTTGACATCCTACACAAAGGACTCACTGAGACCAACGAATGGTGTCAGAACCATGGCTTAAGCTCAATGCCAAAAAATGTGTCGTCATCCCCTTTGGGAAAAACCCATTTCCCGTGAATTACCACATCAATGGTAGTCCACTGAACACAGAAGGCATTATAAGAGATCTGGGAACACAACAACTGAAAAAGATGTTCAGTTCACAAAAGAAAGTATGTCACAGCGATACAGAACATCACAAAGATTGCTTTTCCACACACCAAAAGTCAGCTAAAATCCTTGACATGGGTTGAACAAACCACTATCTGCAACTGTAGTTCACAATAAAAAGATTTTAATACAAACAACGTTAAGCGCTTTCACTCACAAACTGTGAGCTTCTTCAGAACGTTGAAACAACTGATACAGAATGCTTAAATATTCATTGTTGGCGCCTAAAACCTTATCAGCTTCTTAAAGCTGAAGTACCCTCATAAAAACTTCCTAGTAATGTTTATTGCTAAAAGCACATCACTATAACATCTCCTCTCAATTGATAAAAATACTATAACATTATACAAAATATAACAATTATTGTTAGAAAAATATGTATTAACATATGTGTGCCATGCTTATTCTAATAAGGGAAGATTAACACGTTTTTATTCTATATACAGCATTAGTTTTATTTGAAACTGCAAATGTGCTTTTCTGAAATTGTGCTTTCTGACACTGCAAGATGCACTCTAATCTAGTTTGCTAGCACAGCAAAATACATGTTTATGCCTTGGAAATGTACTGGAAAGCAGGTGATTTTCTGTTAGGTCAGGAAATTAAAAGGAGAATAGTAATAATTTCTGTAGATCCATTCATTATAGACAATAAGCTCTGTTCGAGTTGATGAAAAAGTGCACAAGCTGCAAGATAGTTAGATATAAAGAACAATAAACTACTATCTGTACTTGCATTGTGCTTAAATTAGCCATAGTACCTAGACTTGTAACATCACATAGTAAGAAAGTTATAATTGACCAGTGGTCATCAAGGCCATCCTGTTTACTGAAAAATCTTTTTTAAACTTTGAAGAGTCAGCTAGAAATATGAGAAATATCTGTAAAATAACAGAATTGTGAACTGGTGATCTGCTAAGTCAGTCATAGTGGGCAATGTCTTGAAAGAAAGGTATAATAACTGTGACACTTCCTGATTTAGTCAGACAAACTCTGTAACTGCATTTTTGTCTCCTTGCGCAAGAATAAAGATACCTGAACTGAACAGTATGCTTTTGGTCTTTTTAAAGTATTTTTCTCTAACATTTTTTTGGTCCCTCAAGCCGGATACCCTAGTTTAGCCTGGGATCAGATGGGCCAGGTGGCATGAAACTGCGCAGGGAAGATACCACATTGGATCTTCTTCATTGAAAGACCTCCGACTGAATTGTCGTGCAAAAGAGGCCAGCCACTTTTCTGATTTACGACTGAAGGTGGGTTCCATTTGAACAGTGAGTGACCAATCGCTGAGGCTCAGGTAAGGTGAATCTACTTTTTTCTGTTTTAGATCAGGGACTTGATTGTATTTATTCTGTAAGAATTTTTAATTCAGGGACAGAAATATTGCTATCTTGTCATAGATCAGGGAAACAGAATAAGTAGGCAGGTAGTCTGAAGAGACTGTAAACACTTGGTGGTACCACATTAAAAACAAAAGGGTTACATAACATTTAAAAAAGGTTAGAACAAAATGGGTAATACGTGCACAAAAACAAAAAGACCCCAAAGCCCACTGTTAACCGAAGACGCAAAATATATGCAATCACAGCGCGCCGATAACGTTAAATATTATGCTAAATGGGTTAATAAATATGAATTTGATGGGAAACTAGAAAGATCCTCACTTATCAAACTTATTAGACAGTTAAAAAATGATTCTAAAGGTCGGGTTAAAAAACAGCGTAAACTAGGAGTTCCTCAGGCACACAGGTGGATTGAGGAAGCAAACCGAAGAGAACAAAAGAATAAAAATTCAAAAGCAATGTTTCTAGACAAAGATGATAATAACTTGGTTATAGCATCAGTCCCTCCGCCCACTCCGGGTTCGGTTCCCTTACCGGAATATGAAGCAAAAGAACAAACTGACCCACCTCCACGATATCCAGTTGTTCCTATAAAACCCCTACCTTTTGTTAGAGATCCTATCGAGACTAGGTCTCGAACACGTAATTTAAAAGGGGATATTGAATTATATCAAATGAATGGAAATTCATGGGCTATGAGTGAAGAAGAGATATGCCCACTCATAGAAGTACCAAATCCTCAGGCAGGACAAGAAGGGCAGAACCCAACTCTCTTAGTATACAGACCGTGGACACCGGAAGATGTCCGGAAATCCACAGAGGGAATCCCCCATCCAAAAGTTAATTTTAGAAAGTTCTTGGAAGACTTACATGGCATGAGATTAAGTTACCACTTAAATGGAGAGGAAGTAGAAAAAGTAGTCAGACAAATAGTAGGTCCAGATTGGCACATGATCAGTGGCAACTGGAATCCCCGTGACGCTGCACTTAGGCCCCTCCCACATAGCAGCGCAGAATTAGACAACAGAGTGAAAGGTCTGACAGACCGAATTTCTGAGAAATGGAAACCTAGGGCAGGCTGGACTTGCATTAATTAATGCATCCAACAAGAAAGTGAAACTGTTGATAGATATTTTTCCAGATTATTAGAATGTTTTAACAATCACTGTGGAATGCAAGTGCCTGAAGATCAGACACAAGATTCCCCATATGAGCAGCAGTTAAAGAATGCATTTTTGAAAGGCAGTATTGCACCCATAAGTAGTTTTATTACTAAACACATGGTAGACCATCGTACAAGCAGATTACAATCACTGCTTGAATATGCTAGACATGCCGAGAGGCATTTTAACAACAAAAAGAAAAAAAAAGCCCAAGTATTTGCTGTAGAAGATGGAGAAGTTTATTTAGTACAGTCTGGACAAAAGGGCAAAAAGAATGCCCAGGGAAATAAACAATCTGATCAGCGATCAGAGGACTTTGAAGGGAGAAAGAAAAGAGGTGAGTGCTTCAAATGTGGGAAAAAAGGACACATGGCAAGGGATTGCAGGAAAAATAAGAAGGCAGCAGTGGAAGACAAAAACAATGAAGGTGAGGACTGACTATATGAAAGTCAGAAATCACTAGATAGGAATAATAGAGAAAAGACAAATGACAATGTGATAGAAGAAACAGAGAATGTGATAATAGAGGAAGTGCAGGAAGCTACTGATAGTGAAGAAAATGAAATATTAGACCTAGCCTTACTGAGCTTAGAGAGCTCTATTTGGCTGAAACAAAACCAGAAGTGACACTCCTGGTAAAAGGGAGGGAAGTCAAATTCTTGTGGGATTCAGGGGCATCATGGACCCTGGTACACCCCTCCAAACTACCAGAAAATTCAGAATCACATGACTTTATACTAGTAAAAGCAGCTAATGGACAGCTGTATCGGGAACCTCTCTCCCATAACATTACAATAACAGATCCTGTTTCAGGATTAACCCAGAAAAGCAAAATTGTTGTTTCTGCAAAATGCCCAGTGAACCTTTTGGGCAGAGATGTTATGCAACTATTAGGCATAGCAGTAGTTCCAACTATGCAGGGTATGGAAGCACAACGAAAGACTAATACTTATGCAGTGCAAATGGAAGGTGAGACATTTTACTGGTACAGCCAGGACTTAGTTACAACTGGCCCTGGAGCAGTAACTGAAGAGTTAATGAATGTACCTATCAGTAAGTTCCCTTCCCTTTGCATTGACATACAACACCTGTTGCACTGTACTTTGTATTATTGTAATACACCAGGACCTGACAAAGAATATGAACAAGAATAGTGTAAAAATCATGCAAACAGATTAGTACTGTGTAATTTGTACTGGGACATGAAAGGGAACAGTGTAGTTAGCTGTTCATTTCCCCAGGAGTTCTTTTCACTTTACAAATCAAATCTAATACCACATGTTAGTTTAACTAAAGAGGAAGATTTAAAATGGATAGACCTAGGAGAAAAAGTCACAAAATGGGAAAAACAGACAGAATCAGAACTGTCAGAACAGGGAATACAAAGACAGAAACTGAACTGGATAACACAAACACATCCAGCTGTACACTTGCAGTCCAGCAAAGACAGCTGAGAAGCCCTCTTATTAGAAGAGGAAGAAAAAGCTTTGTTAGACATACCAGAAACTCTCTGGTCAACAGGAAAATCAGACGTAGGAGTTATTCACACAGCAGGACCAGTTACTATTACACCAAAGTCAGCATTCAGACCACAAAAGAGACAGTACCCCTTGAGAAAAGATGCAGAGGCAAGTATTAAACCTATCATAGCAGCTTTGCTTAAGAGGGGAATACTGGTGGAATCCCCCGATTCACCATGTAACACACCCTTATTCCCAGTTAGAAAAGCAAACGGAGAATGGCATATGGTCCAAGATTTACAAGCTGTAAATGACGCAGTAATACCAAGAGCACCTACTGTGCCAGATCCACATACCTTTTTAAATGATTTAAAACCTCAACAGAAATACTTTTCTGTGGTAGATATCAGCAATGCGTTCTTTTCGATACCGATATACCCTGACAGCCAGTATTGGCTTGCATTTACATTTCAGGGGAAACAGTATACATATACGCGACTACCACAGGGTTATAGTGAAAGTCCAACAATATTCTCACAAGAAATGGCAAGTAATCTAGCGGGATTTATCCCACTGAAAGGTAGTCAAATTTTACTTTATGTTGATGACATCCTGCTGGCTGCCCCTACCCAGCAAGATTGTAAGGAAGATACTATAGCATTATTAAAATTCCTAGCAGTTGAAGGACACAAAGTAAGCAAAAATAAATTGCAGCTTTGGAGAAAACAAGTGAAATACCTTGGATATGTCATACCCAAAGATGGCAGAACACTAGATGAGGACAGAAAAGTAGCGATCTTACAAGCACCAAAACCCACAACCAAGAAGGAAATGATGTCCTTCCTGGGTACGACTAATTTTTGTCGGAGCTGGATCCCAAACTATGCTTTGGAATCTTCACCTTTAACTGACATGATTTTTAAGAAGCCTATGGCAGCACAAGATTTAATACAGTGGACACCAGAAGCAGAATTAACTTTCTGTAAGCTGAAACAATTAATAGCATCATCATTAGTTTTAGGATTACCAAATTATCACAAACGATTTTTCCAAACTGTAGATTGCAAGCAAGGTTATATGACATCAGTATTGACTCAACAGCATGGGGACAAACAACGCCCTATTGCTTATTATTTATCACAACTGGACCCAGTGGCACGGTCTCTACCCCACTGTGCACAAGCAGTAGTTGCAGCTGCAATGGCAGTGCAGGCTTCAGCCTCAGTAGTGTTATTCCACCCTCTCACATTGAGAGTGCCTCATGCAGTCGCAATCATTTTACTGCAAGAAAAAATAGCATATCTTTCCCCTGCTAGGCATCTTTCTTGTATGACTATATTGCTGAGCCAACCTCACATGACAATTGAACAATGTACTACTTTGAATCCATCTGCCTTGCTCCCAACTCCTGTGGATGGCACACCCCATGACTGCCTGCAGATAATTGAGCAAAAGACACTGCCTAGAAAAGACCTCACGGATGTTGCCTTGGATGATGCCAAGGTGACATATTACGTGGATGGCTCATGCAAAAGGAGTCCTACAGGACAGAACCTAACAGGTTATGCAGTAGTTTCTGATACTGAGATTGTAGAAGCAAAACCTCTACCACATAACTTATCTGCACAAGCAGCAGAGTTGATTGCCTTGACACGGGCATGTACCTTAGCAAAGGGTAAAAGCGTAAACATTTTTACAGATAGCCAGTATGCTTTTTCTACTGTACATGTTTTTGCACAACAGTGGAAGAATCGAGGAATGGTGACATCTACTGGCAAACCGATAAACCATGCACAGTTTATTTTATATTTGTTAGATTCTATTCAGTTGCCTCAGAAAGTAGCTATTTGTAAATGCATAGCTCATACAAAACAACAAGATAGGATTTCAAAAGGCAATGCGAGAGCTGACACAGCTGCAAAGCAAGCAGCCTCAGAAGCATTTCTCTTGAATGAAGAATTACAACCTTCTGAGATTTTAGACTTAGAAATGTTGAAAACAATGCAGACACTTACTACACAGGCTGAAAAACAAAAATGGAAAAAACAAGGAGCAATTCTCAAGGAAGGGCTGTACATCTCCAAAGAGGGAAAACCAATATTACCGTCTAATTTATTTAAATATGCAGCTTTGTTGAGCCATGGGCAGAGCCATGTCTCAACAGGGGGGATGGTACAGTTAGTGAATCGGGTGTTCGCTATGTATGGGTTTTCAAACTACACTAAAAAATTTTGCCTGTCATGTCACACTTGTAATAAACATCATGCACAAGGGGCATTAAAGCCCAAGCAAGGGAGTTTCCCTACACCACGGTATCCATTTCATACCATCTGTATGGATTTCATAGAATTGAACAAATGTGAAAACAAAAAGTACTGCCTTGTCATTGTGGATATGTTCTCCAAATGGGTGGAGGCCTTTCCGACTAGTAAACCAGATGCAGCCACTGTTGCAAAAACTCTAGTTAAAGAGATTATTCCTAGATTTGGCATACCGGAAAGGATCTACAGTGACAATGGTACACATTTCGTTAACCAAACTATACAACAGTTAAGTCAGTATTTTGGGATTTCTTTAAAACATCACTGTGCATATCACCCCCAATCTTCAGGGTTGGTAGAGAGGCACAATGGAGTTTTAAAGAATAAGCTTAAGAAGCTTATAGCAGAAACACAAAAGAATTGGGTGTACTGTTTGCCCCTGGCACTGTTGAGCATGAGAACTGTTCTGAATGCAAAAGGATTGACACCTTTCGAAAAGATTTTTGGAAGAGCTTATTATATACCTCAGTGGAAACCTCTCATGCCTGCAGACCAGGAAGCAGATTGGACACTTGCAGATTACATGAGGAATATGCTAAATAACAAACATCTTTTACAGTTTACTAACACCTCAGAAGTAGCAGTAGCCCCAGGCACTTGGGTCTGGGTGAAGACAATCAAAAAGAAGAATTGGACAACACCAAAGTGGGAAGGTCCGTATCAAGTACTGCTGAGCACACCCACAGCAGTCAAGATTGCGGAACGTTCATCTTGGATTCATTTGACACACTGTAAACTAGTCAAGAACTTTGAACTTGATAAAACTTTTGCTAACACAAAGCAGCAGTAAAATGACGACAAGACCTAGAGACAATAGAAATACTTAATGATTTCAGCAGTATATTCAGCAGTGTTGCATAATCATCTTAATAACTGCATGTTCTTTTTGCTGTGGCTTTTGCTGTGGCCTTTCTTTTCTACAGCCACACCAGCTAGACTGAACAAACGTGATTCAAAACTCATAGACTGGCATCCAAACCTTAACACTTACCAAGTAATCAAATATGTGTATGCTGAGACTTTTAATATTTCAAATTGTTGGATTTGCACAGCTATACTAACAGCATATGGGGGATTATTGATGGCTGCTGTCCCCCTAGGGGTCAATGAGACCTGGGAAAACTTGATTTTTGAGACTACACCTGTGAAATCTAGAGACAAAATTGCATTACTTCTGCCTGTTACACAAACAGGAATTGTATGCTTTTTTAAGAATGACACTATTCAAGTAGGTTGGAGTAGATGTAATGTGACCGTTTCTTATAAATGTTATATTAAACCTAAAAATGCTAAAAATTCAGAAACAATTTGTGATGCAGATTATGACTCATACTTTAAGTCCTTACATAAAACTGTCAGTGATATACAACATAATCCTATTCTTTTAAAGCAACTGTCTATTATAGATAAGAAAATGTTTCATGCAGGGAAGGTGTATATCAATACTAAGGTAGAAAACTGTAATTTCATATGTGGGAAAAAGGCATACAAATGGTTGCCTGAGAATTGGTCCGGCAGTTGTTTTTTGGGATACCTGGTCCCGGCCATATGACACACTACAGCTTTGCCTCATGGGAGAATCTGAAATGTCAGAGATGTCGCAAAGAAACCTGAAAATCCAATCAAGAAACCTGAGAATCCAGTGGGACAGATCGTAGCAGGCTGGAGGAACCATAACTCCATGAAAGACAAAAGTAAACTAGCACACATGGACTTGAGTGACACTATCATATCCTGGGCTGGCATAGCCCCTGCATATGGTGCAGTTAAATCAATTTGAGAACTGAGAAAGCTATCCAAACTTCTCGAGGTCATGAGCAATGCAACTTTTTCTGCTCTTGAATTAATGACTGATGAACTGAATGCAATGAGAACTGTGGTGCTTCAAAACCCCATGGCTCTTGACTTCACCCTAGCGGCAAGAGGTGGTACGTGCGCTTTAATCAAAGACGAGTGCTGTTCATTCATTCCTGACAATAAGCACGAAAGTAATGACCTTTGGAAGTGATCCAACAAGTGTCAGACATGACCAGGCCAGGCCCAAACCCACTGACGGACTTTTTCCAGAATTTGGGGGGTGGGGTTCCATTCTAATAAACATCCTAATTGCCATTTGTGTGGGATTACCATTGTTAGGAGCATGCATTTGCTGTGGAATTCCCTGCATGAAAAAATTAATCAAAAATTTTATAGACATGTCAGTTTCTGAGACTTTGTATCAAAGTACTGAAATTGAAGAACTGTTGAAAAAGGAAACACTTTCATAAGTTTAAACTGAATGACTCTCTTAGCTGCAAATCCTCAAAGGAAGAGATTAGGAGGAGAAACAAACTGTTTATGCTTTTGAAAATTGAATAAAAAGTATTAACGGGGAAATGTTAGAAAAATATGTATTAACATATGTGTGCCATGCTTATTCTAATAAGGGAAGATTAACACATTTTTATTCTATATACAGCATTAGTTTTATTTGAAACTGCAAATGTGCTTTTCTGAAATTGTGCTTTCTGACACTGCAAGATGCACTCTGACCTAGTTTGCTAGCACAGCAAAATACATGTTTATGCCTTGGAAATGTACTGGAAAGCAGGTGATTTTCTGCTAGGTCAGGAAATTAAAAGGAGAATAGTAATAATTTCTGTAGATCCATTCATTATAGACAATAAGCTCTGTTCGAGTTGATGAAAATGTTCACAAGCTGCAAGATAGTTAGATATAAAGAACAATAAACTGCTTCAGAAATCTGTACTTGCATTGTGCTTAAATTAGCCATAGTACCTAGACTTGTAACATCACATAGTAAGAAAGTTATAATTGACCAGTGGTCATCAAGGCCATCCTGTTTACTGAAAAATCTTTTTTAAACTTTGAAGAGTCAGCTAGAAATATGAGAAATATCTGTAAAATAACAGAATTGTGAACTGGTGATCTGCTACGTCAGTCGTAGTGGGCAATGTCTTGAAAGAAAGGTATAATAACTGTGACACTTCCTGATTTAGTCAGACAAACTCTGTAACTGCATTTTTTGTCTCCTTGCACAATAATAAAGATACCTGAACTGAACCTTATGCTTTTGGTCTTTTTAAAGTATTTTTCTCTACCATTTTTTATATACATCATAGGTGTATGGTAGATGTTTGATAGCCTGCTTTTCCCTGATATGGAACATCTGTGATGTCCCTAGCTACTGCATGTGCTGTGTCATCTGAATGATGAAACCAACACTATTCATGCCAAAATCCTTTATTGCAAAGCTTTCAGGTCTACACCCTTCATCAGTACATATATAAATCAATTTTCTCACTGTTTAAAAAGGGGAGTACTATCAAAGCACATGCTTCAGCTAGCCTATCATCCTAACCAACATACAAATCTTAAAAAAATCTTAAAAAATACAATTTAATTCTAAAACTATATAAAAATCATAGACATTAGCCTAACACTTAAAATGTGACATTTAAACATTGTGGAATAACATAAAATCAATTTAAAAAACATTTTAAGAAATCATTAAATTCTCTCACCTTGTCTTTTTACTAAGGCCGGTTTTAAACTAACTGCATTATTAAGACCAGGGTTCACATCAGCTTGAAACCTAACAATCCATTCATATTCCCTTAATTCTAAAGTGTTGTTTATATCACCCTTCCTTACACCCATCTCTACAATGCACATAACTCTAAATTTAAACCTATATCCTTCACCATTATCTATAATGTGTTTACTTAATGCATTCGTTGGAACTTTTCTTCTTATCTCAGACGTGTTCTATTATTCATCTGAATGATGAACAGAGAATTATGCACATTAATGGTCCTCAGTGGGGAGAACATGAAACATCAGGCTCAGGGGGGCAATGCATGCTGTAATGCCAGTATGCTGCTGATACCCACACATACTTTGATGATAGATGGCAGGGGTATGATATGGATGTTAGCAATGGATAGTGCTGGCAAAAGTGTATGTGCAGGGTCTGTACATAATGGTGACCAATGTATGTGGTCCTGTGATGTGCTACCCTGTTCATGTCTTTCAGGTGGGATGCACAGAAAATGGAATCCACTGTTCTCTGAAGCCGAGACCACTGCAATCATCAATGTCTTCAGACTCCATCACCGGGTACTGTTGGGAAGGAGCCGACAAAACCTGCAACAATGCACTGCCCTGTGGGCAGAGCTGGTAGCAGCAGTCAATAATGTGGGCCACCGAGACAGGAGCTATTAACAGGTCCAACACCATGCCACATACCTCATACACAATGCATGGCAAAGGTTTGCAGCTGTGGCCAGGGACTGTGCTGGCACAGGTGGAGGACCTGTTACTCAAGCACCACTCTCAGCCACTGAGGAGTTCTTTGCAAACCTTGGTTTAGCCACCACCTCCCAGGAAATCATGACTACATATGTCGTGGAGATGGGTGACACAGATTCCACAGCCGAGGAGCATCCAGGTAAGTCCACACTGGCATCACGTTAATATTGTAGCATCCATAGTGGCAGCCTTTGTACATCTGTATGCATATGTCAGGTCAATCTGCATTTGTGGGTGGGGATTTGTATTGCACACGTGTACACATATTGTGAATGTCAGCAATTTGGGTAGTATCATAACCTGTAGTGTACATGTTCATAAATGCACATATTACCCTTTACCAATGCCACATGTGTGTCTGCTGACAATAAATCTCCCCCACAACTCCATAGGTCCTTTGGGTGCGACTGGGGAACATCAACCTGAAGCCAGTGAGTGTGGAACTGTCATGTTGTGGCTCACCTATACCCTAGGCATATTAAGGGCAGCCAGTTTTCCATGCACACAACTGTTAAGCTTAGCCATATTGCAATATGTGCTTGTTCACTTGTGGTGGGGTTCACTGCAGTGCATCACATTGTTAATCACAGGAGCCTATTTGCAAGAGCTGTAACATATTGGCATGTACTTTTGTGTAGGTGTAGCCACTGTGCTATACAGGGGTACATTAGTAGTGTGTACACGGGTGCACTGTGTGTTAGGTGAAGGTCCATCACATACTCCCACTACTCACATATCTCACAGGTGTATAGGAGTAGCAACATTAACTGGACGTAACTGCACTGCATGTTGTTGAAGGCTTGTCTAGAGTGTGTCTGTTGTGATCTAATTATGTGACATGCATGGCATCAATCAGAAGGTGTGGTATGTATAATGCCTTTGTGGCACCACACCTGTCTGTGTGTGTGTGTGTGTGTGTGTGTGTGTGTGTGTGTGTGTGTGTGTGTGTGTGTGTGTGTGTGTGTGTGTGTGTGTGGATCAGCAGGAAGTAATTTACTTATGCTGTCTTCCCCTCACAGGTGAACATGGGGGTTGGGGTTTTTCAACCTCACAACCTGATGTCAGTGTCTCATTGGACTGTGACGATGGTGGCCATAGTGAGGCACAGGTGGGGCTACTGGGAGCTGAATCTGTATCATTGGTTGACATCCCACTTCCACCCATAATGTCATCGCTCACGGACAGTATGCCCACACCTACCCAGTCCACAGCAGCCACAGATATTGGACAGTTGTAGGCTAGTGGCATCGAACAGGGTAGTGTGGCAACTATGGCATCTGTGACTGTAAACACTAGCCATAGCCAGAGTTCTGGTGATGTCCCACATGTGCAGACTGACAGGATCCTCAAAGGAGGACTGCTACCCATCTAGCCCCTGTCAGAAGTGTCAGAGCATGTGTCATCCGATGCATGTTTCGATCTATCATGATGGCACATGCATGTTGTGAACGGTACATCAGACGGACGCTCGGGGTCATGGATGCAACACTTCCTGGCATGCATGACACCCTCCATGGCATTGGTGATGCCATACATCATTTCACTGATGTCATGGATAGATGGTAGGGTGAGACATTGTCAGTCCTTAACCGTGCAAATTCTGTGCTAGAACATGTGGTGGGAGTAGGGTGTCAGACACATGGATGTAGGTCAGCAACAACATCAACTGAGAGCCCACATGGCCTTGCACATTCACACTCCTGTAGTAGCAGTATCACCAGCACTAGCAAAGGGAAGGTGCTGTCCACATCACAACATAGCAGGTCATGGGCATGTGGTCCTGGCTGGTCACATGAGGGACACGGACCCAGCAGACAGTGATCACAGTCAGAAAGTAGTACCACATCTGGCCCTGGGCATGGTGGTGCCAGTGACACTCTTGGCAGAACCAGTTCCCATGTCCTTGGCCACAGACAGTGAACTGTACATCCTGCCATGTACAGTCCACGGCTGTCCAACATACCCTCATGTAGAGCTAGCACATGGCTTGACGGTGTGCATACACACACTTACATATCACTATCACATACAGGTCATCACCAGACACACACAGCTCCCTCCATGGCCCACCTAAACACACACACATTATGTCAATTGTATGGCCCAGCCTAGGCCTTTGGCAACCTCACAACACACCTGTGCATGTGATGATACCTGTGCCACATCCCTGTTATCTTTACCATCGATGCAGGGACATGTTACTATGTGTCTGATGCACAGGGTGAATATAGTAACTGTAATGGCACTGTGTAGTGTACTACTGTTATGCTGTGTAAGGTGCTGTCTGCTGGCAATTGTCATGAGTACACATTGAAGTGTATGTACCTTTGTGCGATGATGCTTTATTGCTGTTAGTACTGCTGACTGACTGTTATCTCACAGACCTTATTCGGTTTCTGTTTCAGGTGTCTGTGTGTGTAGGTCATGGGTAGCTGCTGCCATTACTGAAGCTGAGTATGGCAGACTGGAAACACAGAGACCTTTACATCACCAAGGTACAGCTGTATATGTGCATGTTTACCTAGGTGCATATGCATGCAACAGAGTGTGAGGGATAATGGGGGCAGCCAGCTAGCCTTCATACATGTCACCTTGGTGTTCCGCAGGATCACAGGTTCATAGATACAGAGGAGGTTACTAGAATACTGGCCCTGGATCCCTTACTAGCTTAGCCATTACTTTATCCCCAACAGAATCATTGATCAGCACCTGTTGCTCCTGGCATTGCTGGACACAGGTTGAACCCCTGGGATAGATGCTTTTTTCCCATCCACTCAACCTTGATGCAGTTGATAAGGGTATGCATGATACTGTGTTTGACATGTTTGGGGAGTGTAGTCCTGACAAAGAGCAGCCTCTGGGAGCCAAACATGACTCTCCAGCATGTGTTTTTGCTATTTCATATGTGATTCAGGTCTCTCTTGCTGATAATGCACACAAAGTTATACTCTCATATATCCGGCAGCTGTTGAAGGGTTGAGCACAACATTGCCATCTAGGCATGCCACAGACACCTGCAGACAACCTGACTGGTAACCAGTGGAGCAGTGCTGATTACAGGCTGTCTGCATGGAACAGGTGTTGAGGCCCATGGCTGACCTTTGCGGGTGTTAACATAGCTTTTACAGTTTTTGCAGATGTCTGCATAGGTACATAGCAGACCAACCATGCTGCTAATGTATTGTTGTACTGACTGAGGACTACTCAGAGGTAATATCCACCTTTTGTCAGGATGCAGTCCCTTTACCTATGTGGTGAACCACATACAAGCATCTTCTGACCACTGTCACTACTTGTTGCCTGAATGCAACATTGTTGGCATCCTGAGTACCCAGGTCTGTCATCAAAGTCTGTGGGTTTATGGGGTTGGTGCTGATGTGGGAAATAGCGGGGCCATGTCCTTGCCATATGGTATGCTGACACTGTTGTCTGCATTCAGCTTGTGGCCAGGACCTTGTCACCATTCCATACCCACTGCATGGCCCATTGCAGTGTGCTAACAGTGGTCTGTGGCTCAATAACAGACTGCACACTTCTTATAGTTGACACAGCCTTAGGAAGTACCTACATATGGTTGTGGTGGCAGTTAGCATTCATGCCTATGTACATGTGGGTCATGGGGGCAGCAGGTAGTCACAGGGCCTTCACATATCTACATGGGTGACACAGATTGTAGTTGACACCGTATCAAATGTGGATTGTGGGACACTTCTTCTAGTAACATGACATTTGGCAGGACATAACACACCCACGGCAAGTGCAACACACAGGATGTTCTTTGGCTTGCTCATATGACAGTTTTTTTGTGTAACATTACCTTAGCTTATGCTATATGTCATGACATTACGGTGCTTCTGATGTGTAATAACTGCTCTATGCAATTAGTAGACAACTTTATGAAATGTTTGTTGTCATACACTCTGGGGACCTCTGTATTCTTTCAGTTGTTGTCACAAAACATGGACTGCAACCTGCAGGGTGGTACAGATGGTGGCCATATCTCTGACCTCTATATATGTCTGCAGAATGTCCTGATGTTTGCCGGATATTTTTATTCCTTTTGTCATAACATTGTGGTTTTCTGGAAAATGTTTGGAAAATTGTGAAAAACTAACATTACAGATTAATGACATATATTGCCATGTCACAACACATACCCTTTGGAAAGAGCATTCATATGCACAACCTGTTCTGGTATCTACTTTCCATGCATGTCACAGCAATATGTAAAGGTTGTGCTCAATGTTTGGCCTTTGCCCCACATTTCAGTATGGCTTTAACCAGATATCTTTCTGTGAGGGGTTGAGAGGTATACTGGTGGCCGTAACATGGACTGCTGCAAGAGGATATACATACAAACACACACACACACACACACACACACACACACACACACACACACACACACACACACTCATGACCTGCCTTTGTTGACAGTAGAACCTCTACCTGCCTAGTTATACATACGATACTGCTATATACATAACACAAGCACCACAGAGCTACTATAGTGTTGCAGTGTATGACGTCTGAATTTGACATATCTGTTACTATTTGTGATGGCAACTGTCACATATTTCCCAATGATTTGTCATAACACCCCATTGTTATGAGACACAGACCACATCTATGTTACAAACATCTGGGCATTCTGCATACATCTGTACAGATGACTGGTATGGCTTGTAGAGTTTAACATGGTGCATCTAAGGTGGATGACATCAACAGGCCCTTTAAAGTAATGCCATGGGAAAGGGGTCAACAGACCTTAAAATTGTATAACGAACAAACATGACAGCCACAGGGGATATGCTTCACATACAAGCACACAGTAATATAGTTGTCTGCATTGAGATTCAAACCCCCTGCCTACTTAGTTGCACGTACTATAGTGCTACCTACGTATCGCATGCGTCATGAAGCTTATATACTTAGAACATATCCAACAGTAGAGCTAATGAGGATGACATGAACAGTAAAAGTAAAGTAATGCAATGAGGGGATCACCAGAGTGGAACAGGCCTCAAAATGGTATAACCTACACACACAGGGGATATGGTTCTCACACACACAGACATACACACACACAATTTTACAGTTGTCAGTATTGAAATTAGAACCCTTACCTATCTAGTTTTCTGTACTATAGTGCTACATAGTTATTGTGTGAGCCATGGAGCTTATATGACTGAAGGGTGTCCAAAGGTGCTTCTAAGGTGAATGACATCAGCAGGCCTTGTAAAGTAGGGCAATGGGAAATTTGCTGGGTGTAAAAAGCCTCAAAATGCTTTTACCTACAAACACGCACATATCTGCCAGTACTGAGATTAGAACCCATACCTATCTAGTTACATGTACTATACTGCTATGTACTTATCACATGTGCCACAGAACTTATAGGGCTGAAGAGTGTCCAAAGGTACTTCTAAGGTAAATGACATCAGCAGGCTTAGTAAACTAGGGCAATGGGAAGTTTACTGTGTGGAAAATGCCTCAAAATGCTTTTACCTACAAATACACACACACACACACACACACACACACACACACACACACACACACACACACACACACACACACACACACACACACACAACTGCCAGTGCTGATATTAGAACCCCTACCTATCTGGTTATATGTATTATAGTGCTACATAGTTATCGCGTGAGCCATGGAGCTTATATGGCTGAAGGGTGTCCAAAGGTGCTTCTAATGTAAATAACATCAGCAGGCCTTCTAAAGTAGGGCACTGGGAAATTTACTGGGTGAAAAAAGCCTCAAAATGATTTTACCTACAAACACACACACACATATCTGCCAGTACTGAGATTAGAACCCATACCTATCTAGTTACATGTACTATAGTGCTATATACTTATCACATGTGCCACAGAGTTTATAGGGCTGAAGAGTGTCCAAAGGTACTTCTAAGGTGAATGACATCAGCAGACCTTGTAAAGTAGGGCAATGGGAAGTTTACTGGATGGAAAAGGCCTCAGAATGCTTTCATCTACACACACACATATATAGTTGCCAGTGCTGAGATTAGAACCCCTGCCTTTCTAGTTATATGCACTATAGTGCTATGCACTTATTGCATGGACCACAGAGCTTATAGGGCTAAAGATTGTCCAAAGGTACTTCTAGGATGAATGACAAACAGACCTTGTAAAGTAGGGCAACAGAAAGTTTACTGGGTGGAAAAGGCCTCAAAATGATTTCACCTACAAACACACACACACACACACACACACACACACACACACACACACACACACACACACACACACACACAAGGCAGGTGATGTGAGATTACAACCTCTACCTCACTAATATTACACAATGGAGCTCACCTTCATACTGGCATGTGTCACTGGTTACAACTGGTGTGCAAATGTCTGCAGCAGGACATCACTCTATGCCTTTCAGGGTGTCTCCCTCTCTATGCCTCTCTCTCTCTCTCTGTCTATCTGTCTTTGTCTGTCTCTCACTCTCTCTCTCTCTCTCTCTCTCTCTCTCTCTCTCCCTGTGTCTGCCAGTCTATAATTGCTATATTTGTATATGTTACCTATAGATATATATATATATATATATATATATATATATATATATATATATATATATATCACACTTAACACATGCAGATATGTCACATATGTTCCACCTACAGATAGCTGAGGGTAATCCTGTGTGATGGGGTGGGGAGACACAGTTAAGGTTTACATAGCTGTCTGTATGGAAAGACATATCTGGACAACAGTGTTGTATAGTCAGATATGGGTTTAGATATGGGCTGTATATGGGCTGTAATTCTCTAAGTGTAGCAGCATGCCCAGTATGACCTTCTATAGTAAGAGTGTGAGTCCAGGACTTTGTGTGCTACAGCCAATTGGCTGGTTTACCTGTGTAAACAGTCCAGCACCTCAGTGATATACTGGCTGAGGAAATCCTGGATGTGTGGTATCCTTGTTAACTGAATCGTATCCTGGTTTGCGTATAGAGTGCATTAGACTGAGCAGTGGTTTCCATAATATGTGTGGTATATTCTACATAGCACTGTGATTTCCTGGTATGTCAGTGGCAGATCAGTATAGAGTAATGTGAGGGAGCACTTACAGACATTTGTTTATTGACCCCATACACTCCAGGGAACTATGTTACAGCATAAATTGTTCTAGTGTGCACATTCTATGTAAGGGACAGTGGTTCCCCATCCCCTTATACGTGACTCTTTGTCCTTCTGTAGTCCAGTCATAGCCTTTGTTCGCAGTTGCTGCTGTTATGTATTTGTAGTTATGGTGTGAGTGGGATAGAAGTTATAACATCACACACAGGGTTACAGACTTTATACCTCTGACTGTACCTGTTTAGCAGGTTGTCCATCACTGTGTCCCATACATCTGCTGTGGTCCTCAGGCGTTTTGTGTTGCACTGTTATTATAAGGCTTCAGGTTGGCCATAGCTCTCAAACTCTTACAGATGGACATCTGGACAGGCCCATACATAACAGTCAGACACAGGCCTAGACAGGCTCTTAATATTGCTCTTCCAAATGTACACAGTTGGTAGAACGGTTTTGTATTATCCTGCATTTACTTATGGGTATAAAATCTGCATCTCAAGTGTCTGTCATTGATGTTTTCACATCAACCTTTATTGGTTTGCAAATAGTTTGGCAGGCAAATGCAATGTTATGACAAGCAGAACAGATATATGAGCCATACGTGTGGACATTCTGTGACACCCTGTCATTCCAGGGGCATGGATGGTGCCCACTGACTTGTTGTCAGTACTGACACAGTGACATGGCAACCTTTATATCCTGGCACTCATCTGACTTGTCACAACCTACTGTTCTACTAGGCACTGGGTAGGTTACTCAAAGCTGTTTACTGTCTGTATGTGTGGCCCCTGTACCTCCATTGTCCAGCTTTCCTGCAGTAACAAATATTGAGTTCTGGCCAGTGTATACAACTTCTACTGTTGGTGTAGCTGACATGCAAAATAGTTGCCACGGTAAGTCTCAAACCATGAGCCTTGACAACTACAGTGCTCTACTTAGAGCACTAAGCCACAACAGCCACCAGTAAGTGCTGTCTGCTTCCTGACACTGTTAACAACAAACGTGCACAGCACATTGACCCCTGCATACTGCAAAAATGAAACAAGTTATCAAGTTGATTGTGACAGTCCTGGAAATGTGTGGCCTGCTGTTATCACCTTACAAACATAAACGTTACAGGAGTTCTGTGTGAATACGGGTATGTTGAGGGGAGGAGGAATACCTCTCAACTGTACACCTCTTCAAAGACTGTCCAGATGTTTGGCTCATATTTGGAGTCCATTTTTCACAAATTGTAGTTGTGTGGAAAATAATATTGAAATCATTAAAGACTGAAGTTAGAAAGTAATGACAGACATTTGAGTTTCAGACTTCTTGCCCTTCAGAGAATTAATGCTACTGAAACAGCTGTTATTCTATCAACTTCCTATGTTTGTAAGTGCGATATTTAAGAGTTGCCCCTGTTTTGGGGCATTTGCCCCACATTTCTTTATGGCTTTGTACAGATTTATTGCTGTAAGAGGTTTAGAGCTATGTATGAGAATCCAACATTGATGTCCATGCATTTGTCCTTTGCCTTGCTGTTTGTAAGTCCCTCACACAGTGCAGTAGATTTTGTTGGCTTAGGGCCTATTGTATATTGTGGGTCAGCTAGTATTTGGGAGAGAGTTCCTGTTGCCTCACATAGCTGTCCTTTGTCTGCTGCTATCCTGGTAACCCACTCCATTCCCATGCATGCATACGCTACCACAGTCTACTACCACATTCATTTATTATTAATAAGAGTAACTTACCTTGTGCCAGCAGGGCTGACTCTGTTGGATGCAGGCAGTACACAGCCTATACATGTTAAGGTATAGGTACTGTGATGTGGCTGACATACTGTCTGTATGTGAGTCAGAGTGACGTGTCAGTCCTGGGCCCCTAAGGTGTGAGTGTATGTGCTATGCATTGCCTCTTTGCCCAGCCCAGGGTGTACTGGGCATCCCACCTCTCCCTATAGGGACAGGCTCAGGGGGTTCCTCCTCTGAGTTCTCTGTGCCTGTGGTGACCTGAGCAATAGTGGGGGGGGTTGTGTCCCCCTTCCCTGTGATGTTTCTGCCACAGCTCTTTCTACAGGATCATATTGTGTAACACAGCAGATGCTATGAACACGTGTGCACATGTGGCTGGAGAGTGCTGTAGAGCTCTACCAGATATGTCAAGGCAGCGGAACCATGACTTCAGCAGCCCAAAACACATGCTCTATGATGTTCCTAGTTTGTGCATGTGCCTTATTATGACATTCTTCAGTTTGTGTGTGTGCATCTCTGATGGGTGTCGTCATCCACAATTCCAGTGCATAGCCAGCATTCCCCACTAGATGGCGGTGTGGGATGCCCCCCCCCCCCGGCAAATGCCTGGTACAGCTGTGAGGCATGCCAGATGTGGGAGTCGTGATAACTGCCAGGGTTGTCAGCACACACATTGATAATAATGCCCTGGGCATTGGACACAACCTGCAGTTGATAGAGTGATAGCCCTTGCAATTGACATATACTCTACCCTCCTCACAGGGTGTTGCTTTGATGTGCTCATGAGTGCAGTCTATGGCACCCAGTACCTCTGGGTAATGTGCTACATGGTGGAAGAGGCACATATTGCTGGTCCTCTTCTCAGGGGTGTTGGGGAAATAAATGTTCTCACTGGCATGTGATAGCATGACATCCAGGAACTGGTGGAGTACCCTGGATGCAGATGCCTGTGAGACACACTTGATGTCCCAAATAGGTCTTAGGAAAGTACCTGTAGCTAGTATTCTTCTTAAGGCTACACATACCTTTGTTTCCACTGGGATAGGTTTCCCTCTGTTGGCTCTGGGTCTGAGGTGAGGCAGCAGAGCTCGGTGAGTTGCTGTAGTATGTCCCTGTCCACACTGTAGCGCTCTACTATCTCCAGCTCATGAAGCCCGTGAAAGGTTACCCTGGGTCTGAACACTCTTCTCCTCCTCAGTCTGGGACAGTTATCATCCTCATCCTCATCACTGCTCTCAGCCTGTAGCATGTAGAGATGTAGCAAACCAGCAGCAGCCCCCTATCATTTTGTCAGTTAAAATTTCCAAGTGTGTACTCCAATGGTGCAGAGTATGTGGGAAAATCAGATTGAAGGGTGTCTGCATACTTTATACTGGTGTGCTGCAGATGTAGCCTGTGTGATTGCCTGACTATGATATATTCCACCTGCCAGCTAAATTACTGAGGGGTTTGAATGGGCCACTGTGAGTGGCAGAGGGCTTATTAGTCATTTATAGTTGAGTGCTTTTTCTCAGCTATTTCCTTTTATTTTTTTTTTCAATTTCCTCTACTTCTAAGCCCCTCAGCACTCCGCACAAACCCATGGAGCTAGTGTAAACATTGCTGAGCAGAAAGGGTCCTCCCCTGTACATGCTCAGCTTTTCTTTAATCTGCTAAGCACAGCTTAGCAGCCTCAGACACACACCCCTGCTTAGCTGTGCCGCTGAGCTCCAATGTGCTTACACAAACCGTGACACACACCCTTTTCATGTCAGCTGCCTCTTCTGCCTATACCACCAAATTGTAGCCCTTACACAGTTAGATACCTGCGGACCCGGTGGCCCATTTTGCTTTTCAGTAAACTTAGCTCATTTACACACACCTAATTGCGTACACCCTACTTACTGAACTACACCAGAGCCTATGTCCTTAGCAAACACTATAACCTGCCATTGTCTGACTCTGCCTACTGGCCAGTATAATGGAAAATTTCAATATAGCTTTATATGTCACATTTTACTATTTTAATTTTTATTTTACAATCTATTATGTTTGCACATCACTGCGCACTGTTTAAACATGACATATGTGTTAAAAAAACATATGCTTTATCATTAATTGTATCACTTTTAAATGTCAGTGGCCACAGTTTTGGCCATTGGCATGCCTACTTCACTTAATACATGCTCTTATTTCAGTTATCACAGCTCCTTTTTATTTTTACATTCCGGTGCACGGTTAGTAACCGAGTACATTTTTTCTGCAGACACTGCTCCTACATGGATTCCTGTCTGCTTCCTGGATCGCAAATTCATCTCATTTGCATGATTTTCACCAGCAAATGAGGTGATTTGCATTATGCGATCACTTCCATGTGTGAACAGTGCTGGGACACTCGTGCATGCCCCCAGCCTTGTTTCCTGGATTGCTTGGCAGACATGTTCCGTGTTCAAGATTTAACACTATTCCTACATGGAGAATAGCTCTGTGTAGGCTTTATTGAATTACCACCTATGTTTTTGCAGGGGTGCAAACCAATCCCCACTGTACCATGATCACCATGCAAAAGGTTTGACATTTTATATAGTTGATTACATTGTCTCATTCAATAAATATATATATATATATATATATATATATATATATATATATATATATAGGTCTAGTTTAGAATATTGACTGCACATCAAGACAGCATTATTGAATGCTGAAATAGCAGTCGAAAAACAAAATCATATGTTCTCCTGTCTTCACCTCCACACCTACTGCATTTTATATATTTAAAAAACCACCTTGGCAGAATCACAACATCGATAGGATATATAATAGAATGAAGAAAATCATGTTAAAAATTTGGAGGGATAGCATCCGGTGGGATACAAGCTAGCTCATAAAATTAAACAAACACCTCAGAAGGCAAATAAAGTCTATCAAAGCCAAATTCTAATTTGAGATAAATCTGGTCTCCCAAGGCAAGGAGAGCCACAAGGCGTTCTTTAGCTATGTCCACAACCTCAAAGGCTATGTGCAGAGCTCATTGTTAATTGAGCCGTCTATACTATATACAATATATATAGCAATCATACTGGCTGACAAATTCAGCTCTAGCTTTACCCCTCTCTCTTCCCCACCCTTATATCAGGAAATACTATCAAGTATAATCCCCCTGCTATCATTAGGGAACAGGTCCTCAATGCTCTAAGGGCAAGAACACAGCATCAAAGGGCCCCAACAGTATCCTAGTCTGCCTTCTAAATAGTACAAAACATGATCTGTCAAGCCCTCTTGAATCACCATATAACCATAACCTCCAAACAAGCCTTGATGCTCATGAATGGAGAATAACAACATTCATCCTTCTGCACAAAGGTGGGACATCTGCAGACACTGGAAACTGCAGACCCATACATCTCACTAGGCTCATATGCCAAGGCATGGAAAGAATTATCACTGAAATGATCAATAATGACACAGGAAACCTCCAGACATTTCTGCAACCCAGTTTGTTTAGTTTAAGCGCAGGTCATGCCTACTCAGTCTGGTGGACTTCTTTGAAAAGATCACCAAAGCAACAGATGAAGGCAAAACAGTTCACGCTGCCAACTTCAACTTGGCCAAGGCTTTTGGCACAATACCTCATTCAGGCATTGTTGACAAATTCAAGAGGTTAGGTATAAACCATTGTCACCCAGTGAATAGCCAGCTAGCTCACAGACAAGACCCAGCAAATTAAAGTTGGGGAGTCCACTTCTGCTCTTTTCTGGTATCTATCCTCTGAAGCCAAGGCCAACATCAAGGACCTCTGTCTGACCAAATTTGCAGATGATTGAAAATTAGGAGCAGTCATAGAATCCCCCACCAACACTAATGTATTCTAAGAAGGGCTAACACAGACAAATAACCAGTGTCAGAGCCATGGACTAACACTAAATGCTAAGAAATTCATAATAGTATCCTTTGGGAAGTCAGCCACCCCCCAGTAATGATCATATTGACAACACACCTCTGAGAGTCAACCAAGTAGTCAGGGACTAGGGACACACACACACACACACACACACACACACACACACACACACACACACACATACCAACACAGACAGTAATATAACCTTTGAAAATCATGCATCTGTGATAGTGGAACTTATAAAAAAAGGTGTGCTCCATTGTATTCAGCATTCACCAAAACCGTCATTGAATGCAATGCCCCCTTTGGTATGTACTAACAGGGCACATCCAAAAACTAGAATGTCCACAGAGGTTCCTCAGTAAAAGAATACAGGGCATAACTACCATGTCCTGTGTAGACTGCCTCAAAGCCCTAGTCCTGTAATTCTGTCTCATACAGGCTGTTGAGGGGAGATCTATGCCCCGAAAACATGGCATCATTGGATCCCATTCTGATGGGCCTCCTGCACATCTATAAAACTAACAGCACCAGATTTACCCATTGTAAAGACTTAAAACTTGCCTGTGATATAAATAGGACCTGCTGGAGAGACAGGTATGCATACCAGAGACTACCCTTTCTCTGGAATGGGGTCCCCATCCATGTGAAGAAGAGTTCCTCCCTAACCCAATTCAAAAGTAACTTGGACAACTGAATGGGGAACTGAATGGGGAACAGGAAGTTCATCCCTGGTTTAGCACATATGTCTCTGACACAGGAAGCTTGTAAATGATTCATCTCCCATGCCTCTGCTTATAAATGTTTTATCTCCCAAGCCCCTGCTTACACTTACCAAGAGTACCAGAAGCGGTCAGAGATTTGGGATGCATGGCTAGGTTTAAAAAGGCCCCAGCGGCCATTAACCTATTACTCACCAATGAACCCCGAGATAGAACCACAGTAGGGAAAGGGCCAATTTTCCAATCCTCACAGTACCACAATATCACAGGACTGTCCTACATTTCCCTTAGTCGATGTTTCAACACTCAATAATGCCAGTACAATGATACGGGTCTCAATGTTTTGTGCACTCGATTTTCTAAACTAGACCCATAGATATATATATATATATATGTATATATATATATATATATACATATATATATATATATATATATATATATATATATATATATTTATGGGTCTACCTGATCATGGTCGACAGTTCATATGGTCGACAGTTTATTTGGTCAACGATTCATTTGATCGACAAGCATTTTAGGTGGGGGGATGTGCCCCCCCAACAATATATATCAACTCCAGGGTTGCACAACATTGGGGAAGGGGGCAAATCTGCTTGTCAACCAAATGAACTGTCGACCAAATAAACTGTCGACCATATGAACTGTCAACCATGTCAGGTAGACCCATATATATATATATATATATATATATATATATATATATATATATATATATATATATAGACAGAGAGAGAGAAAGAGAGAGAGAGAGACTTTAATTTGCTCAAAATTCAGACATTCGATTTTCACTTGATTTGGCATTATATCAAACATATTTGGTTGATGTATGTAGAATAAAGTGAACATGGATCATGTGTGTGTGTATGAGTCTTTACATGTGATTGAATGCATTTGTGTGTGAATGTAGCATGTGTGTGTGGAATTTGGGTTCCAGGTGAGTTGCTGGCTGTTAGTACAAGATCACTAATAGTGAGATAAGGAGTTTTTCCTTATTTTTCCACTCTTGTGTAAACTCTGGGATAGTTTATTTAGTTAGCAGGAGGGGTTGGGAGTACAGCCCCCCCCCACATAGGGGTGTAGGAGGGTTGTCCCCTGCAAAAGCATTTTTTATGTTACATGCACACACACACACACACACACACACACATATATATATTTTTTTCATATATATATATATATATATATATATATATATATATATATACTTTCAAATTACAAATTATCATATGATTGAGTTTTACTTCACAGAGAACAAAAATCCGAATCCACTAATCAATGAAACTTCCAAATAACGAATATCAGAAGATCGAAAATAGAAAAGCAGACCCACCACATGCCCAGGACCCAAAATAATTTTGTTTTTATGTTTTTGCAGGGGAGCTGTGCCCCTTGCATCCCCTCACATCCCCTGCAAATTAAATATACCAACTCAGAGGTCGCACTACATTGAGGAAAGCGGACGGTGAGGTATGCACGTACCGTAATTTAGCTGCATTACATCTAAACATACCCTGCAACACTGTTTCAAATTACAAATAACAAAATAAAGCTTTAATAAATGATAATAAGATTAAATAAATGGAAAATTGTAGTAATGTAAAAGTAATGACTGCCATTTTCCTTACGTACAGACTACAAATCTTTAAAGGGATAGTACACTACTATAGACTTGGGCATTATTAATTACAAGACTGATGAACTCAAATCCCGTTTATTGCACAAAACTAACACAACTAAGTGCTTTCGCCTGTATTTTTTGTGCAATAAATGGGATTTCAGTTCATCAGTTTGGTTGCGAAAAGTATTTTATTTTATTATTAATTACAAGACTTTTCAATGATGTGTACTTCAATCGTGTCAACTTTCCGTTATGTGTGGATTCAGGTTTTTGGTCTTGATGAAGTAAAAGACAATCATATGGTAATTTGTGATTTGAAAGTAGATCCTACACACACACACACACACACACACACACACACACACACACACACACACACACACACACACATATTCAGTTTAATTTTAAACCTTTAAAATGAAATTTCATGTAGCTAAACTGTATTGCAACTCATGCAATCTGATAAAATCTAAAATAAACCTGCTACTTTATTACAAATGCATAAGAACTGTATAATATTCTGTTTTAATACAAAACTGTATATGAACTTTCTAAAGTTCTGAAACTATGCAAAATTAACACACTATCCTATTTGAAGTGTGTAACTCAAGTTTACTTGCACTGCTTATTGCCTTTGAGCCTATTGTACACCTAAGACAGAGTCTCTAGACCACTCCACCTACCTGGTTACCAAATCATAAATGAATAAATAAATATATTGCCACCTAGTGTTGTCTCTGCCTACTTTTTCAATACTACATATTTAATGCCAGTGGACTCTCAGCCCCAGTTCATTATCTCTGCTAAGTACTTCTGAAAACATTTAAATGGTAAAATATCAATATCTTTCATTCATGATTATGAGTACTGATCGATAACAGTTCCAAAACCTAAATTTAGATATGTAAGGTTGTTGTTATGGCATCCAAACATATAAAAATGATTGTAGTTTCAATTTACAAGTAGCTAGAATAGATTTGTTGAACTCTGGCCAATAAAGCTGAAGTATGCCTGAAATAAAAAATTAATTTTGTTGCATAATTATCTCATTCTTTTTTTCAGTGAAGACTTCCTTACTCGGTTCTATATTTAAAGTAGAGAAAGAAGAGTTTGCTACTTTTAAAGCATTGCTATAAAAGTTAGTTAATAAGCTTTTTAATGTTATGTTGCTCTTAAAATAGAATCCCCATTCATGCTTCTAATGAGAAACAAGGGGAAATTTAAATGTGCTTAATTATTCTGCATATCTTTCCTACTTATAAATAAATGAATCTAGTACAGTCTTTTAAAGCCAGAATGATAATAGCATATCCCACAAAACAGTGAGACTGAAGGGGGAATTCAGCAGAAAAGGACATTTTATTTTCTGCAGGGACAAAGCTTCCTACACTTCCATAACACTTCATATCTAACTCCAAGATACTGCACCTCTATGGAAAAAATAATTTTACTTTTCAGTTTATCTAAACACATTCAGAAGGAGCTATCTTTTGGGAATTTTTAATTGAAATACTATACAAATCCTTGCATAAACGTGCACATACAATCAACTAAGTAACTATGTAGTGCTTTTAATGAACATTTCTTTTTACTGAACATTTGTATTGCTGAATTAGCATTTTGCCAAAAGATGTAAGTCGATAAGTCTTAGTGGGAGTCTTTGCCAGTTAGGATTAGAGTGAGAGCTGGTAAAGCACCCCCCCCCCACAATGCAAGCCCATCTTTACTCATGTACATTGACCCTAGATCTATGCCTACATGGGATTTAGGTGGTTTATTTTTAATTTGGTGAAGTTAATTTCAATGATTGTGTTTTTCAGTTACCAAAGGTTTTGGTACAAAGATTTTGCATTTAGGATTTTGTGCATCAGGATTTAGAGATAGATCAATCACACATTTAAAAAAAAACAAAGTTCAAAAAAGATGGGTTTACACATGTCTGCATATGGCAGTTTGGAGATGTGTTTGATACTCAAGGATCCTGAGATAATGACAGGTTCTTCCCATAAGCCAGTTTTATTTGCCTTAGTCATGAGAATTCTATCACAGCAGGTCAGGAAGGGTTAGCCTTGAGGTTGTCAAAGAGAGATAACTTCAATGACATAAGGGAGAGCAAGCATGGAAAGGCAAACAGTTAAAGGCATGACAATCGTCCTCAGAACAGATGTGACAAAGATCCATCCAGTACCATTTCCTTCCACTGACATATTAACATAAGCCTGGTAGGCACAGAGTTCTTTACATAAAGTAGGAAAACACCATACCCAATGTTGCCGTCCTATTTGCCTGTACAGAAATAGGTTAAAAAGTACTACAGTAGCTGCACAGGACTAAGTTTCATTTAGATTACAGAGGTGGTCAGTCTATCCCTACAGAGTGTTTTGTCAGAAATGTTGTGGGAGCAAATAATTGTAACAGAGGAAATGATTCTTTTGAGCTGGGACATAGGCTCTGAATTGCCTACACATAATAAGGCCTTACTAAGTTTAATGCCATGGGCTGCCAAAAAAGAGCAATTACTAGAAAATGAAACTCAAAATTTAAACCAACTGCAACTAAACAACTGAATATTGTAAAGGATATATAAGAAATGGAGGTGTGATCCTTAAAAAAAGGAAAGAGTAAATTACATAGATGTAAATGTAATCTGTGGAAACAATACATGCAGAATGATGTTCAGGTGGAGGAAGAGGAGGAGGAGGGTTTAATGGATGGAAGGAAGGAATTCAGCCATTTTGGTAATGCTGGTGTGAATTCTATTTGTGAAAAAGGAAACCTGTGTATACTGCTATGAAAATAATGTTGCTGTGGTTTGTTTGCTTTTATATTAATGCATGTGTATTTTTGTCACTGTATTAGTTGATTTAATAAAGATATTTATATAAACAAAAAAATCTGCACACATACCCTCAAGTTCTTCCATTTTATTACAGACTTTGCCTACATTAAAATGAACTGAATAGAAATGTTTTCTATTATCTTTTACCCCCACTGCCAAAAAAAAAAAATCAACACTCCTGTATTAATTTGCCCCATTCATTCACATGTTATGAGAGATGATCACAGGATGCAATCATTCGAACATTTATCACAGTTTTCTGTGTATGACCCTATCCCTTTACCTGATGGCTGATGTGTCTTCCTCTTTGAGCTTATATGCACATTCCCATACACAACCCTTGAAGGTTATGAGGTGAATACTGCTTGGCATACCCAAGCACATGCACTTGGCCCATATGCTGCATGCCATGGACCTCTTCTTCAGTAGACATCAGCACTGCATTGGTGCACATAGCCTGCCTTTACCTGAATGGATGAACTTACTGTGATCACTTGCCCTCTAGTGCCCAGATCTATCAGTATCAATATAATTGGTGTTGAATCATCTGGGACATATTCCTTGTATACTAGCAGCCAGACATAGTTAAATGCAAGCATCTTAAACCCATTTAAAAAGAAGGAATCCTGCCAGATGAAAAAGCAGCAGGAGGGCTTGGTGTTCAATTGGACAAAGGAAGCATAGGAAGGGGCATTAGTGGGACTGTGTTAAGCAATCTCTGCAAAATGAATTTTCCATGGGGGCAAAAGGATTTACCAAAAAGACAAACACTTTTTTTAAACAAGGGGGTCATTTATTCTTTTACTATTTGATTGGTTACTTTATCCAGTTCAGGGTCATGGCAGATTTTGAAACTATGCTGGCAGTATGTGGCAAAAGGCATGGAAACATAACTCGTAGAATGTCCAGATTTTTGCCCCATATTTTTGGTCTGCTCCTCATAAAATTTGTGTATTTCTGGCAGATCACAGAGGACTGAAGTCACTAAATAATGACACACATTTGAGCTTCAGGCTTCATATCCTTCAGATAAATGCATGCTAACACAAATCATTTTACTCTAGCAACTCTACAAGTTTATATGAGCAATATTTAAAATCTGTCCCAGTTTTGAGCCTTTGCCCCCCCCCCCCTTATTTTAGGCTTTGTCCAGATTTCTTGCACTAAGAGGATGAGATGTATACATAGAAACCAATTTACAAAAATGGATGCCAATCTTTGGAAAGAGACACAGACACTCAGTTTGTAATTTGAAGGATCACCAACAGACCTAATTTATGCCTTTTGGATGTGTGAGAAAAGCAGGCTACCTAGCAAAAAAAGTCCAACTGAACACAGGAAAGGTTTACAGACTCTGCAGAGAAGGTACGCAGGCTATGAACTAAACTGGGGAATCTAGTGCCATGAAGCATCAACACTAACTGCTGTGCCACTGTGTGTTTTGTAAATTATGAGAAATATATCTGCAATAAAAACACATCGTAAAGATCTATTGTGTTATACCAGAATAGCAAACATCATATGCCATTTCATTTTCCATCATGGCTCTGCCAAAATGATTTTGGCAGTCTTTTTGTTGGTGCAATCTGGTGGACCCCTTTTCACCGCCTTGCACTTACAGACCTATAATTAGGGTCCATATTAGATCAGCGAATGCTTAAAAAAGTGAACGCTGATTGATCAAACTTATGTAAGCAAATGTTTAAAATATCGAAGCAACAGAAACCCAAATTTTTTCCTAGTGAAAGAATTCAGTTGACCATTTCTGTTGCTTCGGTATTTTTAGTGCTGTGGTGGAAAGTTACGGGTCGGATTCAGGTAAGTGTGCGATTGTGTGGATGTGAGTGTTAGGGTGGATTAGGTGAGTTAGGGTTAGGGCACGGGTTACGTATGTGTGCGATTGTGTGGACGTGAGGGTTAGGGCGGGTTAGGTGAGTTAGGGTTAGGCAGCGGGTGAGGTGAGTGTGCGATAGTGAAGGACCTTAGGGTTAGGGTTAGGGTTTGGGTTAAGGTAAGTGGATAGTTAGAGGTGTGTGTATAGTTTAGTGTAGAGTTAGGTGTCAGATGTTAGATGCATGTGTGTGGATTGCTGTTTGTTTGGTGTGCTTGTGTTGTGTGTATGTGTTTTGGATCAGCAATTTTTTTCCCTAGGAAAAAAACGCTGATCTGACAGTTTGAGATTGTAAGCTTTCGCTTACATAAGTTCGATCAATTAGCGTTCGCTTTTTTAAGCGTTCGCTGATCTAATATAGACCCTATAATTAGTATGCAGGCAATAATACTCAACAGGGTGGGCATTAAAGTGAAATAATGGACCTTTCAGGGGTGTTGTGAAGTCCAGTTCTGCAGGTGGATAGTTTATTTATGTATTCTTAAATACATAAGTGGCATAAAATAGCTCCTCCATCTAATGCTTCAGAGTTGGTGTAGGATACTGAATTCTGCTGGAGGAAGTGTTTTATATGCAAAATATAATCTAACTATTTAGTAATGCACACACACACACACACACACACACACACACACACACACATGCACAGATGCAGTGGCACATACACACAGTTTCTCAAATGTATACAGGCACTGAGATGTATATCTACACACACACACACACACACACACACACACACACACACACACACACACACACACACACACAGAGACATACACAGCTCAAATGTCTGACTGTGATCAAGTGAATGAATTAATGCATAAAAATAACTACTGTAAATTATTTATCTGGTTGCTGTTAGATGCATACAGAGCATATACAGACATATGCAGAGGCACAGCCACTTAGTCTCTCACACACATACATGCATAGATGCTGAAGCACTGAAACACAGAAAGTTATATGTGTGTGTGTGTGTGTGTGTGTGTGTGTGTGTGTGTGTGTGTGTGTGTGTGTGTGTATTATATATATATATATATATATATATATATATATATATATGTGTGTGTGTGTGTGTGTGTGTGTGTGTGTGTGTGTGTGTGTGTGTGTGTGTGTGTACATTATATACGTATAGGTGGATAGATACACATAAACATATATAGATGCAGAGGCACAGACATCAGACACATACACACACACACTCATTACAGCCACTGCATTGACTGTGCACACCTCAGATGGCTGATTATGATCACTGAATAAATACTAGCCATAGTAATACTTTTTAAGTCATTATTGTCAGACACATACATATGCAATACATTATGAAGTCCCCCAAGACACACACACACATACACACACACACACACACACACACACACACACACACACACACACACACACACACACACACACACACACACACACACACACACACACACACACACACACACTTGTGTTCATATGAATGAATTAGTGCATAAAAACTGACACCATAATATTTTTTGGCTGGTTACTGCTAAATGCATATAATACCATTACACACATGCAGCTTCTTTATTGACTACATAGAACTCAGATGTCCAACTATGATCAAATCAATTAAGTAATACATAAAATTGGCACCATACTGCATTTTGGTTGGTTGCTGTCAGACCTGTACAGTACACATTTTGATACTCACATACATCTTTGTAATTACTCCTAGTACAGTTAGTGTTAGTCATCATTTTCCAGTCACTCACTAACTGTGGCTTTTTAAGAGATGCAGTTAACATGCAAAAGGAAATGGCAACTGGGTCTACTTTCATTCAATGAAAACTCATTTCACTGAATTTGAATTCACTCTCAAAAAAATCGCTGAAAGTTCAAATCACTGAAAACTCATTTCACTGAATCACATGTCACTGAATGTAAGTACTGTTGGGCAAATAAAACATATATGCCCTTTTCTCCACTGTAGTGCGATCCCGAAGTTAGTATACACACACACACACATATATATATATATATATATATATATATATAGTTGGAGGGGTGGGGGGCATAGCCCCCACCTGCTTAGCTTTTATATTTATGAAAGCTAACAATATAAAACTAAAAGTAGGTGGGGGCTATGCCCCCCACACCACCACAACTATATATACTAACTCCAGGATCGCACTACAAGTGGGGAAAAGGGCATATACGTTTATTTGCCCAACAGTACTTACATTCAGTGAAATGAGTTTTCAGTGATTTGAGCTTTCAGCGATTTGGTGTGAGTGTTTTGAAATTCAGTGAAATGAGTATGCAGTGAATCATAGTAGACCCATGGCAACTATAGACAATATAGATTTCAGTCACAGTACATAGACCTTTCGCCAGAATGGGAACAATTCTTTATTTTACTGTGCTCTCCATGTACATTAATTTAACTCTTCTTATACATTAATTTACTGCTGTAAAACACTAAGAATTCAATGGGGTGCACTGAGTTTCCAAGCTAATTTCTAATATGTAATAACTGGGGAAGAGGGTTGGGATGCACAGTCACCACAGTAACCTGCGTTACATATAACTTATCAATATTTTATGAAGTGTGAGTCAACGACATAGTTTCACAGACTCGCCTCTGTCATTAAAATGAAGAAAACATGAGTACGAACATTGGGGCAGAGGAGAGCCTAGCTGCTAACAAAGTGGCAATGCCCTTCAAATGCTTAAACACATACTTTTTAATTTTAGGTTTGATGCCTAGCTCTTGTAAGTGTTCCATTTCATAATTCGTTAACATAAACAGTCAAAGCTGCATCATTTAACTACATGCATTTACTATAGTTAGTATAAACTAGTGGTGACACTTTCATGTATATAGACAGAGAAAGATGGTTTGTGATCACAAAATTGCAATAAATGTCACATTAATGAAAACAGGTTAAAGGAAAGTGAAGTTTGTTCACTGCAGCTAAGACTCTCAATATTGTGCAGCCGTAGGCGGCAAAGTGTTTAATCTCTTAGGAATCGAATAAGTGACAATTTCAATTTAAGACAGTTTCAGTGGAAAGCTGTATATTTACTAGAGCTGTCAATCTCAGGATAGCAGACTACAAGCTGTTTCAATCTTAAGGGTTGAATAAGTAACAGTTTATACCTTGCTGCAAGCCGGGGAAATATTCTCAAGACAGATAGCTTTGGAGATGATAATAGCTGTAAATCAAGAAAGCTAGCAAGATTTCTTATAAGAAATGGAACCTCACAGTTCAAAAGTCTAATGAAGGAGAGCAACAGAGACTATAATAACTGCCCAGGCAGACCCTAGTTGACCAATGCACTTGTCAAAGAAAATGAGACAGAGGAAAATGACTAAAGCTAGCACTTAAATAAGTGTTAAACTATTTTAATATCATTACAGTTAGAATCATGTACCCTTAGCAGTGTTTGCTTGTTTGTTTATATGTTAATCTACTAACAAGTCATACACTGGTACTCTGGATACATGTGCATATTTATGATCTGACAGGTTCTACCTCACTGACACTGACCAGATCCTCATGGGGAATAGCAAAACAGTTCTGCTACAACAAAAATGCATGGCCAAAAAAGAAGAAATGCTGTGTTGATGCATTGGCTGCTATGCTTGGACAGCTAGCACATATGTTAAGTGGTGAGGTGCAATATGGAGGCAATTCAGAACACAAGTAATGTGGAAAAGTTAAGGTAAAACCAGCACCATGTGCAGTATATGCAAATGGATGCATAATGATATGGAAATGATGTTGCATATCATAGAATCATAGATGATTACTAGGCTAATGGCTTTGGGGCCCTTACAAGCCTAGCCAAGAGTTTATCCCTAGAAAAGAAACCACAATCAGCACCTGTCACCCCTGTCAATGAGGGACACAGGTGGAACCCCTGGGACAAATTTTTGGTGCCCATCCACTCATCAAGGTTGTGCTTGAAGAAGGTCAGCGATGTACTTTGCTTGACATGTATGAGGAATCTATTCCAGAGATGGGGCAGCCTCTGGGAGACAAACCTGTCTCTCCAGCAGGTTTTGTTAATGTCACATATTTGATTTAAGCTTTTGATCAGGCACTATGCAAGGAGTTAGACTTACGGATATGGAGCATCTCTATGTAAATGAGAAACAACCAATATGTAAATGATGCCATCGAGCATGATGAAATGAGTTAGAAACATACAAATTAGGCATGTGGCACTGCAGCATCGCTTCACTTTTCCAAATGTCTGGAACAAGCTGACATACAGGACATTAGAATCGAATGAGAAACCTGCTAATGGCAATTTTTGACACCAGGGCCAGTGATATGGTAATGTGGCCCTCTCAGCCAGAACAGATGGTACAGTCAGCACAAAACTTACCACCACCTGGCTGACCAGCAAACTGTGGACAATTTCCACGTGGGTGGGGATTGCTTATAGGAGCTAGTTGAATTGTGCCACCCACATATGGAAGGAGGACACATGAACAGCTCATTCCAGTGACCATTAATGTATCTGTAGCCATTCTAGCTACAGGGACCTTCCAGTAACTCATCTACAGGGGGCATACTAGGAATTTCACAAGCATCAGCATATTTTGTTGCATGGTCAGCAGAGGACACATTCGCTGCTATGCAGGCATTTTATAACACTGCTCATTTACTTAAGGTTCTGGGAGCCACTGATTGCCATCAAGTCTCCACCACTAGGGTCTCAAGGTATCATCTATAAAGCTTACATATTTCATCCAGGCAGCTCCCATTATCCTTATATCTAGCTTATGTCCAACTGTAACAGCGTTTCATGTGGGGTGACCTTCTACTGGGTCATTTGCTTGGTTGGTGTAAGTAAACATGGGTATATTGTCCAGTATATACATTTACCATGTATAAGGTAGAAGGTGATATATAATGGTGTGACCAGTGTGTGTTGCATGGAATGGCAGATATATAATGGAAACACTGAGGATTCTTTCCATCTGTACCCCCAAAGACCGCATACTATAATGCACATACAGAGAGACATAACGTGAGGGATGCTTGCACTACTCTCATGCATCTGATGAGGCACTGCAGTACTCATGTGAGACCTGCAGCCATACATTTGTAGTGTGCACTATGTTGCATACCATGGCCACATGGAAACAATTTCAGCAGAAGGAAAACATCCCAGCCAGCCCACCATATCTCTGCCAGCAGCAGACAAGTAGCAGGGCAGAGACGGAGGAGGCATCAGTGGGATCCCATGCAAGGCAGAGGTGGGAACAAAAACAATGCAGCACTGATAAAGGGGCAGCACCTGGTCAACAACTATGAACCATGAACTGCTGTCTGTAACATGACGGCACTAATTTAACACACACCCCTTTTTAAAGAAGACTAGTGCTATGGTGGACCTAATACTTGGCCAAGCAGCTTTAGGCCATATCACACTACAGAATTCTTGATATTCAATGCCGTGAAATGGTACAGTAAATGTTTCTGAAACCCTTTCACCCACTGTAAGTGAAACACTTGATATTTCAGCTGACTGGAAACTAATCACCCTGGCATCTGCTTTTGCTTTAAGGGTATATACAATTTGTTTAAAATATTTTTCCATACTTTACCTTTTACAATAAAAGGCAAGATATCTGCATAAAAATCCATTTTTATTATTTATTTACCTTCTTTAAAGAAATTATCACATAAAAATTACAAATTAAAACATTTCCAGAAATAACAGAATTAAGAAGCCATACATACCCTCAACTCCTTTGTACTACTCCTCCAATCTGTTAAGCACAAGTAATTCAGTAAAGTGGGTAACTCAGTGTTTTAGACTTAGATTCTTATAGCATCAAATGATTGCACAATTCCTCTAGCATACCAAAAGAAAACTCAGAATATTGATTCTAACTTGACAAACTGAGTCTTACAATAGTCATACTAGCCAATAATGGGATTTCCAGTGTTAAAATAAAATGTATGCATGGTAACTGAAAACTGGTATAAGAGACAAAAAGTTTAATTTTTTTTCCCCACCAATATCTTATTTATGGGCAGACCTACCATACATGTTGCCAGGATCAAATCTTTCCACAGTTAGACCAACACATTGTATGATTATAAGCCCACCCCAATCTTAGTGGGAATAGGTATGCCCAAGAAGTATTTTTTTCTGTATTACTCTAGTCCTGCATGATATTAATAAACACAAATACTGTTTCTATATGTCTTTCAGACTTGAATAATCATTGGGACTAACCAGTTCTAAATTCTATTCCAAAACAGTTCTGCTAACAACATCAGGATATATATGGTCTACTTGATTATATAGTATGATTAATATTTTTTTCTTTCCAGAAATATCCCCCAAGCCACCTGCATAATTCTGAAGTACTAGAGATTTTATAGCCTTTCCCTAGCCAAGTTTGACTACAAAGGAATGTTATGTACTAAATCTTTTTTAAACTTGCTGTTGCTCAGAAAACAAATCAAGAGAAATATAACTGTGTTTCAGTTCTGGTAAACCATGGGAAATACATTTTGAGGACTAATTCTTTGTTTCTTCATTAGCTTTGTAGTTAACCAACATATTTATCCTGAGAATCTATGGAAAGAAAAGCTTCCAATCAAAGGCAGAAGTGGTGGTGCCATACAGAATTAGAGAAATTAAAGAATTCAGGAACAATTATGGCATTCCAGCTACAAAAATTGATGCAAAATTTGCAAAAAAAAAAAAAGCCCATGATTCGGGGTCATTAATATTATCACTGGAGTTATGTAGTGGACACTGTAATTATTTGTCAGGGAAATCTATGATATAACTCACACAGAAAAAATGTGGTCCTTAATCTTTTTATATTATTGTACCATAAGTCATCTGGAGATAACAGCATGCTTTTCAAAAAAAATGTCCAATAAATTTTTAGCTTAAAGAAAGGTTTATCCTGCCCACAAAATAAAGTCTCAAATTGCACAAGTTATTCCTTATCTCTTGCATTTGAACTAGGTTTGTTCTGTCTTGGGTAAATTTATATTTTTAGATTATACAAAGAAAAAAAAAACACTAATTTCAATCCGTGGAGATAACCGAGTGTAAAATAGAATTAGTTAAATATGTTGATCTGTCAAGGAGAAATCCAAACTTAAGACTTTTACATAAAATCATCCTATTCAAAAATTGAGGAGTCAGTCACTCCAGAGACAGAACAAAGAAATTCCCAGGCATTTTCTACTTTTTCTAAGAGTTCAATCAGCTGGATATTCCGTCTTCTTTCAGATATTCAGTCATGCTTCTTTCTCCACTCATACTTGGACACACAAAGAAAAATTCATCCAGTCTTTATACTTCGGCATCTTGAGTATATTCAGCTAACACAGCTACAAGCACACACTGAAGGAGACTGGCTTGAATATATCACTGAGGACTGCTAAACAGCCATACTTAGACAAAGGAACTAAAGGCTATGATATTGCATCATGCTGACTCAGGGTCTGGCCATCCATAAAGGCAGCTACAGTAGCAGTGAGTAAAAGGCAACTCTGCCTGGAAAGATTTCAAACCAAGTCTAGTGGCATTTAAATTGGATTTTCCCTAAAGAGGAACTAGTGTTACTGTACAAAGAATTCGGTTTTCTAGACTCCCCTGAGTGTAGACACATATCTCATAACATTTTTTAGTGCTCAACAACGACCAAAGACCCTTGAACAAGGACAATCTGCTAACAAAGGACTTTTGGATAGAAAAATAAACTTTTGTTTTGTGTTGTAAACATACAAATGGTATTTTACCAGTCTGCCTATCAGCTTCTACATTTATGTAAATGATTCTTCTGATTTTTACTGCTGTATAGCATATTTTTTATTGATGCCTGCTCAATCGTTAAGTTATTAATTTATTTTTAATACTGTAATAAATTCTATTTTTATTCAAATCCAACCTGGTGCATGCTAGCTGTTTTAATCCTGATCTTGACTGGAACATAGAACAATTGGTTTGGAAAGGGGATAATAAGTGTTAAGCCATCTTGTAAATACATGGCTCATAATATACAATAAGTATAATACATAAATCATAATATAAAATAATTATAATACATAGCTCATAATACAAAATAATTATAATCCTGCCTATTGTTCTAACAGAACCATACTGTGGTCTCTATCCACTCTCCTGTCATTCTACACCATTCCTGACTGACTGCATCAAGCCCCAAAACAATAGTTCAATGTAATACACATGGTCAAAGTCATCAACATGGCAGCATCACTTTGCCACTTGAAGATGTGATCCCTGATTTCTCCCTAAACTGCTACCCATCTGAGTAGCTACTATCCACATGACCACGTCCTATGACCCATGACCATATGACAGGATTGCTGTCACCTGTCACTGTGACCTATCTCACCTATTAAAATTATGATGCCTGCAAACTGTCCAGCCACTAACCTATGTAGGTAAGGTAATATCTGATGCACATTGTGTCCAGTCAATGCACTGTATTGCATAGCTTGGGTAGGATAATACATGCATCAATTTTATCCTGTATTGTCTTTAATGTTGCCCAAAGCTGTAGAACAGATGCCACTTCCTTACCAGTAATGCAATGGATAGCACTTGCTTTGTTTTGCACAATGTACCATTGCAGCCTGTTCTTCTGACAACTCTTCACCCAAAAGTAACAGGTATCTCTCAGGCAGTACTGCAGTACTCACTCTATTTATGTCCCACCGCATCATGTGATATGGCAAACATCATGAGTATTTGGTGGCAGATTTCAGGTGCATACTGCAATGTGACGCCTGATGTATCCAGTCAGGGGAACTGCCTTTTAGGAGTCAAAATATACATTCAACAATGGGTAGTGGTGTAACATTTTCAGCCACTGTCTATGGGTTATAGCAAAATGTAGCCTGGGAATGGTGCTTTAAATAGGAACATAGTTTTGAAATGTTCAAGTGACTATTTACAAATGCTACAGCATTGAAGTACTAAGACATAGTGATTTGAATAAACTAGTTCAGTTGGAATTTACTTTCAGTCAGAATTGTATCGGAGCTGTGGTCTTATAGAGAATGGCATTTGTTTATTGGTTAGAGCAATTCAAAGATGCACAAATTAGATATGCTCAGAGAGAAAAGGAACTGTTACCACAAGTATATGAATGTGAGAAATTCCATAAATAAACCTTTAATAAAGACATTTTGGTGAAAGCAGATCTCAAACCCTTGTAAACCCTATCCAATAAAGTCCTTTTATAAGGCATTTAGAAAACTACAAATGGTGATGTTTAAGCTACAAAAAATATGGCCTGCAGGTGAAATAATGACTATGCAATGAAATACAAAGCATGGATATTGAGTAGAACATGTCTATCAGAGATGCATGAAGAATTACTAGAACTAGAGATTGTTTGAATAATACCTCAGTCACTAATGACAGAAGAAAAAAGAAAGGAATTTCAGAGGTTTACTAAAGATGACTTAGAAATGCAACTACAGAAAAACTTTTTAAGGGAAGTCTGACTTCAGTAAAATCAACAGTAAGAGAAGAAATTCAGTCTATTTATTTTATTCTTTTAGATACTTTAGTTCAATATCATATGTCTCAAATGGTTAAGGCTTCTTCCCACACGAGAAAACCATGTCCTTAATATTATAGTTACAGATTTTGTTTCCATGGTTCCCGATGTTCAGGTTGTTACTCCCTTGAGTAGTTCTGATCACTTCTCTATCTTTTAATACCTTATTTGATCATCAACAATTACTAAGAATTATAAAAAATAGAGTTTTAAAAATTAAATTATAAACACATTTCTGAGACAATTATTTCTGTGAATTGGGCCAAACAGGCAAGTAAGGGAAATGATGGTGGATACTCTATGCTGAAGCATATATTACAGGAGTCTTTGGCTTATGTATCTCAGCACTGGACATACAAATCAAGTAGGTTACCATACTGGTGGGATTCAGAATTGTGAGAGTTATATATTAAAACATTTTTTACACATATAGATCAAAGCCCACATCTGTGAGCAAAGCAAGACTAAATCAAATAAAACATTTCAAGCATCAGCTTAAAACACAAAAAATAAATAAATTATGAAAAATTCCTATCATCTTTTTCTAGGAACGAGAAACTTTCACAAATATATAAATGTATCTACTAAAATAATGAATAAATATCATCTGTTGTTATTAACAGTAACTTTGAATAAGAACCTAAGAAAATTGCTAATGAGTTCAATGCATTTGTTTCACAATCTACATTCAAAGTCTATATTGCCCCCACCCATATTTGAGCTTGTTCCTAGTTTCACTCATAATTGTCATACTTGCCCATTTCTATCATTTGCAAATCCCGAGTTTTGATGCAGTTAACAGTAAGAAGAAATCTAAGAGTCCTGATCATATTCCTGCAGTTCTTATCCATGGATTAAAGAAAGATTTCTTGCCCTTGTTACATTTGATTTTGACAGACTGCTTACTAATTGCATAGTACCCCATTGTGGAAAACATTGATCATTTCACCAATATAAAAAAGGGAGACACGCTGGACTTAACTAATTATTGACCTATCAATTTTATGTTAATGATTTGAAAGAACTTTGTTGAAAGCACTGATTGACTCAGAAAATCATTGCAGGGATCCTGATATATATCAACATGGATTTAGCACTGGAATATCAACTCTTACTGACTTCATAGATTTTTTTTTTGGCCAGATCACCACAGCACTTGACTAATTCTCAGCTGGTATTTTTATGGACTTGGCAAAGGCTTTTGATATTCCTTCCCATAAGTCAATTATTGAATCTCATGAAATATAGCTATAATTCATTTCTTATCAATTGGATTAATAGCTGGTTAACTGGTCATATGCAAGATATATCAATCGCAGGTCATCTCTCTAAATATTTACTAGTGCTGTCCAGAGTCCTGCAGAGATTGGTGCTGAGTCCTTTTTTGTTTAACCTAATCTTTTCAATGATTTACATTAGTAAACATTCTTGGCAAGCAAAGAATTTAGGCAAATGTAAGATGGGTCTTGTATTAGATTGTAGAGGGAGAGTACAGTTGTGTAAAATCTTACTGTAACAGTAGATGTCCTTCTGTTCACTATTCTTTACATAAGGGAATCCATGCCAAGGGTAGCCTAGCATCCAGCCAGTATACCAAAGCCTAAGGATTTTATAGACATTGTACATCATGCATATGGTCCTTGCTCATTGTGTAGGGCATAAAGGTAACGTACAGATGTACATACCTCACAGCCGAATAGCCCCGGGAGGAACAACAAACCTAGGAAGGAGGAGAAACAGTGAATGGTGCACTGGTGCAGCGGTAGAGGTGTCGCCTAACAGCAAGTGGTCCTCAACTTCAATTCTCGGCTGGGGTGCCTTCTGTGCGGAGTCTGCATGCTCTCCCTGCATTCTTGTGGGTTTCCTCCAGGTGCTCTGGTTTCTTCTCACATTACAAAGACATGCATCTGGAGCTTTTCTCCCCGATCCTCTGCTAAAAATTGGCTGTATTCCCAGTTGGACTTTCCTAGTAAACAAATTTATTTATTTTTATCTTATTTGTTTTTATTTTACATTTGTTAACCAGTATAGTCCGACTGGACAAGGCCCATTTACAGCAGAGTCCTGAGGAGAAAAGCTCCACAAGTAAATGAACTTATACTATAATACAGTTACAGAGACAATGCATGAAACAGAGCAGAAAGCTATACAAAGTATCAAACAAGAAAAAATCTTATCAATTATATGCAGTAACATGGAAATCTTATCAATTCTATGCATTAGCAAAGAAATATAGAGTTGACTTTTCATGCTTCCTAACTGTGGCTTACCTACAGAGGGTAAGGAAAGGGTGAGAGAGGAGCAGTAGTTATGTGATACTGGGACATTCCCACTTCTTAGTAAGGTATGATTTGAGGGAGTGTTTGAACTGCAAGGTATTTGAGGTAGATGTAAAGGAGGTGGGAAGATTGTTCTAGGTTTTAGCAATGGTGTGAGAGGAAAGAGTTTTCCCTGCTGTGTTGTTAGACCTAGTGATAGTGAGAAGAGATTTATCAGCAGAGCGAAGGGGATGACTGGTAGAGTAGTAAGATAGTAGTTGATTCAATGCAGGAGTTTTGTCAAGGTATCGTAGGATCTTAAAAGCAAAAACTAGTCAATGGTGGTTGATTAATTGTGGAAGTTCTAACCTTTGTAAGTCTCTTAGTACCTGACAGTGATGTGTTGTAAAAGCAGAGTTGTTAGCAAGCCTGGCAATTTTATTGTAGCACGACTCAGATTTGTCAAGATCAGTTTTTCTAGTATGGGTTAGGGCTGGTGCTGCATACATAAGAGTAGATAGTAGGTGAGTTTGGGCAAGGGTAATATGTGCCTTATCTGTGAGGATTTGTTTGTGTCTATAAAGAGTACTCATTTTTTGTGTACCTTTTTGGTTGTTTGAGCTATATGTACATCAAAGAAAAGATTTGTGTCTATTTCTACACCGAGGAGTTTAGTATGGGAAGTTGGAGAGATGACAGTGCCATTTTTAGAATTGATGGTGAAGGAGAGGGGGGAAGGTTTACATTTATTATTGGTAAACAGTAGCAGTTTGGTCTTTTTGGGGTTTAGAATAAGTTGGATGTTTGTGATCCAACTTTCGACAGAGTTGAAGGATTCTTGGGTGAGCTTTTGTAAGGTGGTTAGAGACAAGGCTGAGCAGATAAGTATAGAGTCATCTGTGTACTGTATAAGTGAGGCATGTTGGGTGGAAGTGTGTAGGTTACTTGTGAAATGTTAAATAAATAAAACTTGCATCCAGAAGGAGAAAAAGAAAAAGGGTAGAGCAGAAGCAGGAGAAGGGAGGGAGTGAATACTGTGAAAGTGAAAAGAAGGAATCTACTGCTATGGTAAGATTTTACACAGCTGTACTATGTCCTACCATATCAATGTTGTAGTATTCTTTACTAAAGGAAGAGTGCAGAAGATCAAGAGGAAATTTGGGAGGAGAAAGGCCCAGAAGAGCCCTCAAGAAACCCATGCAGGATTGCTCTGACAAAGCCAGCTCTGTAAACAACATCCAATATGTAATGTTTAGCAAAGGTATGGACAGAGGTCCAAAAAGCAGCATCAAGGATGGAATTTGTATCCAGTCCTTTGAAAAAGCACCAGAGGAAGCCACAGCCCTGGTAGAATGAGCCTTTACAGAGCCACAAAGCCTTTAACCAATGAAAGGAGTAACAAAAAGAAATGACCTTAGAAATCCATGAAGAAATGGTTTGCTTAGAAACAGCCAAACATAGAGATCTGGGATGAAAAGAAATAAAAAGCTGTTCAGACTTGTGAATGACCTTAGTCTTAGTCTTTAAATAATATCTGACCTTTCTGTGCAAATCCAAGGTGTGAAGAACCTTCTCACTAGCAGACTGTGAATAACGAAAAAAGGAGGGCAAATGAATAGACTGATTAAGAGACAACTCATTAACTACTTTGGGCATAAAAGAAGGATTAGTATGAAAATACACCCTGTCTCTATGAAAAACTAAAAAAGTCAGAACAGCCATGAGAACCTGGAGTTCAAATACTCTGTTAGTTGAAGTAAGGGCCAAAAGAACAGTCTTCCATGTACAATGTTGTAAGCAAGCTGAACCTGCAGGCTCAAAAGGAGCCTGAGTCAATTTTTCAAGAACAAAATTAAAAGTCCCAGGAAGGTGGAATAGGCTTTCTGGAAGGTCTGATATGAAGGATGTCTTTAAGATATTGCTTGACCTCAAACCTAGAGGTCAAAAGAGGAGTTAATGGTAGACAAGCAGAAATAGCTGAAAGGTGAGCTTTAAGAGAAGAATATTCTAATTCAACATGGGCAATTCACACAAATGAGACAACCAGAGGGATCTAAAAAGAAGGTGGATCCTGGTTATGAGCAAGGAATCAAACAGAAAATTGCTTTCATTTGGACATAGCAGATTTCCTGGCCTCCTGTAAAACCCTAAACATATCCTCAGAAAAAGGTGCCTAAAAGGGATCAAACCCGTATCAACCACAATATCAGCTGAAGAGTAGACAAGTGAGGATGGATGAGAGACACCTTGTGATTTAAGTTATGGTGATTGTCCTTAGCTAGGTGTAGAAGAAGAGGTAACCAATGCTGCCTGTGCCAAAAGGGAGTCACCAACAAGATTTTGGGGGAGTTCTACTCTATCTTGAGCAGGACCATCTGAACTAGGGGATGTGGAGGGAAGGTATGGAGAAACATCCCTTTCCAAGAAAAAGATAGGACACCCACCTTCCAAGTCAGAAGACTTGGGACCCTGGTACAAAAAAGAGGAAGTTATCTGTTCAAAGGAGAGGCAAAATGATCTACCTAAGGAGTACCCACTGATGGACAATGTCCAGAAACACATCTCTCTAAAGCATCCATTCATGAGCCTGTGTTTTGAACCTGCTCAAAGAGTCTTTGTCACTAAATTTTGCTCTGAAGCAATCTATGCAGCCTGAAGAGTCATTTGATTTTGGCCAGCTAGATCCCAAACCAGGAAAGCTAGCTTGCAAAGCAGGTAGTGCCATGTCCCCCCTTGCTTAGTATGTACCACATCATTGTAGTATTGTCTGTAAAGATTTTCAGAGCTCCTTGAAGAAAAAGGGAATGAAAGTCTGAAGGGCAAAAAGGAGAGCTCTCATCTCCTTGATATTGATGCGGCCTGACTGCTGATCTTGAGGGAACTGAAAGAGGCTCCCCACCCCATGTCTGAGGCATCCAAACAAATGTTCCTGATAAGGGATGAGGGCTGAAAAGGAAGTCCCAGGTTGAGAGACAGCTGATGAAGTTACCAGTGAAATCCGAGCTTGAGGCATGGAAGAAGTGGGAATAGAAAATCTAGAGGATGACAATGTTGGAGCCATACTGACTTCAGGAACCACTACAGTTTTTTCATATGAAGCCTGGCTAGAGGTAGCATAAAAATGGTGGAAGTCATCAATCCCAGTACCTTTAGAAACTCCTTGGCTATAACTGAAACCCAAAGAAGGTATTGAGAAAAGGTGAGTAGAGAAAGAGCCTTGGGAAGAGGCAAGGAAGCCAGCATATGGATGGTCTGGAGCCTGCAACTGAGACAGACATGATCCTGAGAAGGAAAAAGGGCTGATTACTGGAAGTTTACTGTAAACCCCAGTCTTTGCAAGAGACAAACAGTATAGTGGAGGTGCTGAAGCATACTCTTGGTGGAGGAAGCCTGAATGAGTATGTCATCCAAAGAAGGAAGTATTTGAACCCCTCCCATCCCGAAAAACGCAATCACATGAGCAAAGCATTTGGTGAAAACAGCTGGGGAAGTAGAAAGGCCAAAGGCAAAGCAGAGAACTAAAAATGCAAGGAAGGAACAGCGAAATGCAAAACCTTCCTTAAAAGGGGATAAATTGTGATGTGAAGCTAAGCATCCTCGAGATCCTGGGAGACCAGGAAAACCTAGGGAAGAAGAAGAGGGTTTGAAGGGTCAACATCTAAAAGGAAGGGATCTTCAGAAAGGTGCTGATGTGAGAGAGGCTCAGAATGTGTCTCCAGGTGCCTTTCTTCCTAGGAACCAGAAACATTCTGGAATAAAACCCCTTCTCCTCCTGGGAAGGGGGCACAGCTTGAATGGTGCCTTGTACCAAAAAACCCCAAAGCAGTTCTGGGAAGAAAGGAAGCTGTTCCTGGGAGGGTGAGGGATGCCTAGAAGAGGAGGATGGGATTTCCATACCATAAAGTATCCTGAAGGATGATGGACTAAACCCAAGAGTCTTGAGTGATCCTTAACCAATTGGGAAGGGACAGGGAAAGACAAAGAGATAAGGGAACCTGGTTTAGAAAAGGGGAAGCAAACCATCAGATAGAACCTAGCTTGTCTTAAAAAGGAGGTTTCCTGAGAAGTGGGAGTCTGGGTAGACTTCGTAGAGGAACATGCCTAGAACCCTTCTTAACTATGTTAGGAGGGCGAGACTGTCTGCAAACAAAAGCAGATTTAGAGGGATAATTCCTCTAGAACTTATTAATAGGAGAAATAAATATATACTTCAGTTCTTGCAAGGTTTTACCTTTGTCCTGCAGAGATTTACAAAGCTCAGCAGCCAGAGAACCAAACAAGTTCTTATTATCAAGAGGAGCATCCAACAAATTAGCTTTAATATCATTAGGCAAAGGCTGGAGACAAAGCCAAGAGTAACATCTCAAAACAGAACCAAAAACAGCAGCTCCAGAGGAGGTATTAGCTGCATCATTGCTGCATTTAATAGAGTGGTGGGCTACGTAAGAAGTACAGCCCAGTAAAGAGAGGGCCAAGGCCTTCCCTTCAGAATCAGGAAGGTCTGAGATAGCCTTGGAAGCCTGAGAAAGAAGGGCTAAAACATAACTGGTCATACGGGTCTAATAATTATTAACCAGAAAGGCCAAAGTGGTAGCAGTATATCCTTTCTTGCCCAGCTGTTCCATAGCTCTATTGTATTTGTCAGAAGAAAGTAGTTTAGTAGAAGACAAAAGGTTACAGGGTCAGCAGATGGATATTTGTTGAGAAACTTACACTCATCAGGCACCTTGTAAAATCTGTCATGTTTCTTATGGGGCTGGTAGATAAGAATCTAGGGCCAAATAAGCTGCTGAAAAGGTATCTAAAAGGGCAGCCAACACTGGAGGGACAGCAGAGGGCTTAGGGGACTCCAACTGGAGGAGCTCATAATACTTCTTTTGAAGATCAGAAACCTGAGAACAGTCCCATTTAAAATAAAATCAGCATATAAGAAAAAGTATCTCCAAAAGAGAGTTCTTCAAAGAGAAAGTTTAGGCTAATAGAGTCATCCTCCTCAGAGCCATAATCCAAGGGATCTAAGAGGAATATGCCAAAGACTCTGCCCCAGAATCCAATTTCTCTTCAGAGGAGTCCTGCTCACTAGGCCTCTTAAGTGGGGTAGAGGACCGAGATGGAGCAGGTACAGAAACTCCTTGGGGAGGCTTCAAGGCCCTCAGTGCATTAAATAACCCTGATCAAAATCCTGCCATTCACACTGGAAATCTTTAGGAACAATGGAAACGTGCTTGTTTTTTTTTTTGTTTTTTCTTTTGTGGAATGTCTGCCTTAAATACCCGAGGAGGTTCAGACCCTTGCCTACACTCAACTAACATAGTAGGAATCTCCTCCCTCTGAAATAATCAGCCAAGGTTCCCCCTCAGCATCCATAACAGACGTCTGCAGATCCCCCGATGACATGCAAGAAGTTCAATCCATGCTGGCCTCCAATATGGTCATGACAGAGGATTCCAACATAACAACCGGGAAATCCTCTGGGCTTTCACTGGCCTCGAGAGAGATGTCTGGGAGAGGGGGTACAGCAGCAAAATCAAGCCTGACTATTTTTGCCTTTCTTTTGTCCAGTGGGTGACCTTTGGGACAGGAAGATTTCACCATAGCACCCTGCTCCAACAATTTAAGGTGTTGGTTCTCCAGGTAAATGGACAAGGAGGAGAGACAACTATCGAGGATCTTAAGGACAAACGTCAGACAGAACACTTTGTATGGTTGTGAGAAGCACCCAAACAATGGAGACACTGCTCAAGACAATCCTTATGAGGAATCTACCTCTCACACTGACATTTTCCCTCCCTTTCTGGATAACATGTAAACTCACAGAACTAAAACAAGGAAGAAAAGAAAAGATAAGAAGAAACTCCACACTTGGTAACCAGAAGAGAAGAAGGAACATTCAGACCAATGATCACTGATGGTGTTTAGACTGGAGGCATAGAAGTTTTGAGGCAGGTGTGTCACCTTTATGCCCTATGCCTTGAGCAGGGAGCATTTCTGTGACGTATATCATCTATAAAATCCTACAAGCTTTGGTATACTAGTTGGACATTGAGCTACCCTTGGCAGATAATCCCTTTATTACAGAATACTGCAACAGTGCTAGGGAAGGACATCTACTCAATAATTTCAGAATTACTTTAATAATTCTCCTGTTGGGCTGAAAACATTAACCTGAATTTCAGTCATAACAAATGTGAAGTTAGATTGTCAATATCTGCTGAGCTTTTCTCCCCAGGCCTCCACTGCAAACGGGGTCTTCCAGGCCTAGTGGAGTACCCCAGTCATCAAACTGAAATAAATAAATAAAAAATAAATAGATATTTTGAAGACCAGCCATTACACCTAACCTTTTTCTTAATGGCATTACTTTACCCGAGTAATGACTATAATGACTTGGAATTTTAATATCATCTGACTTTTCTTTTTCTGTCCATGTTAATAATGCAATATGCTGTTCATGTAATGGGACTCATATTTAGTATGTTATCCTAAAGAGATGAGCACAACATGGTGTATTTATACAAAATATATATTTGACCAATCTTGGAATACAACAGTGCATTTCATCCATACAGTAGGACTCAGCTCACATTACCTGAAACTGTTCGGAGGAGATTTATTAAGGTAATTGCTTCTGTTTGACATAGTTTACCAAGAAAGACAGGATGCACTAAATTTATATTCTCTGCACTTTAGGCATACTAGAGGAAAAGCCATCAATGTCTATAAAATTGTTCACAATGATGTGTTACAGGCCATTTACAATATTTCCTTATCTCAGAATTTGTGGGATCATAAACATGATAATACAAATATTCAGATCACCACTGAGGAATATATTTATAACAAAAACAATTCCAAAACTATGGAATCAAATACTAGTTGATGATACTTGTTTGCTCTTATTTAAATGGTGATTATTCTGTGTAATGGTACTAACATTGAGAAAGGGTTGTTACCTGAAAGCTTTGCTTTAATAAAGTTTTTGCTTGACGTTGAAGTGGTTTATTTCTGATAATAATAATACACACAGGATTGAGTAGATAGATGAATCTGGAAACAGAAAAGCGCACATGAAAACCAAAGAATGTAATGTTTGTTCAGTTAGTCAATTCATACAAAATAAGTAGTACAGAGCTGTGATGTCTGCAATACATATGATAACAGCAATTCAAAGGAAGAAATGCCAGGATACCCAGCTCCAGATCATCTATGGGGTAGAGTTGGTAAGGATTTATTCCAATTCCCAAAAACTATTTATCTCAGTGTAGGTGAATTATGCTGTACACTGACAGTCAGTAGAATAATGGTTAGTATGTGGCTGTTCAAAAGTTGCTGAATTGCAGTTTCGCTATACATTATGCAAGCCAAGTATAATAAGGTAATGTTGTGATCAAGATGTTAAAATATCTGGTACTGACTACAAAAGCCCTGTGAAATGGTCACAGTCTCCTTTGTCTGTGTATACAGATAAAGGTGTGTGCTTCAGTTATGAACAAGAAGCATTTAACCACCATGTTTTTCATAAATATTATAAAGTGAAAACACCAAAAATAAAATATCTCAATAAGGCAAGTAAGAGAGAAAATCTTTTCCATTTGGACAGATATGATTTCCTGGTAGTGAGCTTCCTGGCCTGCTGCAGGACTCAAAGCATATTTTCAGAAAAGAGGTGCCTGAAAGGGATTAAAACTCTATCACCCACAGGATCAGTTGAAGAGTGGACAAGTGAGGATGGATAAGAGATGACCCCTTGTCTTATGTGAGCAGGTCTACTCAGTTTATTAACTTATTGTGATTGCTCCTGGCCAAGTAAGAAAGAAGGGGGAACCTATACTGTCTGGGCCAAAAGGGGGTCACTAGCAAAAAGATCTACCTGAGGAATACCCCACCGATGGACAATGTCCAGGAGCACATCTCTGGGAAGCATCCATTCATGAGCCTGTGTGCTCGACCTGCTCAAAGAGCCTGCCCCTAAATTGTGCTCTGAGGGAATGGAAACAGCCTGAAGATTCACTTGATACTGGACAGGTACATCCCAGTCATGAAGAGATAGTCTGAAAAGAAGATAGGACCTTGTACCCACTTGCTTGTTGGTATACCACATCACTGTGGTATTATCTGTGAAAACTTTGAGAGGCTCGGGATGAAAATGGGAATGAAAAGTCTGAAGAGCTAGAAGCAGAGCCCTCATCTCCTTTACATTTATGTGGTCTGACCTCTGATAAAGATGCCAGAGACTCTGAACCTTGAGAAAATTGAAGGAGCCCACCATCCTCTGTGGTGTCTGTATAGAGTGCTTGAGCCAGGACTGGTAACCTGGAAAGGAAGCCCCAGATTGAGAGAAAGTTGATGAATCCATCACTGATGCTCAAGCTTGAGACAGATAAGGAAAGAAGGAAGGAAGGTGACTGGGAAGTCCAGGGTGTTGTCAATGTTGGAGCCACACTGACTTGAGTTACCACTGTAGCTTTCTCATGAGGAACCTGGCCAGTGGCATCACAGGAATGGTGGAAGTCATGAACCCAAGGACCCTGAGAAAGTATCTGGCTGTGACTGAAGCCAGAGGAAGAGGAGACTGGAAAAAGGCAGTAAGAAATGTGACTTTAAGTTCAGGCAGTGATACCAGCACGGGGATGGTCTGAAGCCTGCATCTGAGTGAAATTTGATCCTGAGAAGCCATCAGAGCTGATTTTTGGAAGTTTATGGCGAAGCCCTGACTCTGCAACAGGGAAATGGTAAAGTGGAGAACCTGAAGCAGAGCATCAGGGAAGAAGCTTGAATGAACACACTGTCCAGACAGGGTAAGATCTGAAACCCTCTCAGCCTGCAAAAGGCAATGACAGGAGTGAGGCATTGGTGAACACTCTTGGGACAGTAGAGAGGGCAAAGCAGAGAATTAAAAATGCAAGTAAGAAACAGGGAAACGTAAACATTTCCTGAAAAGGGGATGGATGGAAAAATTAGGTAGGCATCCTTGAGTTCCATGGAAACCAGAAAGGCCTGCGGTAGAAGAAGGGGGGGGGGGGTCTGAAGAGACAACATTCAAAATGAATGAATCTTTAGAAAAGTTTTGAGCTGGGAAAAGTTCAGAATTGGTCTCCAAATGCCCTCTTTTCTGGGAACCAAAAACATTCTGGAATAAAAAAACCTCCTTACCTGGGCAGGAGGCACAGCTTGAATGGTGTCTTGGACCAAAAGAGAATGCAGCAGCTCTGGGAATAGAGGAAGTTGTTCCCAAGGAGATGGATGGATGCCCAAAAAAGGGAAGAAGGTATTCCCAAACCATGAATTATCCCTGGCAGATAATGGACAGAACCCAATAGTTTTCTGTGATCTTTAACCAATCTGGAAGAAAGAGAGAAAAACAGAGGGATAAGGGAACCAGGCCAAGGGAAAGGGGAACCTACTGTGAAATGGAACCCGGCTTATCTTGAAAAGCAGGTTTCTGGGAGGTAGGAGTTTGAGTAGACGTAGCAGGAGGTACATCCAGAACCCTTTTTTACCTGAGGCAGAGGGTGAGACTGCCAATGAATAAAAGCAGATTTAGAGAGAGAATTCCTGTGAAACCTAGGAATAGGAGAAACAAGAATAAGTTTCAGCTCCTGTACGGCTTTATCCTTATCCTAAAGAGACTTAAAAAGTTCAGCAGCAGTTCCAAAAATACTTTTATTATCCAAAGGAGCATCCAACAGTTTGGCCTTAATGTCATCAGGCAAAGGATGAAGGCGAAGCCAAGAGTAACGACTCATAACAGAACCAAAGGCAGCAGCCCTGGAGAAGGCATCAGCTGCATTTGATAGAGTAGTGAGCAACTTGAGAGATACAGCCCAATAAAGAAAGGGCAGAAGCCTTCCCCTCAGAGTCAGGAAGGTCAGAAACCACTTTGTAATCCTGATAAAGGAGGAACATAGCATACATAGTCATAGGAGTCTTGTAGTTGATGGCCCAAAAGGATAAAGTGGCAGCAGTATAAACCTTTTTGTCCAGGCTCTCTCCATGTCTCTACTATCCTTATCTAAGAGAAGCAGCTTCATAGAGGGAAACAGCTTGAAGGGCTTGTCAGAAAAGACAGACACTACAGAAGGATCAGCAGGAGGGTATTTATAAAGAAATTTACATTCGTCAGGCAACTTAAAATCTATCAAGTTTCTTGGGAGCAGGGGTCTGAGAATCACGGGCCACAAAAATGCTGAAAAGGAAGCCAGAACAGGAGAACAGCTTGAAGGCTTAGGAGACTCCATCTGGACAAGCCCATAATACCTTAAGAACAATCCCACTTAAACTCCATCATGTGGGCAACAGTATCCCCAAAGGAGAGTTCCTCCAAAGGGAAATCTGGACTAATAGAATCCTCTGCCTCTGAACCATAGTCCAATGGGAAGGGATCTGAGTAGAGTAAGCCAGTGACTTTTCCCCGAATCCAGATCCTCATCTGAACATTGTAGCTTCTTGGGTATTTTAAGAAGAGTGGAAGACCAGGGAGGGGCAGGCACAGACCCCCTTGAGAGGACTTTAAAGCCTCTAAAGCATTAAATAACCCCTGAGTAAAATTCTAACATTCATGTTGGAAATACTTAACTACAGGGAAAATGAGCTTGGTTTACTGTTTCTTTTTCTGCAAGACATCCACACGAAACACCCATGGTGAGTCAGACCTCTGGCGATATTCAATAAGCATAATAGGGATCTCCTCCCTGACTAAGATCTGTAGAATCCCCCTCAGTCCCTGTAATATAATTAGCTGAGGCTCCCCCTCGGTGTCAGGAGCAGACGTTTGCAAATCCATGCTGGCCTCCAAAGGATTCATGGCAGAGGAATTTGAGGCAACCACCAGATGGTCCTCCACGCTTTCACTAGCCGCGAGAGAGATATCTGGACAGCAGCTATGGCAGACCTAAGACTTTTGCCATTTTTCTTGGCAGACAGCTGACTCTCAAGATGGGAAGACTCTGCCATAGAACCTTGATCCAACAGCTTAAGATGTTGGTTTTCACTGTAAATGGATAGAAGAGATATGACTATGCAGGGTCTTAGGGACAAAAGCCTGGTATGAAAAACACTGCATATGATCGCGGGAAGCACCCAAACTGAAAAGACACTGGTCATGATAGTCTTTATGGGGAACCTGCCTCTCACACTGACTTTCTTCCTTTCTGGAAGACATGACCCCAACAGCACTAAATTAAAAAAAAAAAAAGAGATAAGAAGAAACCTCAGTGCGGCACTTATCTGAAATGCGGCTTGGTAACCAGCACAGCACAACGGCATTCAGACCGATGTTCAGTGATGTTGTTCGAACTGGTGACAAAGATCTTCTGAGTGTGTGCATCCATACATCACCTTTATGCCCTATGCCTTGCATGGGAAGCATGGGTGTGACATACAGCACCTGTGAGTACTAAAGGATCTTGTATACTGGCCAGATGTTGGGCTATCCTTGGCAGGAGATCCCTTCAGTTATGAGTACTGTGGAAGTGAATTAGAAGACACCTTCTAAGATGATCGACAAATTTCAGTTCAAACAAGTTACATAACAAAGAGATATGCAGATATATACAGTACATTCTCAAACTTTGGTATGCAAGATGGCAATTGCATCACAGACTATACAAACAGAAGATAACACTATTTTAGACATATTTACAATATCTGAATCTAGAAAACTACTTTACATTGTATGATAGCAAATGAAGATAGAATGGTGTTTGTTTTTTATTTGCACATTATACCATAATGTGAATACAGCCTTAATTGAGACTATTTACTATAATAGCTGGTACTTATTGGCATAGTTTCCTAGCTGCTTGATGTGATATATACTTATACTGCCCTTTTTTTGCAACAGTAGCATGATGCTTCTTTGAACAAGCTCTCTTTCATTATAGTTTTGAAACTCTCTAGTATGCCTTCTTTTCTGGTTTGAGATGGCATATGATTCCATGCACTTCATGGTGGTTTAGAGAAGGCTCTTCCATCAGTAGTGGTTTTCAATCTAGGCTAACTAGTGATGTGGTATTACCAGCATCATATCTTTGGAAGTAACTTTGTTTTCTGATTTAAAGCTTGGACCTCAGCAGTAGGCAATGCCCTTGACAAAAAATTTTTAAAATTAGACAGGAAAAAAGAAAGGGTGCCCATTTACTGACTGTTAACCATTTCCAGTGTTTCATCATGTGGAATTGGTGAGTTCTTCAGACAAAGAGGATAACTAATCTGCAATATTTTGTTGATTAATGTTTGTATTTTTTGAGTATTTGTACTAGAGTGGAATATTAATGGGAGTTTGAATTTGAGTTTAGTTATTAATACATTTTTGGCTAAGGCTTTGTGGATCGCTGGAGTTAGGAGGTTGGAGACTTTATATTAGAGTCCAAGTTTGGTAAGGGTTTTGGTAATGGTGTTGTCAATGTATTTGCTGAAGGAAAGTGAGGTGTCTAGGACAAGCCATAAATACTTTTGTTCCAAGATTAGTGATAGAACGGGGTCTATGTTAAATGTTTGAACATCCAAAATGTCGTACATTACATGGTCGAGACCAAATGTTCGACATTTGGATGTTTGAACACCAAATAAAAAACACTTTAACAGTGTAGGCAGGGGGGCAAGTCCCCTACCCCCCTCCCTATTGTAAATATAAAGCACTTCAGTGCAGAAAAGGGAAATTCTCCTCATCTGCAACTATATGGTGCCATTGAAAGTCTATCTTTGAGCACTCAAAATTTTAATGTTTGGTCTCACTACATAATAATCATCAAAAATTTTGAGTTTGACATAATATTGACAGGTACCCGATAGAACATAGTTTATCTGTGCACAAGTGGTGATTTTTTTGATTTTTTTCCAAATATCATAGTTCTAGATTTTAGGGTTTTAATGACTAGCAAATATTACTAGGTCCAAGTGCATAATTTTGTGAAAGTGGTTTGAAGTTTGTGCTTGAGGCTGTGTAGGTTATGACTGGCTTCTAGGGAGATATCATCTATAGCAATAATAAGGTTAAGATGTTTGAGGTCTGTGGTAATGCTGAACAACAAACAGAAGTATACCAGATGAAGGAAGGTCGAGTTAGCACAAAATACAATCCAGTAGGTAAAAACAAGCTCGACCACCACACCTGACATGTATAAAACTTTAATAGAAAATCAATAAAAGCCAAACAAGTAAAAAGGTAGCATTTTTTCTTGGGAGGCCACCACCTCTTCAGACCATACTTGCAAACTGTAGCACTTAATACTTTTTTTAAAGTGCAGTTTGTTGTAATCAAGTATTAATAAGTTTTATTTATTGTCAGCCATGGTGGTTGAGCTTTAATGTTGTTAATAAAGAGAGAGAGAGATGCAGTGGACCAACAATAGAACCTTGAGAACCCAAGTATTCAGGATATCTTGAGTAGTAAGGAGACTGTTAGAATATACTTAGAATGATCTATCCTGTAGGTAGCTTTTTTATCTAGCCTATTGTCAGGTTCCCAAAATTAAATTTACTAAGTCTGAAGTAAAGGGAGTTGTGGTCCATGGTTTTAAATGCCGTAATCATATCCACAATGAAACCTCCTATCAGTTTACATTTATTCATGTTATTGTAGTGTCTGTGATGCTGTATAGGATGATGTCGATGGTGGCATTAAAGGCTTTTCTGAAGCCAAGGTGCGTATCACATGTAAGGCTGTACTTATTTATATGGCTGAATAGTTGTAAATTTGTTTTTTCAAGTATTTTTTTAGTGAGCAAAGATTTTCAATTGGTTTAAAGTCTGTTTTTTCATTGGTCTGGGCTTTTGAGGGAGTGGTAGAGTGATTGATGACATCTGTTAAACTACTATACTTAGTTCTACTTTTTCATATTAAACAAGTATTAAAATCAAATTATACTGATGTTGTTTGGTACTTCAACCAATTTTTATTGCTGAGGATCCTTTATGGAAGCTTTTACATAGTTCTTTTTCACTCCATGAAAATTTAGTACAGTTTATAAAATTAGTAGCAATACACACATGAACAATGATAACCAGTAGAAAGACAACTGGGAACCTACATGTTCATACTTTAAAGGAATTATTAAACCTGGCAGGATTTCAAGACTTTTGCACAGGCTGTTTGGTCTGATAATTTTAGCTTATCCAAATTCTTGGTCTTAACTTACTACTTCTACAGCAGCCTTTGTTAATGCATCATCCAAAACGCCTCTTCTTCAGTGTTAATTGTTTGCAACAAGAAAAACGGTCATGAAAAGTATAACAAATTGTAGTCTTCTCTTTTCAACAGTTTATCAATTTCTTATCAGCATTAAATAAAGATCTATCTATAATAAAATCAATTCATGAATTATAACTTTTAGTCCAAATTAAGTAAACTTATCAATAACTAATACATTTATTATAAAGATTTAGATATATATTTTTCTTTTTAACAATGACTTCACATTTCTAAACCGCATCATATAATAACAACAAACAAAGGTGATAACCAGGAAGCAAACCCTCCTACCGCAAAAGTAAAACACTAAGCACCAAGTCAAAACGCTGAGGAGCGGACCAGGACTGTTCAGCTGTATCAGCATAAGATAAAGTGCATCAGCATCAAATGAAATGCATGAACAAATGAGTTTCAATAAGGCAGGAAGACAAAAAAACAAGTCCACGTAAAGACTAAAATCCAAGTGTTTATTGCAGACAGTGGCAAGCGCAAGGTTTTGATTGTCTATTATATATTCCAAGTGATTTTTTAATAATGTTAGAAGAGAATGACTTTTAGTAGAGTTTTTGTAAACTGCTTTATTAGTTTTATCAGTATTAGTTTTATAAATAGATTTCTTAAATATGAACTTTTTATGGTGTACATGTTGATATAGGTAAGAGGTTGTGTTTTTTAAACATCGAGATGTGCTGATACTTTAAGAATAACAATGTAGCAGGATATGATGTAATAATTGTTGTGATTAATGTGTGTATAAATTAGCTCTGTTTTATGAGTGCTTTTTGGCCTGAAGAAGCCCACATGGGTGAAAGCGCTTGCCAATATGGCCGGCGAGCAATCCAGGTATGAGCTGTTTCCATGTGCACTGCCTGCGTATGTTACGCCCGCACAGCTCCAGGCCCCTGTATGCTAATTACCCCATTTGCAGCAGTGTAGCATGCAAATGAAGGTATTTAGCAATCCAGAAAATGGTGCAGGAGTAGTGTAAGCATGCAGAAATGTAAACCGTAAAAAACGGTTTACATTTTTGCAAACATAAATTTGGAGCCATGACAACCGGCCAGACACATGTATTATATTGTTAATATATGCCAATGGCTAAATATATAGCCATTGGCATAAAAAAATGTACAAAATATAAAAAGAACATTTAATTTCATTTTTCGCACTATCGCGAAGTTTAAGCGGAGGGCAATGACACGCAAACTGGATTGCAAGGAAAATAGAAAAATATAGAATAAAACTGCAATGTAACACATATCATGATTTCCCCATAATAGTCAATGGCAGGCATGTTACACCACACCATGATGCAAGGGTTGCTAAGGGGCTGTGACAGTGTTTTGCGTGGTAGCTAGGAATTAGTAGGCAATGTCATGCAAATGAGAGGAGTAATAGTGACTCACAGATTCCCCACTGGTGTAAGGATGCACCTCATAGTGTAGCGTTATAACACCGAGGTAGAAATTACATCAAGAGAGAGATGTGTCACCTTTGCTGTAAGCAGATTGGAGCATTGCTAAACCGGTTTTCCCGTAGCTAAGCAAAGTTGTAGGAAAGGGGTGTGTTGAACTAGCTATAGCTTTGCTTAGCTGAGAACACACAAGGTAACCGAGTATGCGTGTGAACGGAGATTAAAACGCGCTTAAACTTGGTAAACGGGGTTGTGCGGTGCACACTGGAGCTGAAACAGGAAGGATATAGGAAAAAAATAAGGAAATGCTGCAGCAGGGAAATTGGAGTACAAATGACTAATTAACACCTAGGAACCTACAGTGGGCCATTGATAACAGCTAACAAGGCTGCAAGCAGCTACCTGCAGAACAGGAAAGGGGAGGGGCTGTACTGCAAAGAAAACAGTAAAGTGTCACAGCAGAACAAAGCAGATTTGCATTATATCAGCTACAAGACACAATTTGCAACACATGACTGGGTAGGGAAAGTACAAAACAAGAAAGATGGCAGGTGGAGGCATGCCTGATAATGGGAGGGTTCCTGGTATAAAAGTGAATTAAAGGGCAACAGATTAATCAAGGCAGGCAATCATAACTCCACACCAAAGGCCCCACACTTGCAGTACTCACTGTAAAACCCATAATTAAGATACCCTGCAGCTGGATTTGCTCATACACTTCCAATGACATCAGCAGCATCCATAGCACAATAGTATAAAGTGTGAAAGTACCTCACACACACTTGTGTATTCCCATACACTCTGCACCATTGGTGTGTACAGATGGGGAACTTTTAATATGTACATGTTAGGGTCTGCCATAGCTTTGATCCACCAGCATGTGTTGGAGACTGAGGGTCGTGTGGCAGATGATGCTCACAACCACCCCAGGCACCAGAGGAGGAGAAGAGTGTTCAGACCCAGGGTAACCTACCAGGGGCTACATGATCTGGAGATAGTACAGCATTACAGATTGGACAGGGACACCCTACAGCAACTTGTGGAGCCACGCCTCAGAGTCAGAACAAACAGAGGGGAACCCACCCCAGTGGATACGAAAGTAGGTGTAAGCCTGAGAATACTAGCTACAGGTACCCTTCAAAGGCCAACTGGGGATATCATGGGAATCTCACAGGCATCAGCATCCAGGGTACTTCACCAGTTCCTGGATGCCATGTTACCACATGCCAATGAGCACATATACTTCCCCCGAATGCAGGAGGAGTTGGCCAGCAATATGCGTCTCTTCCACCATGTGGCAGAATACCCAGAGGTACTGGGTACAATAGACTGCACGCACATACACATCAAGTCACCACCCAGTGAGCAGGGTAGGCGCTACATAAACTGCAAGGGATACCCCTCCATCAACTGCCAGGTCATGTGCAATGCCGAGGGCATTATCATGGATGTGTGTGCTGGCAGCCCTGGAAGCTATCACGACTCCCACATCTGGCATGCGTCACAGCTGTATCAGGTATTTGCCAGGGGGACATTCCATATGGCCACCTGGTGGGGGATGCTGGCTATGCACTGGAACCATGGATGATGACTCCCCTCAGAAATGCACACACACCCATGCAAGAATGCCATAATGAGGCACACACACACAAACCAGAATCATCAGAGAGCGTGTGTTTGGGATGCTTAAATCATGATTCCATTGCTTGGACATATCTGGTGGAGCCTTGCAGTACTCTCCAGACATGTGTGCCCACATCTTCATAGTATGCGCCATGCTGTACAATATGATCCTGCAGAAACAGCTGCAGCAGGGACAGAATGGTGAAGGCCCTCACAGCCCACCATCATTGCCAAGGGCCCCACATGCACAGAGGTACTCAGACCACGAACACCCTGGGCCATCCCCAGTAGACAGACGGAGGCTTGCCCAGTATGCCCATGCCTTGGCAAGGAGGGAACGTATAGCACACACACTGACAGTGTAGACACCTAGGGACTGACACCTTTCTCCACCTGCACACACAGTAAAAATGGATGGCACACACACAAGACTACCTGCAAATTGTCATTAATAGGCAGTCTACTGTGTGCATCCAACATAGGCAGCCCTCGACTATTGCACAGACAACTGCTATTGGCACAAGGTAAGTCAACACCTAAATAGTAAATTAAGCTATAAGCATGTGCTGATACTGTATGTCTAGATTCATAGGTTCATAGGTAGGTACTTGGCTAACTGCCTGAGGGCATTCATAAGCCTAGCCAAAATGTGTCAGTTTTTGCCACCCCATTGATTAATTAACTGTCCCCCTGTGGAGCAGAGCCAATGGCAGTATCCCTGGGGTGTATCTACTGTTCCCCATCCACTCTTCAAGGTTTCTCTAGAAGAGTGTTAGCGAGGGGCTCTGTATAATGTAATTAGGGATGTAGTTCCAAAGCATGGGGAGTTTCTGTGGCAGGAATCTGTCTCTCCAGCATCTTCTAGTTATTGTTGTGGCAAGGTTTAGCTTACTACAGTGTGTGGCCCACTGTGACATGGATTCCCATAGGTGGAGCATATCCATTAAGCCTGAGTTGGACATGGCTTTGTTGTCTAGCAGAAATCATCTCTGAGTAAACGAGATGCCACTGAGTAAAGCAGGAGTTTATTCAATCTGGCTGCATAGGACATATGATTGAGACCAGTAATCCTCTTGGCGAGGTATGTTCATGGACCTTCCAGCTGTTGGAAGTGTCTTCTGAGGTACATCCCAAATGGGTCATTTACTCTATGATGGGACTGATGAGTGATGAGTAAAGGGGCACTATAACCTCAGTATGTCTAGATCCGAACCCTTTAGTAATCAGATGGCCTACATAGAAGAATGTACTAACTACTTTGGAGATATGATTGTCAAAGGAGAAATCACTATCTACCTTAGTCCTCAGATACCCTATTACCTCATCAGTATTAAAGTGGCTGCCACTTATGTGTTAATATGTGGGTATTTAGTTTTTCCACAATGGAATGACCATGCAGTTTGTGGCACTTAGCTAGAGTCCATGACTTTGACACCCTGTGTCAGTCTCTGTGAGGCCCCTTGAAGGATGTCTGTGTCAGCTGGACTGTCAGTTATGGCTCCCAGTTTGCAGTCATTGCCAAACATGGTCTGCTGTAGTCCACTGTGTTTGCCTGTACCTCTGAGAAGTATATGCCAAACAGTAGGGGTCCCAGAACTGAGTCCTGTGGGACACCAGTTGTGACTGGTTAAGAGTTGGACCTGGAGGCTGCTAGTCTTATTATGTGGGTTCTGTGTGTAAGCCTGCTGGCAACCCATCCTGTGATGTATGGGTTTATGTACAGGTTGGTGAGATTGTCAATAATACCTGAGGGAGGAATGGTGGCAAAAGCCTTGGTGAGGTCCAGGTAGTATGTGTGAACCATCTCTCCCCTCATCTACCATCTCAATGACTGTAAGATGTCAAACAGGTTCAGTAGGCATGATCTGCACTCAACCATGCTGATCTGGGTTGGGTCAAGTGTTTGGAGGTTACCAATGTCTTTGTCAATGAGTGCCATGAGGATGCACTCCATAGCTTTGCAGACCAGGCTAGTCAGGCTTATGGGGTGGTAGTTACCATAGTCAGTTTTGTTTCCACCTTGGTGGAGTGGAATAACCGTTGCTATGTGCCATTGTATGGACATGTAGCCTGTGTAGAGGCTGAGGTTAAAAAGCTTAATTAGGCGGGGGGTTAGTTTGTCTTGTAGTATTTGCAAGATGAAGTCTGGGACACCATCTGCTTCCATTGATGCTGTGTTTTGCCATCTGAGAGGGCCATTTCCACCTGTGCGTCTCTGATGTCTGGGATACTGTACTTTCCGGATATTGTTGTGGGCTCTTTAGGGGGTGAAGTTTGCACTGAATGTATCTGCAAGGATGTTGACGATATCAGTAGGGTCAGTATATTTTGTGCTATATTGCATCGGCACAGTGCAAATCTGTGTATTACCACTTAGATCCTTGACATAGCCAAAGAAGGCTTTGTGGTTATCTTTCAAATTCCTGCCTATTTTCCAGTTGATGTTAGCCTTGGATGATTTCATGAGGGACCTATGTTTCTTACTAATACTGGTCACGGATGTCTGCCCTTCTTGGGTTTTGCTGTTTTTCTGGACTACTGTACTACTTCTGTTGTATAGCCTGTTTTTTGCAGGGGTCCACCAGACTGGTGTCCTTGTCTAGGAGGAGCAAGTCTTTGTTTAACTGTGATGGCATGATCCATACATCCTTGTAGGTGCTTATAGAGTGCATTTGTAAATCTTTCTGTATCTTGAGCGGTGTTTTCCCTTAGCGTGGGGGCTGTGAAACCTCACACCTCTGTCTTTAGTAGTGTGAATTTAGCTGTAGGAAAGGTACTCACTGTGGTTTCCTTGGATGGGGAGATGGTTGTGTGTGGAAATCAACAGTGAATAGTCCATGGTCAGATCTAACCAGTGACCGGTTTACCTCTGCTGTGGTGCACCTGTCGCCCATGTTGGCGAGTACCACTTCTAGTATGTTTCCATCTCTCTTTAGGGAGTTTACCATCTGACACAGGGCATATGAGGTGATATATTTCAGGAAGCGCTGGGCCTGGAAGTGAGTACCCGAGTAAGTTTCCCAGTTGATGGTAGGGTAGTTGACATTGACCAATACCAGGGTGTTCGATAGGACTGTCATGTTTTTCCACTGTCTCCAGGTAGGAGGAGTGGTGGTCCTGGGTCATGGAGGGTGATCTGTAGCAGGCCACAGTTTGCATTGCAGTTGTGGCTGATGTTAGCTGCACATGGATGATCTCAGAGGTATAATGCTGCCCCACTAACCTGGAGGTGTAGGTATCCCTGATGAATATGGATACACCCCCTCCATATCTGTGTCAGTCCATGTTCTATGGCCGAAATATGTGGTATGGATTGTTCTCTGGCAGTGCTGGTGTGCTCTCAGGAGCCTTAAAACAGGTCTCAGTCACTGCACAGATGTTGATGTTGTCCATACTGAGGAGTGTTCTGAGTATGTGCATGTTGTGATTACAACCCCTGGCATTGAGTAGCATAACCCCCAATGATTTTGCTATTGTGCTGTTTATGGAGGTGGGAATCACCTTTGAGACTTGCCTAAAAAAGGCATCATGGGGGCCCCAATAGCCTTGGCCTGTATTCCAAAGCCTAAGGCTGACACATGCAAGCCGGTATGGTATTGTTGCATGCAAGTTTCCCATCTGTGCTTGTTTCTCATCTTTCCTGTAGGTAACCTACTGGTAAACAATAGAAAGCCTTAAACTTATACAAGTCTTCTAGCTTCCAAGATAGGCTTTTGGAGTGATTACGTATCAGTGTTATGTATGTTCCTGCTGTACTTAACTATTTTCTGACTACATGGTGATATTTCACTGTATATTGTGATCTGAAAGCTCTATTTATTCACATATTATGTCTGTGATGGCCTGCACTTTAGAAGTTCACAGATAGGTAGTAGGCTATCTGCACACAAACACTTTTAAACATGCTTACAACTGCTTAAATGAGCCTTATTCTGGAGTAAAACACATTTTTAAAACATCACAGGTGTTGACCCTGGACCATGCACACCATAGTCATGGGAGTTACCACTAAGCCATCTGAGCTGTATACATGTTTCATGGCCTTTAGACTACACCTTATACTATAGGCATTCCACAGTACTGACCACAAATGGGACAGTTACTTTGTGTACACATGTACAGTACATTGTAATGTACTGTAGTTTGTGAATCAACATATACAAGTCTACATATGTATAACTGTTACAAATTAATACTATATATATATATATATATATATATATATATATATATGTGTGTGTGTGTGTGTGTGTGTGTGTGTGTGTGTGTGTGTGTGTGTGTGTGTGTGTGTGTGTGTGTGTGTGTGTGTGTGTGTGTGTGTGCATGTCAGTGAAGTCTGCACAGACACACACACACACACACACACATATATATATATATATATGTATATATATATATATATATATATATATATTACAGTTACATCTATAGCCATATATATATATATATATATATATACATCTATGAACACACTTTGTGACACAGAAGCAATCCAAAGGAATTGAAGTGTACACAAAACACATGCAGTTCTGCTATTATAACTATTAATATTAACTTAATTCACCATAGAAGGGATGGTTGTTGTGTATGTGGAGATTGGGTTGGGGGGAGGAATGATGGGCAATGAAATTATGCATCAAGGAGAGCCTGGGTTGGATGTTCAATAAGTGAACTGGAGGAGTATACATGGAGTATGGGGACAATATAAAAAAGAAACAAAACAAGAACCATTCTCATCCATAATACACCCTGTCAGGTCACATTGCAACACTTAATTCCACAAACATATGAACATTAACATGTATCATACATATGTACACCAACTGACTGTTACATGTGTTGTCAGTAGTGAAGAATGCCTGTAGTAAAATGTATATTCTAAACACCATAACATTTGTACATATCTCAGATGCCTTAGTGGTAAAGTCAGTGACTGTGGTGTTCATGGTCCTGGGTTCAAGGGCTGTTAAGTTATTTTAAGGGCCAGAATAAGGGCTGTCGGATGCAGGGTGATTAAAGCACTTTTAAGCAGTTGTAAGTGGTTTTGTGTGGGTTTGCGTGATGGTAAGTGGTGCTTAAACATGGTTAAAAGGATAAGTGCTTCACAGGTTTAACCTTTGCTTAATGTCGCGCAGACCATGGGCAGATCTGCTTACAACTGCTTAAATGTCTGTTAATCACCTGTTCTGAGAGGTATAATAATAACCACTTCCAGGATTAGAACCCACAACCATGTACACC